>NW_028133182.1:0-415381 GCF_964374135.1 Grampus griseus | reverse complement strand
TACTTGAACTTTAACGTTAACTTAACTTTAACGATAACTGTAACGTAACTTTAACCACCTATCCACACCCTAACCCTAACCCTAACCCTAACTAACCTAACCCTAACCCTAACCCTACCCTAACCCTAACCCTAACCCTAACCCTAACCCTAACCCTAACCCTAACCCTAACCCTAACCCTAACCCTAACCCTAACCCTAACCCTAACCCTAACCCTAACCCTAACCCTAACCCTAACCCTAACCCTAACCCTAACCCTAACCCTAACCCTAACCCCTAACCCTAACCCTAACCCTAACCCTAACCCTAACCCTAACCCTAACCCTAACCCTAACCCTAACCCTAACCCTAACCCCTAACCCTAACCCTAACCCTAACCCTAACCCTAACCCTAACCCTAACCCTAACCCTAACCCTAACCCTAACCCTAACCCTAACCCTAACCCTAACCCTAACCCTAACCCTAACCCTAACCCTAACCCTAACCCTAACCCTAACCCTAACCCTAACCCTAACCCTAACCCTAACCCTAACCCTAACCCTAACCCTAACCCTAACCCTAACCCTAACCCTAACCCTAACCCTAACCCTAACCCTAACCCTAACCCTAACCCTAACCCTAACCCTAACCCTAACCCTAACCCTAACCCTAACCCTAACCCTAACCCTAACCCTAACCCTAACCCTAACCCTAACCCTAACCCTAACCCTAACCCTAACCCTAACCCTAACCCTAACCCTAACCCTAACCCTAACCCTAACCCTAACCCTAACCCTAACCCTAACCCTAACCCTAACCCTAACCCTAACCCTAACCCTAACCCTAACCCTAACCCTAACCCTAACCCTAACCCTAACCCTAACCCTAACCCTAACCCTAACCCTAACCCTAACCCTAACCCTAACCCTAACCCTAACCCTAACCCTAACCCTAACCCTAACCCTAACCCTAACCCTAACCCTAACCCTAACCCTAACCCTAACCCTAACCCTAACCCTAACCCTAAACCCTAACCCTAACCCTAACCCTAACCCTAACCCTAACCCTAACCCTAACCCTAACCCTAACCCTAACCCTAACCCTAACCCTAACCCTAACCCTAACCCTAACCCTAACCCTAACCCTAACCCTAACCCTAACCCTAACCCTAACCCTAACCCTAACCCTAACCCTAACCCTAACCCTAACCCTAACCCTAACCCTAACCCTAACCCTAACCCTAACCCTAACCCTAACCCTAACCCTAACCCTAACCCTAACCCTAACCCTAACCCTAACCCTAACCCTAACCCTAACCCTAACCCTAACCCTAACCCTAACCCTAACCCTAACCCTAACCCTAACCCTAACCCTAACCCTAACCCTAACCCTAACCCTAACCCTAACCCTAACCCTAACCCTAACCCTAACCCTAACCCTAACCCTAACCCTAACCCTAACCCTAACCCTAACCCTAACCCCTAACCCTAACCCTAACCCTAACCCTAACCCTAACCCTAACCCTAACCCTAACCCTAACCCTAACCCTAACCCTAACCCTAACCCTAACCCTAACCCTAACCCTAACCCTAACCCTAACCCTAACCCTAACCCTAACCCTAACCCTAACCCTAACCCTAACCCTAACCCTAACCCTAACCCTAACCCTAACCCTAACCCTAACCCTAACCCTAACCCTAACCCTAACCCTAACCCTAACCCTAACCCTAACCCTAACCCTAACCCTAACCCTAACCCTAACCCTAACCCTAACCCTAACCCTAACCCTAACCCTAACCCTAACCCTAACCCTAACCCTAACCCTAACCCTAACCCTAACCCTAACCCTAACCCTAACCCTAACCCTAACCCTAACCCTAACCCTAACCCTAACCCTAACCCTAACCCTAACCCTAACCCTAACCCTAACCCTAACCCTAACCCTAACCCTAACCCTAACCCTAACCCTAACCCTAACCCTAACCCTAACCCTAACCCTAACCCTAACCCTAACCCTAACCCTAACCCTAACCCTAACCCTAACCCTAACCCTAACCCTAACCCTAACCCTAACCCTAACCCTAACCCTAACCCTAACCCTAACCCTAACCCTAACCCTAACCCTAACCCTAACCCTAACCCTAACCCTAACCCTAACCCTAACCCTAACCCTAACCCTAACCCTAACCCTAACCCTAACCCTAACCCTAACCCTAACCCTAACCCTAACCCTAACCCTAACCCTAACCCTAACCCTAACCCTAACCCTAACCCTAACCCTAACCCTAACCCTAACCCTAACCCTAACCCTAACCCTAACCCTAACCCTAACCCTAACCCTAACCCTAACCCTAACCCTAACCCTAACCCTAACCCTAACCCTAACCCTAACCCTAACCCTAACCCTAACCCTAACCCTAACCCTAACCCTAACCCTAACCCTAACCCTAACCCTAACCCTAACCCTAACCCTAACCCTAACCCTAACCCTAACCCTAACCCTAACCCTAACCCTAACCCTAACCCTAACCCTAACCCTAACCCTAACCCTAACCCTAACCCTAACCCTAACCCTAACCCTAACCCTAACCCTAACCCTAACCCTAACCCTAACCCTAACCCTAACCCTAACCCTAACCCTAACCCTAACCCTAACCCTAACCCTAACCCTAACCCTAACCCTAACCCTAACCCTAACCCTAACCCTAACCCTAACCCTAACCCTAACCCTAACCCTAACCCTAACCCTAACCCTAACCCTAACCCTAACCCTAACCCTAACCCTAACCCTAACCCTAACCCTAACCCTAACCCTAACCCTAACCCTAACCCTAACCCTAACCCTAACCCTAACCCTAACCCTAACCCTAACCCTAACCCTAACCCTAACCCTAACCCTAACCCTAACCCTAACCCTAACCCTAACCCTAACCCTAACCCTAACCCTAACCCTAACCCTAACCCTAACCCTAACCCTAACCCTAACCCTAACCCTAACCCTAACCCTAACCCTAACCGTCCCCGTCCCCTAACCCTAACCCTAACCCTTCCCCGAAACCTGACACTCACCCGTCCCCTAATCCTAACCCGTACGCTGACACTAACCCGCGCCCTCACACGTACGCTCCCCCTAAAGCGTTGTCGTACCCTCACCTGGACCCTAAACCGTCCCCGTCCCCTAACCCTAACCCTAGCCCGAACCCTAACCCTAACCCTTCCCCGAAGCCTGACCCTCACCCGTCCCCTAATCCTAACCCGTACGCTGACACTAACCCGGGCCCTCACACGTACGCTCCCCCTAAAGCGTTGTCGTACCCTCACCTGGACCCTAAACCGTCCCCGTCCCCTAACCCTAACCCTAGCCCGAACCCTAACCCTAATCCTTCCCCGAAGCCTGACCCTCACCCGTCCCCTAATCCTAACCCGTACGCTGACACTAACCCGCGCCCTCACACGTACGCTCCCCCTAAAGCGGTGTCGTACCCTCACCTGGACCCTAAACCGTCCCCGTCCCCTAACCCTAACCCTAGCCCGAACCCTAACCCTAACCCTGCCCCGAAGCCTGACCCTCACCCGTCCCCTAATCCTAACCCGTACGCTGACACTAACCCGCGCCCTCACACGTACGCTCCCCCTAAAGCGTTGTCGTACCCTCACCTGGACCCTAAACCGTCCCCGTCCCCTAACCCTAACCCTAGCCCGAACCCTAACCCTAACCCTTCCCCGAAGCCTGACCCTCACCCGTCCCCTAATCCTAACCCGTACGCTGACACTAACCCGCGCCCTCACACGTACGCTCCCCCTAAAGCGTTGTCGTACCCTCACCTGGACCCTAAACCGTCCCCGTCCCCTAACCCTAACCCTAGCCCGAACCCTAACCCTAACCCTTCCCCGAAGCCTGACCCTCACCCGTCCCCTAATCCTAACCCGTACGCTGACACTAACCCGCGCCCTCACACGTACGCTCCCCCTAAAGCGTTGTCGTACCCTCACCTGGACCCTAAACCGTCCCCATCCCCTAACCCTAACCCTAACCCTAACCCTAACCCTAACCCTCTAACCCTAACCCTAACCCTAACCCTAACCCTAACCCTAACCCTAACCCTAACCCTAACCCTAACCCTAACCCTAACCCTAACCCTAACCCTAACCTGGACCCTAAACCGTCCCCGTCCCCTAACCCTAACCCTAGCCCGAACCCTAACCCTAACCCTTCCCCGAAGCCTGACCCTCACCCGTCCCCTAATCCTAACCCGTACGCTGACACTAACCCGCGCCCTCACACGTACGGTCCCCCTAAAGCGTTGTCGTACCCTCACCTGGACCCTCAACCGTCCCCGTCCCCTAACCCTAACCCTAGCCCGAACCCTAACCCTAACCCTTCCCCGAAGCCTGACCCTCACCCGTCCCCTAATCCTAACCCGTACGCTGACACTAACCCGCGCCCTCACACGTACGCTCCCCCTAAAGCGTTGTCGTACCCTCACCTGGACCCTAAACCGTCCCCGTCCCCTAACCCTAACCCTAGCCCGAACCCTAACCCTAACCCTTCCCCGAAGCCTGACCCTCACCCGTCCCCTAATCCTAACCCGTACGCTGACACTAACCCGCGCCCTCACACGTACGCTCCCCCTAAAGCGTTGTCGTACCCTCACCTGGACCCTAAACCGTCCCCGTCCCCTAACCCGAACCCTAGCCCGAACCCTAACCCTAACCCTTCCCCGAAGCCTGACCCTAACCCGTCCCCTAATCCTAACCCGTACCCTACACTAACCCGCGCCCTCACACGTACGCTCCCCCTAAATCGTTGTCGTACCCTCACCTGGACCCTAAACCGTCCCCGTCCCCTAACCCTAACCCTAGCCCGAACCCTAACCCTAACACTTCCCCGCAGCCTGACCCTCACCCGTCCCCTAATCCTAACCCGTACGCTGACACTGACCCGCGCCCTCACACGTACGCTCCCCCTAAAGCGTTGTCGTACCCTCACCTGGACCCTAAACCGTCCCCGTCCCCTAACCCTAACCCTAGCCCGAACCCTAACCCTAACCCTTCCCCGAAGCCTGACCCTCACCCGTCCCCTAATCCTAACCCGTACGCTGACACTAACCCGCGCCATCACAGGTACGCTCCCCCTAAAGCGTTGTCGTACCCTCACCTGGACCCTAAACCGTCCCCGTCCCCTAACCCTAACCCTAGCCCGAACCCTAACCCTAACCCTTCCTCGAAGCCTGACCCTCACCCGTCCCCTAATCCTAACCCGTACGCTGACACTAACCCGCGCCCTCACACGTACGCTCCCCCTAAAGCGTTGTCGTACCCTCACCTGGACCCTAAACCGTCCCCGTCCCCTAACCCTAACCCTAGCCCGAACCCTAACCCTAACCCTTCCCCGAAGCCTGACCCTCACCCGTCCCCTAATCCTAACCCGTACGCTGACACTAACCCGCGCCCTCACACGTACGCTCCCCCTAAAGCGTTGTCGTACCCTCACCTGGACCCTCAACCGTCCCCGTCCCCTAACCCTAACCCTAGCCCGAACCCTAACCCTAAACCTTCCCCGAAGCCTGACCCTCACCCGTCCCCTAATCCTAACCCGTACGCTGACACTAACCCGCGCCCTCACACGTACGCTCCCCCTAAAGCGTTGTCGTACCCTCACCTGGACCCTAAACCGTCCCCGTCCCCTAACCCTAACCCTAGCCCGAACCCTAACCCTAACCCTTCCCCGAAGCCTGACCCTCACCCGTCCCATAATCCTAACCCGTACGCTGACACTAACCCGCGCCCTCACACGTACGCTCCCCCTAAAGCGTTGTCGTACCCTCACCTGGACCCTAAACCGTCCCCGTCCCCTAACCCGAACCCTAGCCCGAACCCTAACCCTAACCCTTCCCCGAAGCCTGACCCTCACCCGTCCCCTAATCCTAACCCGTACGCTGACACTAACCCGCGCCCTCACACGTACGCTCCCCCTAAAGCGTTGTCGTACCCTCACCTGGACCCTAAACCGTCCCCGTCCCCTAACCCTAACCCTAGCCCGAACCCTAACCCTAACCCTTCCCCGAAGCCTGACCCTCACCCGTCCCCTAATCCTAAACCGTACGCTGACACTAACCCGCGCCCTCACACGTACGCTCCCCCTAAAGCGTTGTCGTACCCTCACCTGGACCCTAAACCGTCCCCGTCCCCTAACCCGAACCCTAGCCCGAACCCTAACCCTAACACTTCCCCGAAGCCTGACCCTCACCCGTCCCCTAATCCTAACCCGTACGCTGACACTAACCCGCGCCCTCACACGTACGCTCCCCCTAAAGCGTTGTCGTACCCTCACCTGGACCCTAAACCGTCCCCGTCCCCTAACCCTAACCCTAGCCCGAACCCTAACCCTAACCCTTCCCCGAAGCCTGACCCTCACCCGTCCCCTAATCCTAACCCGTACGCTGACACTAACCCGCGCCCTCACACGTACGCTCCCCCTAAAGCGTTGTCGTACCCTCACCTGTACCCTAAACCGTCCCCGTCTCCTAACCCTAACCCTAGCCCGAACCCTAACCCTAACCCTTCCCCGAAGCCTGACCCTCACCCGTCCCCTAATCCTAACCCGTACGCTGACACTAACCCACGCCCTCACACGTACGCTCCCCCTAAAGCGTTGTCGTACCCTCACCTGGACCCTAAACCGTCCCCGTCCCCTAACCCTAACCCTAGCCCGAACCCAAACCCTAACCCTTCCCCGAAGCCTGACCCTCACCCGTCCCCTAATCCTAACCCGTACGCTGACACTAACCCGCGCCCTCACACGTACGCTCCCCCTAAAGCGTTGTCGTACCCTCACCTGGACCCTAAACCGTCCCCGTCCCCGAACCCTAACCCTAGCCCGAACCCTAACCCTAACCCTTCCCCGAAGCCTGACCCTCACCCGTCCCCTAATCCTAACCCGTACGCTGACACTAACCCACGCCCTCACACGTACGCTCCCCCTAAAGCGTTGTCGTACCCTCACCTGGACCCTAAACCGTCCCCGTCCCCTAACCCTAACCCTAGCCCGAACCCTAACCCTAACACTTCCCCGAAGCCTGACCCTCACCCGTCCCCTAATCCTAACCCGTACGCTGACACTAACCCGCGCCCTCACACGTACGCTCCCCCTAAAGCGTTGTCGTACCCTCACCTGGACCCTAAACCGTCCCCGTCCCCTAATCCTAACCCTAGCCCGAACCCTAACCCTAACCCTTCCCCGAAGCCTAACCCTCACCCGTCCCCTAATCCTAATCCGTACGCTGACACTAACCCGGGCCCTCACACGTACGCTCCCCCTAAAGCGTTGTCGTACCCTCACCTGGACCCTAAACCGTCCCCGTCCCCTAACCCTAACCCTAGCCCGAACCCTAACCCTAACCCTTCCCCGAAGCCTGACCCTCACCCGTCCCCTAATCCTAACCCGTACGCTGACACTAACCCGCGCCCTCACACGTACGCTCCCCCTAAAGCGTTGTCGTACCCTCACCTGGACCCTAAACCGTCCCCGTCCCCTAACCCTAACCCTAGCCCGAAACCTAACCCTAACCCTTCCCCGAAGCCTGACCCTCACCCGTCCCCTAATCCTAACCCGTACGCTGACACTAACCCGCGCCCTCACACGTACGCTCCCCCTAAAGCGTTGTCGTACCCTCACCTGGACCCTAAACCGTCCCCGTCCCCTAACCCTAACCCTAGCCCGAACCCTAACCCTAACCCTTCCCCGAAGCCTGACCCTCACCCGTCCCCTAATCCTAACCCGTACGCTGACACTAACCCGCGCCCTCACACGTACGCTCCCCCTAAAGCGTTGTCGTACCCTCACCTGGACACTAAACCGTCCCCGTCCCCTAACCCTAACCCTAGCCCGAACCCTAACCCTAACCCTTCCCCGAAGCCTGACCCTCACCCGTCCCCTAATCCTAACCCGTACGCTGACACTAACCCGGGCCCTCACACGTACGCTCCCCCTAAAGCGTTGTCGTACCCTCACCTGGACCCTAAACCGTCCCCGTCCCCTAACCCTAACCCTAGCCCGAACCCTAACCCTAACCCTTCCCCGAAGCCTGACCCTCACCCGTCCCCTAATCCTAACCCGTACGCTGACACTAACCCGCGCCCTCACACGTACGCTCCCCCTAAAGCGTTGTCGTACCCTCACCTGGACCCTAAACCGTCCCCGTCCCCTAACCCGAACCCTAGCCCGAACCCTAACCCTAACCCTTCCCCGAAGCCTGACCCTCACCCGTCCCCTAATCCTAACCCGTACGCTGACACTAACCCGCGCCCTCACACGTACGCTCCCCCTAAAGCGTTGTCGTACCCTCACCTGGACCCTAAACCGTCCCCGTCCCCTAACCCTAACCCTAGCCCTAACCCTAACCCTAACCCTTCCCCGAAGCCTGACCCTCACCCGTCCCCTAATCCTAACCCGTACGCTGACACTAACCCGCGCCCTCACACGTACGCTCCCCCTAAAGCGTTGTCGTACCCTCACCTGTACCCTAAACCGTCCCCGTCTCCTAACCCTAACCCTAGCCCGAACCCTAAACCTAACCCTTCCCCGAAGCCTGACACTCACCCGTCCCCTAATCCTAACCTGTGCGCTGACACTAACCCGCGCCCTCACACGTACGCTCCCCCTAAAGCGTTGTCGTACCCTCACCTGGACCCTAAACCGTCCCCGTCCCCTAACACTAACCCTAGCCCAAACCCTAACCCTAACCCTTCCCCGAAGCCTGACCCTCACCCGTCCCCTAATCCTAACCCGTACGCTGACACTAACCCGCGCCCTCACACGTACGCTCCCCCTAAAGCGTTGTCGTACCCTCACCTGGACCCTAAACCGTCCCCGTCCCCTAACCCGAACCCTAGCCCGAACCCTAACCCTAACCCTTCCCCGAAGCCTGACCCTCACCCGTCCCCTAATCCTAACCCGTACCCTACACTAACCCGCGCCCTCACACGTACGCTCCCCCTAAATCGTTGTCGTACCCTCACCTGGACCCTAAACCGTCCCCGTCCCCTAACCCTAACCCTAGCCCGAACCCTAACCCTAACACTTCCCCGCAGCCTGACCCTCACCCGTCCCCTAATCCTAACCCGTACGCTGACACTAACCCGCGCCCTCACACGTACGCTCCCCCTAAAGCGTTGTCGTACCCTCACCTGGACCCTAAACCGTCCCCGTCCCCTAACCCTAACCCTAGCCCGAACCCTAACCCTAACCCTTCCCCGAAGCCTGACCCTCACCCGTCCCCTAATCCTAACCCGTACGCTGACACTAACCCGCGCCCTCACACGTACGCTCCCCCTAAAGCGTTGTCGTACCCTCACCTGGACCCTAAACCGTCCCCGTCCCCTAACCCTAACCCTAGCCCGAACCCTAACCCTAACCCTTCCCCGAAGCCTGACCCTCACCCGTCCCCTAATCCTAACCCGTACGCTGACACTAACCCGCGCCCTCACACGTACGCTCCCCCTAAAGCGTTGTCGTACCCTCACTTGGACCCTCAACCGTCCCCGTCCCCTAACCCTAACCCTAGCCCGAACCCTAACCCTAAACCTTCCCCGAAGCCTGACCCTCACCCGTCCCCTAATCCTAACCCGTACGCTGACACTAACCCGCGCCCTCACACGTACGCTCCCCCTAAAGCGTTGTCGTACCCTCACCTGGACCCTAAACCGTCCCCGTCCCCTAACCCTAACCCTAGCCCGAACCCTAACCCTAACCCTTCCCCGAAGCCTGACCCTCACCCGTCCCATAATCCTAACCCGTACGCTGACACTAACCCGCGCCCTCACACGTACGCTCCCCCTAAAGCGTTGTCGTACCCTCACCTGGACCCTAAACCGTCCCCGTCCCCTAACCCGAACCCTAGCCCGAACCCTAACCCTAACCCTTCCCCGAAGCCTGACCCTCACCCGTCCCCTAATCCTAACCCGTACGCTGACACTAACCCGCGCCCTCACACGTACGCTCCCCCTAAAGCGTTGTCGTACCCTCACCTGGACCCTAAACCGTCCCCGTCCCCTAACCCTAACCCTAGCCCGAACCCTAACCCTAACCCTTCCCCGAAGCCTGACCCTCACCCGTCCCCTAATCCTAACCCGTACGCTGACACTAACCCGCGCCCTCACACGTACGCTCCCCCTAAAGCGTTGTCGTACCCTCACCTGGACCCTAAACCGTCCCCGTCCCCTAACCCGAACCCTAGCCCGAACCCTAACCCTAACCCTTCCCCGAAGCCTGACCCTCACCCGTCCCCTAATCCTAACCCGTACGCTGACACTAACCCGCGCCCTCACACGTACGCTCCCCCTAAAGCGTTGTCGTACCCTCACCTGGACCCTAAACCGTCCCCGTCCCCTAACCCTAACCCTAGCCCGAACCCTAACCCTAACCCTTCCCCGAAGCCTGACCCTCACCCGTCCCCTAATCCTAACCCGTACGCTGACACTAACCCGCGCCCTCACACGTACGCTCCCCCTAAAGCGTTGTCGTACCCTCACCTGTACCCTAAACCGTCCCCGTCTCCTAACCCTAACCCTAGCCCGAACCCTAACCCTAACCCTTCCCCGAAGCCTGACCCTCACCCGTCCCCTAATCCTAACCCGTACGCTGACACTAACCCGCGCCCTCACACGTACGCTCCCCCTAAAGCGTTGTCGTACCCTCACCTGGATCCTAAACCGTCCCCGTCCCCTAACCCTAACCCTAGCCCGAACCCTAACCCTAACCCTTCCCCGAAGCCTGACCCTCACCCGTCCCCTAATCCTAACCCGTACGCTGACACTAACCCGCGCCCTCACACGTACGCTCCCCCTAAAGCGTTGTCGTACCCTCACCTGGACCCTAAACCGTCCCCGTCCCCTAACCCTAACCCTAGCCCGAACCCTAACCCTAACCCTTCCCCGAAGCCTGACCCTCACCCGTCCCCTAATCCTAACCCGTACGCTGACACTAACCCGCGCCCTCACACGTACGCTCCCCCTAAAGCGTTGTCGTACCCTCACCTGGACCCTAAACCGTCCCCGTCCCCTAACCCTAACCCTAGCCCGAACCCTAACCCTAACCCTTCCCCGAAGCCTGACCCTCACCCGTCCCCTAATCCTAACCCGTACGCTGACACTAACCCGCGCCCTCACACGTACGCTCCCCCTAAAGCGTTGTCGTACCCTCACCTGGACCCTAAACCGTCCCCGTCCCCTAATCCTAACCCTAGCCCGAACCCTAACCCTAACCCTTCCCCGAAGCCTAACCCTCACCCGTCCCCTAATCCTAACCCGTACGCTGACACTAACCCGGGCCCTCACACGTACGCTCCCCCTAAAGCGTTGTCGTACCCTCACCTGGACCCTAAACCGTCCCCGTCCCCTAACCCTAACCCTAGCCCGAACCCTAACCCTAACCCTTCCCCGAAGCCTGACCCTCACCCGTCCCCTAATCCTAACCCGTACGCTGACACTAACCCGCGCCCTCACACGTACGCTCCCCCTAAAGCGTTGTCGTACCCTCACCTGGACCCTAAACCGTCCCCGTCCCCTAACCCTAACCCTAGCCCGAACCCTAACCCTAACCCTTCCCCGAAGCCTGACCCTCACCCGTCCCCTAATCCTAACCCGTACGCTGACACTAACCCGCGCCCTCACACGTACGCTCCCCCTAAAGCGTTGTCGTACCCTCACCTGGACCCTAAACCGTCCCCGTCCCCTAACCCTAACCCTAGCCCGAACCCTAACCCTAACCCTTCCCCGAAGCCTGACCCTCACCCGTCCCCTAATCCTAACCCGTACGCTGACACTAACCAGCGCCATCACAGGTACGCTCCCCCTAAAGCGTTGTCGTACCCTCACCTGGACCCTAAACCGTCCCCGTCCCCTAACCCTAACCCTAGCCCGAACCCTAACCCTAACCCTTCCTCGAAGCCTGACCCTCACCCGTCCCCTAATCCTAACCCGTACGCTGACACTAACCCGCGCCCTCACACGTACGCTCCCCCTAAAGCGTTGTCGTACCCTCACCTGGACCCTCAACCGTCCCCGTCCCCTAACCCTAACCCTAGCCCGAACCCTAACCCTAACCCTTCCCCGAAGCCTGACCCTCACCCGTCCCCTAATCCTAACCCGTACGCTGACACTAACCCGCGCCCTCACACGTACGCTCCCCCTAAAGCGTTGTCGTACCCTCACCTGGACCCTCAACCGTCCCCGTCCCCTAACCCTAACCCTAGCCCGAACCCTAACCCTAAACCTTCCCCGAAGCCTGACCCTCACCCGTCCCCTAATCCTAACCCGTACGCTGACACTAACCCGCGCCCTCACACGTACGCTCCCCCTAAAGCGTTGTCGTACCCTCACCTGGACCCTAAACCGTCCCCGTCCCCTAACCCGAACCCTAGCCCGAACCCTAACCCTAACCCTTCCCCGAAGCCTGACCCTCACCCGTCCCCTAATCCTAACCCGTACGCTGACACTAACCCGCGCCCTCACACGTACGCTCCCCCTAAAGCGTTGTCGTACCCTCACCTGG
Organism: Grampus griseus; assembly: GCF_964374135.1. Taxonomy (NCBI): domain Eukaryota; kingdom Metazoa; phylum Chordata; class Mammalia; order Artiodactyla; family Delphinidae; genus Grampus; species Grampus griseus. The sequence goes on along the minus strand of NW_028133182.1, from coordinate 402,848 downwards.
ACCCTAAACCGTCCCCGTCCCCTAACCCTAACCCTAGCCCGAACCCTAACCCTAACCCTTCCCCGAAGCCTGACCCTCACCCGTCCCCTAATCCTAACCCGTACGCTGACACTAACCCGCGCCCTCACACGTACGCTCCCCCTAAAGCGTTGTCGTACCCTCACCTGGACCCTAAACCGTCCCCGTCCCCTAACCCGAACCCTAGCCCGAACCCTAACCCTAACCCTTCCCCGAAGCCTGACCCTCACCCGTCCCCTAATCCTAACCCGTACGCTGACACTAACCCGCGCCCTCACACGTACGCTCCCCCTAAAGCGTTGTCGTACCCTCACCTGGACCCTAAACCGTCCCCGTCCCCTAACCCTAACCCTAGCCCGAACCCTAACCCTAACCCTTCCCCGAAGCCTGACCCTCACCCGTCCCCTAATCCTAACCCGTACGCTGACACTAACCCGCGCCCTCACACGTACGCTCCCCCTAAAGCGTTGTCGTACCCTCACCTGTACCCTAAACCGTCCCCGTCTCCTAACCCTAACCCTAGCCCGAACCCTAACCCTAACCCTTCCCCGAAGCCTGACCCTCACCCGTCCCCTAATCCTAACCCGTACGCTGACACTAACCCGCGCCCTCACACGTACGCTCCCCCTAAAGCGTTGTCGTACCCTCACCTGGACCCTAAACCGTCCCCGTCCCCTAACCCTAACCCTAGCCCGAACCCTAACCCTAACCCTTCCCCGAAGCCTGACCCTCACCCGTCCCCTAATCCTAACCCGTACGCTGACACTAACCCGCGCCCTCACACGTACGCTCCCCCTAAAGCGTTGTCGTACCCTCACCTGGACCCTAAACCGTCCCCGTCCCCTAACCCTAACCCTAGCCCGAACCCTAACCCTAACCCTTCCCCGAAGCCTGACCCTCACCCGTCCCCTAATCCTAACCCGTACGCTGACACTAACCCGCGCCCTCACACGTACGCTCCCCCTAAAGCGTTGTCGTACCCTCACCTGGACCCTAAACCGTCCCCGTCCCCTAACCCTAACCCTAGCCCGAACCCTAACCCTAACCCTTCCCCGAAGCCTGACCCTCACCCGTCCCCTAATCCTAACCCGTACGCTGACACTAACCCGCGCCCTCACACGTACGCTCCCCCTAAAGCGTTGTCGTACCCTCACCTGGACCCTAAACCGTCCCCGTCCCCTAATCCTAACCCTAGCCCGAACCCTAACCCTAACCCTTCCCCGAAGCCTAACCCTCACCCGTCCCCTAATCCTAACCCGTACGCTGACACTAACCCGGGCCCTCACACGTACGCTCCCCCTAAAGCGTTGTCGTACCCTCACCTGGACCCTAAACCGTCCCCGTCCCCTAACCCTAACCCTAGCCCGAACCCTAACCCTAACCCTTCCCCGAAGCCTGACCCTCACCCGTCCCCTAATCCTAACCCGTACGCTGACACTAACCCGCGCCCTCACACGTACGCTCCCCCTAAAGCGTTGTCGTACCCTCACCTGGACCCTAAACCGTCCCCGTCCCCTAACCCTAACCCTAGCCCGAACCCTAACCCTAACCCTTCCCCGAAGCCTGACCCTCACCCGTCCCCTAATCCTAACCCGTACGCTGACACTAACCCGCGCCCTCACACGTACGCTCCCCCTAAAGCGTTGTCGTACCCTCACCTGGACCCTCAACCGTCCCCGTCCCCTAACCCTAACCCTAGCCCGAACCCTAACCCTAAACCTTCCCCGAAGCCTGACCCTCACCCGTCCCCTAATCCTAACCCGTACGCTGACACTAACCCGCGCCCTCACACGTACGCTCCCCCTAAAGCGTTGTCGTACCCTCACCTGGACCCTAAACCGTCCCCGTCCCCTAACCCTAACCCTAGCCCGAACCCTAACCCTAACCCTTCCCCGAAGCCTGACCCTCACCCGTCCCCTAATCCTAACCCGTACGCTGACACTAACCCGCGCCCTCACACGTACACTCCCCCTAAAGCGTTGTCGTACCCTCACCTGTACCCTAAACCGTCCCCGTCTCCTAACCCTAACCCTAGCCCGAACCCTAACCCTAACCCTTCCCCGAAGCCTGACCCTCACCCGTCCCCTAATCCTAACCCGTACGCTGACACTAACCCGCGCCCTCACACGTACGCTCCCCCTAAAGCGTTGTCGTACCCTCACCTGGACCCTAAACCGTCCCCGTCCCCTAACCCTAACCCTAGCCCGAACCCTAACCCTAACCCTTCCCCGAAGCCTGACCCTCACCCGTCCCCTAATCCTAACCCGTACGCTGACACTAACCCGCGCCCTCACACGTACGCTCCCCCTAAAGCGTTGTCGTACCCTCACCTGGACCCTAAACCGTCCCCGTCCCCTAACCCTAACCCTAGCCCGAACCCTAACCCTAACCCTTCCCCGAAGCCTGACCCTCACCCGTCCCCTAATCCTAACCCGTACGCTGACACTAACCCGCGCCCTCACACGTACGCTCCCCCTAAAGCGTTGTCGTACCCTCACCTGGACCCTAAACCGTCCCCGTCCCCTAACCCTAACCCTAGCCCGAACCCTAACCCTAACCCTTCCCCGAAGCCTGACCCTCACCCGTCCCCTAATCCTAACCCGTACGCTGACACTAACCCGCGCCCTCACACGTACGCTCCCCCTAAAGCGTTGTCGTACCCTCACCTGGACCCTAAACCGTCCCCGTCCCCTAATCCTAACCCTAGCCCGAACCCTAACCCTAACCCTTCCCCGAAGCCTGACCCTCACCCGTCCCCTAATCCTAATCCGTACGCTGACACTAACCCGGGCCCTCACACGTACGCTCCCCCTAAAGCGTTGTCGTACCCTCACCTGGACCCTAAACCGTCCCCGTCCCCTAACCCTAACCCTAGCCCGAACCCTAACCCTAACCCTTCCCCGAAGCCTGACCCTCACCCGTCCCCTAATCCTAACCCGTACGCTGACACTAACCCGGGCCCTCACACGTACGCTCCCCCTAAAGCGTTGTCGTACCCTCACCTGGACCCTAAACCGTCCCCGTCCCCTAACCCTAACCCTAGCCCGAACCCTAACCCTAACCCTTCCCCGAAGCCTGACCCTCACCCGTCCCCTAATCCTAACCCGTACGCTGACACTAACCCGCGCCCTCACACGTACGCTCCCCCTAAAGCGTTGTCGTACCCTCACCTGGACCCTAAACCGTCCCCGTCCCCTAACCCTAACCCTAGCCCGAACCCTAACCCTAACCCTTCCCCGAAGCCTGACCCTCACCCGTCCCCTAATCCTAACCCGTACGCTGACACTAACCCGCGCCCTCACACGTACGCTCCCCCTAAAGCGTTGTCGTACCCTCACCTGGACCCTAAACCGTCCCCGTCCCCTAACCCTAACCCTAGCCCGAACCCTAACCCTAACCCTTTCCCGAAGCCTGACCCTCACCCGTCCCCTAATCCTAACCCGTACGCTGACACTAACCCGCGCCCTCACACGTACGCTCCCCCTAAAGCGTTGTCGTACCCTCACCTGGACCCTAAACCGTCCCCGTCCCCTAACCCTAACCCTAGCCCGAACCCTAACCCTAACCCTTCCCCGAAGCCTGACCCTCACCCGTCCCCTAATCCTAACCCGTACGCTGACACTAACCCGCGCCCTCACACGTACGCTCCCCCTAAAGCGTTGTCGTACACTCACCAGGACCCTAAACCGTCCCCGTCCCCTAACCCTAACCCTAGCCCGAACCCTAACCCTAAACCTTCCTCGAAGCCTGACCCTCACCCGTCCCCTAATCCTAACCCGTACGCTGACACTAACCCGCGCCCTCACACGTACGCTCCCCCTAAAGCATTGTCGTACCCTCACCTGGACCCTAAACCGTCCCCGTCCCCTAACCCTAACCCTAGCCCGAACCCTAACCCTAACCCTTCCCCGAAGCCTGACCCTCACCCGTCCCCTAATCCTAACCCGTACGCTGACACTAACCCGCGCCCTCACACGTACGCTCCCCCTAAAGCGTTGTCGTACCCTCACCTGGACCCTAAACCGTCCCCGTCCCCTAACCCTAACCCTAGCCCGAACCCTAACCCTAACCCTTCCCCGAAGCCTGACCCTCACCCGTCCCCTAATCCTAACCCGTACGCTGACACTAACCCGCGCCCTCACACGTACGCTCCCCCTAAAGCGTTGTCGTACCCTCACCTGGACCCTAAACCGTCCCCGTCCCCTAACCCTAACCCTAGCCCGAACCCTAACCCTAACCCTTCCCCGAAGCCTGACCCTCACCCGTCCCCTAATCCTAACCCGTACGCTGACACTAACCCGCGCCCTCACACGTACGCTCCCCCTAAAGCGTTGTCGTACCCTCACCTGGACCCTAAACCGTCCCCGTCCCCTAACCCTAACCCTAGCCCGAACCCTAACCCTAACCCTTCCCCGAAGCCTGACCCTCACCCGTCCCCTAATCCTAACCCGTACGCTGACACTAACCCGGGCCCTCACACGTACGCTCCCCCTAAAGCGTTGTCGTACCCTCACCTGGACCCTAAACCGTCCCCGTCCCCTAACCCTAACCCTAGCCCGAACCCTAACCCTAATCCTTCCCCGAAGCCTGACCCTCACCCGTCCCCTAATCCTAACCCGTACGCTGACACTAACCCGCGCCCTCACACGTACGCTCCCCCTAAAGCGTTGTCGTACCCTCACCTGGACCCTAAACCGTCCCCGTCCCCTAACCCTAACCCTAGCCCGAACCCTAACCCTAACCCTTCCCCGAAGCCTGACCCTCACCCGTCCCCTAATCCTAACCCGTACGCTGACACTAACCCGGGCCCTCACACGTACGCTCCCCCTAAAGCGTTGTCGTACCCTCACCTGGACCCTAAACCGTCCCCGTCCCCAAACCCTAACCCTAGCCCGAACCCTAACCCTAACCCTTCCCCGAAGCCTGACCCTCACCCGTCCCCTAATCCTAACCCGTACGCTGACACTAACCCACGCCCTCACACGTACGCTCCCCCTAAAGCGTTGTCGTACCCTCACCTGGACCCTAAACCGTCCCCGTCCCCTAACCCTAACCCTAGCCCGAACCCTAACCCTAACCCTTCCCCGAAGCCTGACCCTCACCCGTCCCCTAATCCTAACCCGTACGCTGACACTAACCCGGGCCCTCACACGTACGCTCCCCCTAAAGCGTTGTCGGACCCTCACCTGGACCCTAAACCGTCCCCGTCCCCTAACCCTAACCCTAGCCCGAACCCTAACCCTAACCCTTCCCCGAAGCCTGACCCTCACCCGTCCCCTAATCCTAACCCATACGCTGACACTAACCCGGGCCCTCACACGTACGCTCCCCCTAAAGCGTTGTCGTACCCTCACCTGGACCCTAAACTGTCCCCGTCCCCTAACCCTAACCCTAGCCCGAACCCTAACCCTAACCCTTCCCCGAAGCCTGACCCTCACCCATCCCCTAATCCTAACCCGTACGCTGACACTAACCCGCGCCCTCACACGTACGCTCCCCCTAAAGCGTTGTCGTACCCTCACCTGGACCCTAAACCGTCCCCGTCCCCTAACCCTAACCCTAGCCCGAACCCTAACCCTAACCCTTCCCCGAAGCCTGACCCTCACCCGTCCCCTAATCCTAACCCGTACGCTGACACTAACCCGCGCCCTCACACGTACGCTCCCCCTAAAGCGTTGTCGTACCCTCACCTGGACCCTAAACCGTCCCCGTCCCCTAACCCTAACCCTAGCCCGAACCCTAACCCTAACCCTTCCCCGAAGCCTGACCCTCACCCGTCCCCTAATCCTAACCCGTACGCTGACACTAACCCGCGCCGTCACACGTACGCTCCCCCTAAAGCGTGGTCGTACCCTCACCTGGACCCTAAACCGTCCCCGTCCCCTAACCCTAACCCTAGCCCGAACCCTAACCCTAACCCTTCCCCGAAGCCTGACCCTCAACCGTCCCCTAATCCTAACCCGTACGCTGACACTAACCCGCGCCCTCACACGTACGCTCCCCCTAAAGCGTTGTCGTACCCTCACCTGGACCCTCAACCGTCCCCATCCCCTAACCCTAACCCTAGCCCGAACCCTAACCCTAACCCTTCCCCGAAGCCTGACCCTCACCCGTCCCCTAATCCTAACCCGTACGCTGACACTAACCCGCGCCCTCACACGTACGCTCCCCCTAAAGCGTTGTAGTACCCTCACCTGGACCCTCAACCGTCCCCGTCCCCTAACCCTAACCCTAGCCCGAACCCTAACCCTAACCCTTCCCCGAAGCCTGACCCTCACCCGTCCCCTAATCCTAACCCGTACGCTGACCCTAACCCGCGCCCTCACACGTACGCTCCCCCTAAAGCGTTGTCGTACCCTCACCTGGACCCTAAACCGTCCCCGTCCCCTAACCCTAACCCTAGCCCGAACCCTAACCCTAACCCTTCCCCGAAGCCTGACCCTCACCCGTCCCCTAATCCTAACCCGTACGCTGACACTAACCCGCGCCCTCACACGTACGCTCCCCCTAAAGCGTTGTCGTACCCTCACCTGGACCCTAAACCGTCCCCGTCCCCTAACCCGAACCCTAGCCCGATCCCTAACCCTAACACTTCCCCGAAGCCTGACCCTCACCCGTCCCCTAATCCTAACCCGTACGCTGACACTAACCCGCCCCCTCACACGTACGCTCCCCCTAAAGCGTTGTCGTACCCTCACCTGGACCCTAAACCGTCCCCGTCCCCTAACCCTAACCCTAGCCCGAACCCTAACCCTAACCCTTCCCCGAAGCCTGACCCTCACCCGTCCCCTAATCCTAACCCGTACGCTGACACTAACCCGCGCCCTCACACGTACGCTCCCCCTAAAGCGTTGTCGTACCCTCACCTGGACCGTAAACCGTCCTCGTCCCCTAACCCGAACCCTAGCCCGAACCCTAACCCTAACCCTTCCCCGAAGCCTGACCCTCACCCGTCCCCTAATCCTAACCCGTACGCTGACACTAACCCGCGCCCTCACACGTACGCTCCCCCTAAAGCGTTGTCGTACCCTCACCTGGACCCTAAACCGTCCCCGTCCCCTAACCCTAACCCTAGCCCGAACCCTAACCCTAACCCTTCCCCGAAGCCTGACCCTCACCCGTCCCCTAATCCTAACCCGTACGCTGACACTAACCCGCGCCCTCACACGTACGCTCCCCCTAAAGCGTTGTCGTACCCTCACCTGGACCCTAAACCGTCCCCGTCCCCTAACCCGAACCCTAGCCCGAACCCTAACCCTAACCCTTCCCCGAAGCCTGACCCTCACCCGTCCCCTAATCCTAACCCGTACGCTGACACTAACCCGCGCCCTCACACGTACGCTCCCCCTAAAGCGTTGTCGTACCCTCACCTGGACCCTAAACCGTCCCCGTCCCCTAACCCTAACCCTAGCCCGAACCCTAACCCTAACCCTTCCCCGAAGCCTGACCCTCACCCGTCCCCTAATCCTAACCCGTACGCTGACACTAACCCGCGCCCTCACACGTACGCTCCCCCTAAAGCGTTGTCGTACCCTCACCTGGACCCTAAACCGTCCCCGTCCCCTAACCCTAACCCTAGCCCGAACCCTAACCCTAACCCTTCCCCGAAGCCTGACCCTCACCCGTCCCCTAATCCTAACCCGTACGCTGACACTAACCCGCGCCCTCACACGTACGCTCCCCCTAAAGCGTTGTCGTACCCTCACCTGGACCCTAAACCGTCCCCGTCCCCTAACCCTAACCCTAGCCCGAACCCTAACCCTAACTCTTCCCCGAAGCCTGGCCCTCACCCATCCCCTAATCCTAACCCGTACGCTGACACTGACCCGCGCCCTCACACGTACGCTCCCCCTAAAGCATTGTCGTACCCTCACCTGGACCCTAAACCGTCCCCGTCCCCTAACCCTAACCCTAGCCCGAACCCTAACCCTAACCCTTCCCCGAAGCCTGACCCTCACCCGTCCCCTAATCCTAACCCGTACGCTGACACTAACACGCGCCCTCACACGTACGCTCCCCCTAAAGCGTTGTCGTACCCTCACCTGGACCCTAAACCGTCCCCGTCCCCGAAACCTAACCCTAGCCCGAACCCTAACCCTAACCCTTCCCCGAAGCCTGACCCTCACCCGTCCCCTAATCCTAACCCGTACGCTGACACTAACCCGCGCCCTCACACGTACGCTCCCCCTAAAGCGTTGTCGTACCCTCACCTGGACCCTAAACCGTCCCCGTCCCCTAACCCTAACCCTAGCCCGAACCCTAACCCTAACCCTTCCCCGAAGCCTGACCCTCACCCGTCCCCTAATCCTAACCCGTACGCTGACACTAACCCGCGCCCTCACACGTACGCTCCCCCTAAAGCGTTGTCGTACCCTCACCTGGACCCTAAACCGTCCCCGTCCCCTAACCCTAACCCTAGCCCGAACCCTAACCCTAACCCTTCCCCGAAGCCTGACCCTCACCCGTCCCCTAATCCTAACCCGTACGCTGACACTAACCCGCGCCCTCACACGTACGCTCCCCCTAAAGCGTTGTCGTACCCTCACCTGGACCCTAAACCGTCCCCGTCCCCTAACCCTAACCCTAGCCCGAACCCTAACCCTAACCCTTCCCCGAAGCCTGACCCTCACCCGTCCCCTAATCCTAACCCGTACGCTGACACTAACCCGCGCCCTCACACGTACGCTCCCCCTAAAGCGTTGTCGTACCCTCACCTGGACCCTAAACCGTCCCCGTCCCCTAACCCTAACCCTAGCCCGAACCCTAACCCTAACCCTTCCCCGAAGCCTGACCCTCACCCGTCCCCTAATCCTAACCCGTACGCTGACACTAACCCGCGCCTTCACACGTACGCTCCCCCTAAAGCGTTGTCGTACCCTCACCTGGACCCTAAACCGTCCCCGTCCCCTAACCCTAACCCTAGCCCGAACCCTAACCCTAACCCTTCCCCGAAGCCTGACCCTCACCCGTCCCCTAATCCTAACCCGTACGCTGACACTAACCCGCGCCCTCACACGTACGCTCCCCCTAAAGCGTTGTCGTACCCTCACCTGGACCCTAAACCGTCCCCGTCCCCTAACCCTAACCCTAGCCCGAACCCTAACCCTAACCCTTCCCCGAAGCCTGACCCTCACCCGTCCCCTAATCCTAACCCGTACGCTGACACTAACCCGCGCCCTCACACGTACGCTCCCCCTAAAGCGTTGTCGTACCCTCACCTGGACCCTAAACCGTCCCCGTCCCCTAACCCTAACCCTAGCCCGAACCCTAACCCTAACCCTTCCCCGAAGCCTGACCCTCACCCGTCCCCTAATCCCAACCCGTACGCTGACACTAACCCGCGCCCTCACACGTACGCTCCCCCTAAAGTGTTGTCGTACCCTCACCTGGACCCTAAACCGTCCCCGTCCCCTAACCCTAACCCTAGCCCGAACCCTAACCCTAAACCTGCCCCGAAGCCTGACCCTCACCCGTCCCCTAATCCTAACCCGTACGCTGACACTAACGCGCGCCCTCACACGTACGCTCCCCCTAAAGCGTTGTCATACCCTCACCTGGACCCTAGACCGTCCCCGTCCCCTAACCCTAACCCTAGCCCGAACCCTAACCCTAACCCTTCCCCGAAGCCTGACCCTCACCCGTCCCCTAATCCTAACCCGTACGCTGACAGTAACCCGCGCCCTCACACGTACGCTCCCCCTAAAGCGTTGTCGTACCCTCACCTGGACCCTAAACCGTCCCCGTCCCCTAACCCTAACCCTAGCCCGAACCCTAACCCTAACCCTTCCCCGAAGCCTGACCCTCACCCGTCCCCTAATCCTAACCCGTACGCTGACACTAACCCGCGCCCTCACACGTACGCTCCCCCTAAAGCGTTGTCGTACCCTCACCTGGACCCTAAACCGTCCCCGTCCCCTAACCCTAACCCTAGCCCGAACCCTAACCCTAACCCTTCCCCGAAGCCTGACCCTCACCCGTCCCCTAATCCCAACCCGTACGCTGACACTAACCCGCGCCCTCACACGTACGCTCCCCCTAAAGTGTTGTCGTACCCTCACCTGGACCCTAAACCGTCCCCGTCCCCTAACCCTAACCCTAGCCCGAACCCTAACCCTAAACCTGCCCCGAAGCCTGACCCTCACCCGTCCCCTAATCCTAACCCGTACGCTGACACTAACGCGCGCCCTCACACGTACGCTCCCCCTAAAGCGTTGTCATACCCTCACCTGGACCCTAGACCGTCCCCGTCCCCTAACCCTAACCCTAGCCCGAACCCTAACCCTAACCCTTCCCCGAAGCCTGACCCTCACCCGTCCCCTAATCCTAACCCGTACGCTGACACTAACCCGCGCCCTCACACGTACGCTCCCCCTAAAGCGTTGTCGTACCCTCACCTGGACCCTAAACCGTCCCCGTCCCCTAACCCTAACCCTAGCCCGAACCCTAACCCTAACCCTTCCCCGAAGCCTGACCCTCACCCGTCCCCTAATCCTAACCCGTACGCTGACACTAACCCACGCCCTCACACGTACGCTCCCCCTAAAGCGTTGTCGTACCCTCACCTGAACCCTAAACCGTCCCCGTCCCCTAACCCTAACCCTAGCCCGAACCCTAACCCTAACCCTTCCCCGAAGCCTGACCCTCACCCGTCCCCTAATCCTAACCCGTACGCTGACACTAACACGGGCCCTCACACGTACGCTCCCCCTAAAGCGTTGTCGTACCCTCACCTGGACCCAAAACCGTCCCCGTCCCCTAACCCTAACCCTAGCACGAACCCTAACCCTAACCCTTCCCCGAAGCCTGACCCTCACCCGTCCCCTAATCCTAACCCGTACGCTGACACTAACCCGCGCCCTCACACGTACGCTCCCCCTAAAGCGTTGTCGTACCCTCACCTGGACCCTAAACCGTCCCCGTCCCCTAACCCTAACCCTAGCCCGAACCCTAACCCTAACCCTTCCCCGAAGCCTGACCCTCACCCGTCCCCTAATCCTAACCCGTACGCTGACACTAACCCGCGCCCTCACACGTACGCTCCCCCTAAAGCGTTGTCGTACCTTCACCTGGACCCTAAACCGTCCCCATCCCCTAACCCTAACCCTAGCCCGAACCCTAACCCTAACCCTTCCCCGAAGCCCGACCCTCACCTGTCCACTAATCCTAACCCGTACGCTGACACTAACCCGCTCCCTCACACGTACGCTCCCCCTAAAGCGTTGTCGTACCCTCACCTGGACCCTAAACCGTCCCCGTCCCCTAACCCTAACCCTAGCCCGAACCCTAACCCTAACCCTTCCCCGAAGCCTGACCCTCACCCGTCCCCTAATCCTAACCCGTACGCTGACACTAACCCGCGCCCTCACACGTACGCTCCCCCTAAAGCGTTGTCGTACCCTCACCTGGACCCTAAACCGTCCCCGTCCCCTAACCCTAACCCTAGCCCGAACCCTAACCCTAACCCTTTCCCGAAGCCTGACCCTCACCCGTCCCCTAATCCTAACCCGTACGCTGACACTAACCCGCGCCCTCACACGTACGCTCCCCCTAAAGCGTTGTCGTACCCTCACCTGGACCCTAAACCGTCCCCGTCCCCTAACCCTAACCCTAGCCCGAACCCTAACCCTAACCCTTCCCCGAAGCCTGACCCTCACCCGTCCCCTAATCCTAACCCGTACGCTGACACTAACCCGGGCCCTCACACGTACGCTCCCCCTAAAGCGTTGTCGTACCCTCACCTGGACCCTAAACCGTCCCCGTCCCCTAACCCTAACCCTAGCCCGAACCCTAACCCTAATCCTTCCCCGAAGCCTGACCCTCACCCGTCCCCTAATCCTAACCCGTACGCTGACACTAACCCGCGCCCTCACACGTACGCTCCCCCTAAAGCGTTGTCGTACCCTCACCTGGACCCTAAACCGTCCCCGTCCCCTAACCCTAACCCTAGCCCGAACCCTAACCCTAACCCTTCCCCGCAGCCTGACCCTCACCCGTCCCCTAATCCTAACCCGTACGCTGACACTAACCCGGGCCCTCACACGTACGCTCCCCCTAAAGCGTTGTCGTACCCTCACCTGGACCCTAAACCGTCCCCGTCCCCAAACCCTAACCCTAGCCCGAACCCTAACCCTAACCCTTCCCCGAAGCCTGACCCTCACCCGTCCCCTAATCCTAACCCGTACGCTGACACTAACCCACGCCCTCACACGTACGCTCCCCCTAAAGCGTTGTCGTACCCTCACCTGGACCCTAAACCGTCCCCGTCCCCTAACCCTAACCCTAGCCCGAACCCTAACCCTAACCCTTCCCCGAAGCCTGACCCTCACCCGTCCCCTAATCCTAACCCGTACGCTGACACTAACCCGGGCCCTCACACGTACGCTCCCCCTAAAGCGTTGTCGGACCCTCACCTGGACCCTAAACCGTCCCCGTCCCCTAACCCTAACCCTAGCCCGAACCCTAACCCTAACCCTTCCCCGAAGCCTGACCCTCACCCGTCCCCTAATCCTAACCCATACGCTGACACTAACCCGGGCCCTCACACGTACGCTCCCCCTAAAGCGTTGTCGTACCCTCACCTGGACCCTAAACTGTCCCCGTCCCCTAACCCTAACCCTAGCCCGAACCCTAACCCTAACCCTTCCCCGAAGCCTGACCCTCACCCATCCCCTAATCCTAACCCGTACGCTGACACTAACCCGCGCCCTCACACGTACGCTCCCCCTAAAGCGTTGTCGTACCCTCACCTGGACCCTAAACCGTCCCCGTCCCCTAACCCTAACCCTAGCCCGAACCCTAACCCTAACCCTTCCCCGAAGCCTGACCCTCACCCGTCCCCTAATCCTAACCCGTACGCTGACACTAACCCGCGCCCTCACACGTACGCTCCCCCTAAAGCGTTGTCGTACCCTCACCTGGACCCTAAACCGTCCCCGTCCCCTAACCCTAACCCTAGCCCGAACCCTAACCCTAACCCTTCCCCGAAGCCTGACCCTCACCCGTCCCCTAATCCTAACCCGTACGCTGACACTAACCCGCGCCGTCACACGTACGCTCCCCCTAAAGCGTGGTCGTACCCTCACCTGGACCCTAAACCGTCCCCGTCCCCTAACCCTAACCCTAGCCCGAACCCTAACCCTAACCCTTCCCCGAAGCCTGACCCTCAACCGTCCCCTAATCCTAACCCGTACGCTGACACTAACCCGCGCCCTCACACGTACGCTCCCCCTAAAGCGTTGTCGTACCCTCACCTGGACCCTCAACCGTCCCCATCCCCTAACCCTAACCCTAGCCCGAACCCTAACCCTAACCCTTCCCCGAAGCCTGACCCTCACCCGTCCCCTAATCCTAACCCGTACGCTGACACTAACCCGCGCCCTCACACGTACGCTCCCCCTAAAGCGTTGTAGTACCCTCACCTGGACCCTCAACCGTCCCCGTCCCCTAACCCTAACCCTAGCCCGAACCCTAACCCTAACCCTTCCCCGAAGCCTGACCCTCACCCGTCCCCTAATCCTAACCCGTACGCTGACCCTAACCCGCGCCCTCACACGTACGCTCCCCCTAAAGCGTTGTCGTACCCTCACCTGGACCCTAAACCGTCCCCGTCCCCTAACCCTAACCCTAGCCCGAACCCTAACCCTAACCCTTCCCCGAAGCCTGACCCTCACCCGTCCCCTAATCCTAACCCGTACGCTGACACTAACCCGCGCCCTCACACGTACGCTCCCCCTAAAGCGTTGTCGTACCCTCACCTGGACCCTAAACCGTCCCCGTCCCCTAACCCGAACCCTAGCCCGATCCCTAACCCTAACACTTCCCCGAAGCCTGACCCTCACCCGTCCCCTAATCCTAACCCGTACGCTGACACTAACCCGCCCCCTCACACGTACGCTCCCCCTAAAGCGTTGTCGTACCCTCACCTGGACCCTAAACCGTCCCCGTCCCCTAACCCTAACCCTAGCCCGAACCCTAACCCTAACCCTTCCCCGAAGCCTGACCCTCACCCGTCCCCTAATCCTAACCCGTACGCTGACACTAACCCGCGCCCTCACACGTACGCTCCCCCTAAAGCGTTGTCGTACCCTCACCTGGACCGTAAACCGTCCTCGTCCCCTAACCCGAACCCTAGCCCGAACCCTAACCCTAACCCTTCCCCGAAGCCTGACCCTCACCCGTCCCCTAATCCTAACCCGTACGCTGACACTAACCCGCGCCCTCACACGTACGCTCCCCCTAAAGCGTTGTCGTACCCTCACCTGGACCCTAAACCGTCCCCGTCCCCTAACCCTAACCCTAGCCCGAACCCTAACCCTAACCCTTCCCCGAAGCCTGACCCTCACCCGTCCCCTAATCCTAACCCGTACGCTGACACTAACCCGCGCCCTCACACGTACGCTCCCCCTAAAGCGTTGTCGTACCCTCACCTGGACCCTAAACCGTCCCCGTCCCCTAACCCGAACCCTAGCCCGAACCCTAACCCTAACCCTTCCCCGAAGCCTGACCCTCACCCGTCCCCTAATCCTAACCCGTACGCTGACACTAACCCGCGCCCTCACACGTACGCTCCCCCTAAAGCGTTGTCGTACCCTCACCTGGACCCTAAACCGTCCCCGTCCCCTAACCCTAACCCTAGCCCGAACCCTAACCCTAACCCTTCCCCGAAGCCTGACCCTCACCCGTCCCCTAATCCTAACCCGTACGCTGACACTAACCCGCGCCCTCACACGTACGCTCCCCCTAAAGCGTTGTCGTACCCTCACCTGGACCCTAAACCGTCCCCGTCCCCTAACCCTAACCCTAGCCCGAACCCTAACCCTAACCCTTCCCCGAAGCCTGACCCTCACCCGTCCCCTAATCCTAACCCGTACGCTGACACTAACCCGCGCCCTCACACGTACGCTCCCCCTAAAGCGTTGTCGTACCCTCACCTGGACCCTAAACCGTCCCCGTCCCCTAACCCTAACCCTAGCCCGAACCCTAACCCTAACCCTTCCCCGAAGCCTGACCCTCACCCGTCCCCTAATCCTAACCCGTACGCTGACACTAACCCGGGCCCTCACACGTACGCTCCCCCTAAAGCGTTGTCGTACCCTCACCTGGACCCTAAACCGTCCCCGTCCCCTAACCCTAACCCTAGCCCGAACCCTAACCCTAATCCTTCCCCGAAGCCTGACCCTCACCCGTCCCCTAATCCTAACCCGTACGCTGACACTAACCCGCGCCCTCACACGTACGCTCCCCCTAAAGCGTTGTCGTACCCTCACCTGGACCCTAAACCGTCCCCGTCCCCTAACCCTAACCCTAGCCCGAACCCTAACCCTAACCCTTCCCCGCAGCCTGACCCTCACCCGTCCCCTAATCCTAACCCGTACGCTGACACTAACCCGGGCCCTCACACGTACGCTCCCCCTAAAGCGTTGTCGTACCCTCACCTGGACCCTAAACCGTCCCCGTCCCCAAACCCTAACCCTAGCCCGAACCCTAACCCTAACCCTTCCCCGAAGCCTGACCCTCACCCGTCCCCTAATCCTAACCCGTACGCTGACACTAACCCGCGCCCTCACACGTACGCTCCCCCTAAAGCGTTGTCGTACCCTCACCTGGACCCTAA
Organism: Grampus griseus; assembly: GCF_964374135.1. NCBI lineage: Eukaryota > Metazoa > Chordata > Mammalia > Artiodactyla > Delphinidae > Grampus > Grampus griseus. The sequence continues at coordinate 387,217 of NW_028133182.1, read as the reverse complement.
ACCGTCCCCGTCCCCTAACCCTAACCCTAGCCCGAACCCTAACCCTAACCCTTCCCCGAAGCCTGACCCTCACCCGTCCCCTAATCCTAACCCGTACGCTGACACTAACCCGCGCCCTCACACGTACGCTCCCCCTAAAGCGTTGTCGTACCCTCACCTGGACCCTAAACCGTCCCCGTCCCCTAACCCTAACCCTAGCCCGAACCCTAACCCTAACCCTTCCCCGAAGCCTGACCCTCACCCGTCCCCTAATCCTAACCCGTACGCTGACACTAACCCGCGCCCTCACACGTACGCTCCCCCTAAAGCGTTGTCGTACCCTCACCTGGACCCTAAACCGTCCCCGTCCCCTAACCCTAACCCTAGCCCGAACCCTAACCCTAACCCTTCCCCGAAGCCTGACCCTCACCCGTCCCCTAATCCTAACCCGTACGCTGACACTAACCCGCGCCCTCACACGTACGCTCCCCCTAAAGCGTTGTCGTACCCTCACCTGGACCCTAAACCGTCCCCGTCCCCTAACCCTAACCCTAGCCCGAACCCTAACCCTAACTCTTCCCCGAAGCCTGGCCCTCACCCATCCCCTAATCCTAACCCGTACGCTGACACTGACCCGCGCCCTCACACGTACGCTCCCCCTAAAGCATTGTCGTACCCTCACCTGGACCCTAAACCGTCCCCGTCCCCTAACCCTAACCCTAGCCCGAACCCTAACCCTAACCCTTCCCCGAAGCCTGACCCTCACCCGTCCCCTAATCCTAACCCGTACGCTGACACTAACACGCGCCCTCACACGTACGCTCCCCCTAAAGCGTTGTCGTACCCTCACCTGGACCCTAAACCGTCCCCGTCCCCTAACCCTAACCCTAGCCCGAACCCTAACCCTAACCCTTCCCCGAAGCCTGACCCTCACCCGTCCCCTAATCCTAACCCGTACGCTGACACTAACCCGCGCCCTCACACGTACGCTCCCCCTAAAGCGTTGTCGTACCCTCACCTGAACCCTAAACCGTCCCCGTCCCCTAACCCTAACCCTAGCCCGAACCCTAACCCTAACACTTCCCCGAAGCCTGACCCTCACCCGTCCCCTAATCCTAACCCGTACGCTGACACTAACACGGGCCCTCACACGTACGCTCCCCCTAAAGCGTTGTCGTACCCTCACCTGGACCCAAAACCGTCCCCGTCCCCTAACCCTAACCCTAGCCCGAACCCTAACCCTAACCCTTCCCCGAAGCCTGACCCTCACCCGTCCCCTAATCCTAACCCGTACGCTGACACTAACCCGCGCCCTCACACGTACGCTCCCCCTAAAGCGTTGTCGTACCCTCACCTGGACCCTAAACCGTCCCCGTCCCCTAACCCTAACCCTAGCCCGAACCCTAACCCTAACCCTTCCCCGAAGCCTGACCCTCACCCGTCCCCTAATCCTAACCCGTACGCTGACACTAACCCGCGCCCTCACACGTACGCTCCCCCTAAAGCGTTGTCGTACCTTCACCTGGACCCTAAACCGTCCCCATCCCCTAACCCTAACCCTAGCCCGAACCCTAACCCTAACCCTTCCCCGAAGCCCGACCCTCACCCGTCCACTAATCCTAACCCGTACGCTGACACTAACCCGCTCCCTCACACGTACGCTCCCCCTAAAGCGTTGTCGTACCCTCACCTGGACCCTAAACCGTCCCCGTCCCCTAACCCTAACCCTAGCCCGAACCCTAACCCTAACCCTTCCCCGAAGCCTGACCCTCACCCGTCCCCTAATCCTAACCCGTACGCTGACACTAACCCGCGCCCTCACACGTACGCTCCCCCTAAAGCGTTGTCGTACCCTCACCTGGACCCTAAACCGTCCCCGTCCCCTAACCCTAACCCTAGCCCGAACCCTAACCCTAACCCTTCCCCGAAGCCTGACCCTCACCCGTCCCCTAATCCTAACCCGTACGCTGACACTAACCCGCGCCCTCACACGTACGCTCCCCCTAAAGCGTTGTCGTACCCTCACCTGGACCCTAAACCGTCCCCGTCCCCTAACCCTAACCCTAGCCCGAACCCTAACCCTAACCCTTCCCCGAAGCCTGACCCTCACCCGTCCCCTAATCCTAACCCGTACGCTGACACTAACCCGGGCCCTCACACGTACGCTCCCCCTAAAGCGTTGTCGTACCCTCACCTGGACCCTAAACCGTCCCCGTCCCCTAACCCTAACCCTAGCCCGAACCCTAACCCTAATCCTTCCCCGAAGCCTGACCCTCACCCGTCCCCTAATCCTAACCCGTACGCTGACACTAACCCGCGCCCTCACACGTACGCTCCCCCTAAAGCGTTGTCGTACCCTCACCTGGACCCTAAACCGTCCCCGTCCCCTAACCCTAACCCTAGCCCGAACCCTAACCCTAACCCTTCCCCGAAGCCTGACCCTCACCCGTCCCCTAATCCTAACCCGTACGCTGACACTAACCCGGGCCCTCACACGTACGCTCCCCCTAAAGCGTTGTCGTACCCTCACCTGGACCCTAAACCGTCCCCGTCCCCAAACCCTAACCCTAGCCCGAACCCTAACCCTAACCCTTCCCCGAAGCCTGACCCTCACCCGTCCCCTAATCCTAACCCGTACGCTGACACTAACCCACGCCCTCACACGTACGCTCCCCCTAAAGCGTTGTCGTACCCTCACCTGGACCCTAAACCGTCCCCGTCCCCTAACCCTAACCCTAGCCCGAACCCTAACCCTAACCCTTCCCCGAAGCCTGACCCTCACCCGTCCCCTAATCCTAACCCGTACGCTGACACTAACCCGGGCCCTCACACGTACGCTCCCCCTAAAGCGTTGTCGGACCCTCACCTGGACCCTAAACCGTCCCCGTCCCCTAACCCTAACCCTAGCCCGAACCCTAACCCTAACCCTTCCCCGAAGCCTGACCCTCACCCGTCCCCTAATCCTAACCCATACGCTGACACTAACCCGGGCCCTCACACGTACGCTCCCCCTAAAGCGTTGTCGTACCCTCACCTGGACCCTAAACTGTCCCCGTCCCCTAACCCTAACCCTAGCCCGAACCCTAACCCTAACCCTTCCCCGAAGCCTGACCCTCACCCATCCCCTAATCCTAACCCGTACGCTGACACTAACCCGCGCCCTCACACGTACGCTCCCCCTAAAGCGTTGTCGTACCCTCACCTGGACCCTAAACCGTCCCCGTCCCCTAACCCTAACCCTAGCCCGAACCCTAACCCTAACCCTTCCCCGAAGCCTGACCCTCACCCGTCCCCTAATCCTAACCCGTACGCTGACACTAACCCGCGCCCTCACACGTACGCTCCCCCTAAAGCGTTGTCGTACCCTCACCTGGACCCTAAACCGTCCCCGTCCCCTAACCCTAACCCTAGCCCGAACCCTAACCCTAACCCTTCCCCAAAGCCTGACCCTCACCCGTCCCCTAATCCTAACCCGTACGCTGACACTAACCCGCGCCGTCACACGTACGCTCCCCCTAAAGCGTGGTCGTACCCTCACCTGGACCCTAAACCGTCCCCGTCCCCTAACCCTAACCCTAGCCCGAACCCTAACCCTAACCCTTCCCCGAAGCCTGACCCTCAACCGTCCCCTAATCCTAACCCGTACGCTGACACTAACCCGCGCCCTCACACGTACGCTCCCCCTAAAGCGTTGTCGTACCCTCACCTGGACCCTCAACCGTCCCCATCCCCTAACCCTAACCCTAGCCCGAACCCTAACCCTAACCCTTCCCCGAAGCCTGACCCTCACCCGTCCCCTAATCCTAACCCGTACGCTGACACTAACCCGCGCCCTCACACGTACGCTCCCCCTAAAGCGTTGTAGTACCCTCACCTGGACCCTCAACCGTCCCCGTCCCCTAACCCTAACCCTAGCCCGAACCCTAACCCTAACCCTTCCCCGAAGCCTGACCCTCACCCGTCCCCTAATCCTAACCCGTACGCTGACCCTAACCCGCGCCCTCACACGTACGCTCCCCCTAAAGCGTTGTCGTACCCTCACCTGGACCCTAAACCGTCCCCGTCCCCTAACCCTAACCCTAGCCCGAACCCTAACCCTAACCCTTCCCCGAAGCCTGACCCTCACCCGTCCCCTAATCCTAACCCGTACGCTGACACTAACCCGCGCCCTCACACGTACGCTCCCCCTAAAGCGTTGTCGTACCCTCACCTGGACCCTAAACCGTCCCCGTCCCCTAACCCGAACCCTAGCCCGATCCCTAACCCTAACACTTCCCCGAAGCCTGACCCTCACCCGTCCCCTAATCCTAACCCGTACGCTGACACTAACCCGCCCCCTCACACGTACGCTCCCCCTAAAGCGTTGTCGTACCCTCACCTGGACCCTAAACCGTCCCCGTCCCCTAACCCTAACCCTAGCCCGAACCCTAACCCTAACCCTTCCCCGAAGCCTGACCCTCACCCGTCCCCTAATCCTAACCCGTACGCTGACACTAACCCGCGCCCTCACACGTACGCTCCCCCTAAAGCGTTGTCGTACCCTCACCTGGACCGTAAACCGTCCTCGTCCCCTAACCCGAACCCTAGCCCGAACCCTAACCCTAACCCTTCCCCGAAGCCTGACCCTCACCCGTCCCCTAATCCTAACCCGTACGCTGACACTAACCCGCGCCCTCACACGTACGCTCCCCCTAAAGCGTTGTCGTACCCTCACCTGGACCCTAAACCGTCCCCGTCCCCTAACCCTAACCCTAGCCCGAACCCTAACCCTAACCCTTCCCCGAAGCCTGACCCTCACCCGTCCCCTAATCCTAACCCGTACGCTGACACTAACCCGCGCCCTCACACGTACGCTCCCCCTAAAGCGTTGTCGTACCCTCACCTGGACCCTAAACCGTCCCCGTCCCCTAACCCGAACCCTAGCCCGAACCCTAACCCTAACCCTTCCCCGAAGCCTGACCCTCACCCGTCCCCTAATCCTAACCCGTACGCTGACACTAACCCGCGCCCTCACACGTACGCTCCCCCTAAAGCGTTGTCGTACCCTCACCTGGACCCTAAACCGTCCCCGTCCCCTAACCCTAACCCTAGCCCGAACCCTAACCCTAACCCTTCCCCGAAGCCTGACCCTCACCCGTCCCCTAATCCTAACCCGTACGCTGACACTAACCCGCGCCCTCACACGTACGCTCCCCCTAAAGCGTTGTCGTACCCTCACCTGGACCCTAAACCGTCCCCGTCCCCTAACCCTAACCCTAGCCCGAACCCTAACCCTAACCCTTCCCCGAAGCCTGACCCTCACCCGTCCCCTAATCCTAACCCGTACGCTGACACTAACCCGCGCCCTCACACGTACGCTCCCCCTAAAGCGTTGTCGTACCCTCACCTGGACCCTAAACCGTCCCCGTCCCCTAACCCTAACCCTAGCCCGAACCCTAACCCTAACTCTTCCCCGAAGCCTGGCCCTCACCCATCCCCTAATCCTAACCCGTACGCTGACACTGACCCGCGCCCTCACACGTACGCTCCCCCTAAAGCATTGTCGTACCCTCACCTGGACCCTAAACCGTCCCCGTCCCCTAACCCTAACCCTAGCCCGAACCCTAACCCTAACCCTTCCCCGAAGCCTGACCCTCACCCGTCCCCTAATCCTAACCCGTACGCTGACACTAACACGCGCCCTCACACGTACGCTCCCCCTAAAGCGTTGTCGTACCCTCACCTGGACCCTAAACCGTCCCCGTCCCCGAAACCTAACCCTAGCCCGAACCCTAACCCTAACCCTTCCCAGAAGCCTGACCCTCACCCGTCCCCTAATCCTAACCCGTACGCTGACACTAACCCGCGCCCTCACACGTACGCTCCCCCTAAAGCGTTGTCGTACCCTCACCTGGACCCTAAACCGTCCCCGTCCCCTAACCCTAACCCTAGCCCGAACCCTAACCCTAACCCTTCCCCGAAGCCTGACCCTCACCCGTCCCCTAATCCTAACCCGTACGCTGACACTAACCCGCGCCCTCACACGTACGCTCCCCCTAAAGCGTTGTCGTACCCTCACCTGGACCCTAAACCGTCCCCGTCCCCTAACCCTAACCCTAGCCCGAACCCTAACCCTAACCCTTCCCCGAAGCCTGACCCTCACCCGTCCCCTAATCCTAACCCGTACGCTGACACTAACCCGCGCCCTCACACGTACGCTCCCCCTAAAGCGTTGTCGTACCCTCACCTGGACCCTAAACCGTCCCCGTCCCCTAACCCTAACCCTAGCCCGAACCCTAACCCTAACCCTTCCCCGAAGCCTGACCCTCACCCGTCCCCTAATCCTAACCCGTACGCTGACACTAACCCGCGCCCTCACACGTACGCTCCCCCTAAAGCGTTGTCGTACCCTCACCTGGACCCTAAACCGTCCCCGTCCCCTAACCCTAACCCTAGCCCGAACCCTAACCCTAACCCTTCCCCGAAGCCTGACCCTCACCCGTCCCCTAATCCTAACCCGTACGCTGACACTAACCCGCGCCTTCACACGTACGCTCCCCCTAAAGCGTTGTCGTACCCTCACCTGGACCCTAAACCGTCCCCGTCCCCTAACCCTAACCCTAGCCCGAACCCTAACCCTAACCCTTCCCCGAAGCCTGACCCTCACCCGTCCCCTAATCCTAACCCGTACGCTGACACTAACCCGCGCCCTCACACGTACGCTCCCCCTAAAGCGTTGTCGTACCCTCACCTGGACCCTAAACCGTCCCCGTCCCCTAACCCTAACCCTAGCCCGAACCCTAACCCTAACCCTTCCCCGAAGCCTGACCCTCACCCGTCCCCTAATCCTAACCCGTACGCTGACACTAACCCGCGCCCTCACACGTACGCTCCCCCTAAAGCGTTGTCGTACCCTCACCTGGACCCTAAACCGTCCCCGTCCCCTAACCCTAACCCTAGCCCGAACCCTAACCCTAACCCTTCCCCGAAGCCTGACCCTCACCCGTCCCCTAATCCCAACCCGTACGCTGACACTAACCCGCGCCCTCACACGTACGCTCCCCCTAAAGCGTTGTCGTACCCTCACCTGGACCCTAAACCGTCCCCGTCCCCTAACCCTAACCCTAGCCCGAACCCTAACCCTAAACCTGCCCCGAAGCCTGACCCTCACCCGTCCCCTAATCCTAACCCGTACGCTGACACTAACGCGCGCCCTCACACGTACGCTCCCCCTAAAGCGTTGTCATACCCTCACCTGGACCCTAGACCGTCCCCGTCCCCTAACCCTAACCCTAGCCCGAACCCTAACCCTAACGCTTCCCCGAAGCCTGACCCTCACCCGTCCCCTAATCCTAACCCGTACGCTGACACTAACCCGCGCCCTCACACGTACGCTCCCCCTAAAGCGTTGTCGTACCCTCACCTGGACCCTAAACCGTCCCCGTCCCCTAACCCTAACCCTAGCCCGAACCCTAACCCTAACCCTTCCCCGAAGCCTGACCCTCACCCGTCCCCTAATCCTAACCCGTACGCTGACACTAACCCGCGCCCTCACACGTACGCTCCCCCTAAAGCGTTGTCGTACCCTCACCTGAACCCTAAACCGTCCCCGTCCCCTAACCCTAACCCTAGCCCGAACCCTAACCCTAACGCTTCCCCGAAGCCTGACCCTCACCCGTCCCCTAATCCTAACCCGTACGCTGACACTAACACGGGCCCTCACACGTACGCTCCCCCTAAAGCGTTGTCGTACCCTCACCTGGACCCAAAACCGTCCCCGTCCCCTAACCCTAACCCTAGCCCGAACCCTAACCCTAACCCTTCCCCGAAGCCTGACCCTCACCCGTCCCCTAATCCTAACCCGTACGCTGACACTAACCCGCGCCCTCACACGTACGCTCCCCCTAAAGCGTTGTCGTACCCTCACCTGGACCCTAAACCGTCCCCGTCCCCTAACCCTAACCCTAGCCCGAACCCTAACCCTAACCCTTCCCCGAAGCCTGACCCTCACCCGTCCCCTAATCCTAACCCGTACGCTGACACTAACCCGCGCCCTCACACGTACGCTCCCCCTAAAGCGTTGTCGTACCTTCACCTGGACCCTAAACCGTCCCCATCCCCTAACCCTAACCCTAGCCCGAACCCTAACCCTAACCCTTCCCCGAAGCCCGACCCTCACCCGTCCACTAATCCTAACCCGTACGCTGACACTAACCCGCTCCCTCACACGTACGCTCCCCCTAAAGCGTTGTCGTACCCTCACCTGGACCCTAAACCGTCCCCGTCCCCTAACCCTAACCCTAGCCCGAACCCTAACCCTAACCCTTCCCCGAAGCCTGACCCTCACCCGTCCCCTAATCCTAACCCGTACGCTGACACTAACCCGCGCCCTCACACGTACGCTCCCCCTAAAGCGTTGTCGTACCCTCACCTGGACCCTAAACCGTCCCCGTCCCCTAACCCTAACCCTAGCCCGAACCCTAACCCTAACCCTGCCCCGAAGCCTGACCCTCACCCGTCCCCTAATCCTAACCCGTACGCTGACACTAACCCGCGCCCTCACACGTACGCTCCCCCTAAAGCGTTGTCGTACCCTCACCTGGACCCTAAACCGTCCCCGTCCCCTAACCCTAACCCTAGCCCGAACCCTAACCCTAACTCTTCCCCGAAGCCTGACCCTCACCCGTCCCCTAATCCTAACCCGTACGCTGACACTAACCCGCGCCCTCACACGTACGCTCCCCCTAAAGCGTTGTCGTACCCTCACCTGGACCCTAAACCGTCCCCGTCCCCTAACCCTAACCCTAGCCCGAACCCTAACCCTAACCCTGCCCCGAAGCCTGACCCTCACCCGTCCCCTAATCCTAACCCGTACGCTGACACTAACCCGCGCCCTCACACGTACGCTCCCCCTAAAGCGTTGTCGTACCCTCACCTGGACCCTAAACCGTCCCCGTCCCCTAACCCTAACCCTAGCCCGAACCCTAACCCTAACCCTGCCCCGAAGCCTTCCCCTCACCCGTCCCCTAATCCTAACCTGTACGTTGACACTAACCTGCGCCCTCACACGTACGCTCCCCCTAAAGCGTTGTCGTACCCTCACCTGGACCCTAAACCGTCCCCGTCCCCTAACCCTAACCCTAGCCCGAACCCTAACCCTAACCCTGCCACGAAGCCTGACCCTCACCCGTCCCCTAATCCTAACCCGTCCGCTGACACTAACCCGCGCCCTCACACGTACGCTCCCCCTAAAGCGTTGTCGTACCCTCACCTGGACCCTAAACCGTCCCCGTCCCCTAACCCTAACCCTAGCCCGAACCCTAACCCTAACCCTTCCCCGAAGCCTGACCCTCACCCGTCCCCTAATCCTAACCCGTACGCTGACACTAACCCGCGCCCTCACACGTACGCTCCCCCTAAAGCGTTGTCGTACCCTCACCTGGACCCTAAGCCGTCCCCGTCCCCTAACCCTAACCCTAGCCCGAACCCTAACCCTAACCCTTCCCCGAAGCCTGACCCTCACCTTTCCCCTAATCCTAACCCGTACGCTGACACTAACCCACGCCCTCACACGTACGCTCCCCCTAAAGCGTTGTCGTACCCTCACCTGGACCCTAAACCGTCCCCGTCCCCTAACCCTAACCCTAGCCCGAACCCTAACCCTAACACTTCCCCGAAGCCTGACCCTCACCCGTCCCCTAATCCTAACCCGTACGCTGACACTAACCCGCGCCCTCACACGTACGCTTCCCCTAAAGCGTTGTCGTACCCTCACCTGGACCCTAAACCGTCCCCATCCCCTAACCCTAACCCTAGCCCGAACCCTAACCCTAACCCTTCCCCGAAGCCTGACCCTCACCCGTCCCCTAATCCTAACCCGTACGCTGACACTAACCCGCGCCCTCACACGTACACTCCCCCTAAAGCGTTGTCGTACCCTCACCTGGACCCTAAACCGTCCCTGTCCCCTAACCCTAACCCTAGCCCGAACCCTAACCCTAACCCTTCCCCGAAGCCTGACCCTCACCAGTCCCCTAATCCTAACCCGAACGCTGACACTAACCCGCGCCCTCACACGTACGCTCCCCCTAAAGCGTTGTCGTACCCTCACCTGGACCCTAAACCGTCCCCGTCCCCTAACCCTAACCCTAGCCCGAACCCTAACCCTAACCCTTCCCTGAAGCCTGACCCTCACCCGTCCCCTAATCCTAACCCGTACGCTGACACTAACCCGCGCCCTCACACGTACGCTCCCCCTAAAGCGTTGTCGTACCCTCACCTGGACCCTAAACCGTCCCCGTCCCCTAACCCTAACCCTAGCCCGAACCCTAACCCTAACCCTTCCCCGAAGCCTGACCCTCACCCGTCCCCTAATCCTAACCCGTACGCTGACACTAACACGGGCCCTCACACGTACGCTCCCCCTAAAGCGTTGTCGTACCCTCACCTGGACCCTAAACCGTCCCCGTCCCCTAACCCTAACCCTAGCCCGAACCCTAACCCTAACCCTTCCCCGAAGCCTGACCCTCACCCGTCCCCTAATCCTAACCCGTACGCTGACACTAACCCGCGCCCTCACACGTACGCTCCCCCTAAAGCGTTGTCGTACCCTCACCTGGACCCTAAACCGTCCCCGTCCCCTAACCCTAACCCTAGCCCGAACCCTAACCCTAACCCTTCCCCGAAGCCTGACCCTCACCCGTCCCCTAATCCTAACCCGTACGCTGACACTAACCCGCGCCCTCACACGTACGCTCCCCCTAAAGCGTTGTCGTACCTTCACCTGGACCCTAAACCGTCCCCATCCCCTAACCCTAACCCTAGCCCGAACCCTAACCCTAACCCTTCCCCGAAGCCCGACCCTCACCCGTCCACTAATCCTAACCCGTACGCTGACACTAACCCGCTCCCTCACACGTACGCTCCCCCTAAAGCGTTGTCGTACCCTCACCTGGACCCTAAACCGTCCCCGTCCCCTAACCCTAACCCTAGCCCGAACCCTAACCCTAACCCTTCCCCGAAGCCTGACCCTCACCCGTCCCCTAATCCTAACCCGTACGCTGACACTAACCCGCGCCCTCACACGTACGCTCCCCCTAAAGCGTTGTCGTACCCTCACCTGGACCCTAAACCGTCCCCGTCCCCTAACCCTAACCCTAGCCCGAACCCTAACCCTAACCCTGCCCCGAAGCCTGACCCTCACCCGTCCCCTAATCCTAACCCGTACGCTGACACTAACCCGCGCCCTCACACGTACGCTCCCCCTAAAGCGTTGTCGTACCCTCACCTGGACCCTAAACCGTCCCCGTCCCCTAACCCTAACCCTAGCCCGAACCCTAACCCTAACTCTTCCCCGAAGCCTGACCCTCACCCGTCCCCTAATCCTAACCCGTACGCTGACACTAACCCGCGCCCTCACACGTACGCTCCCCCTAAAGCGTTGTCGTACCCTCACCTGGACCCTAAACCGTCCCCGTCCCCTAACCCTAACCCTAGCCCGAACCCTAACCCTAACCCTGCCCCGAAGCCTGACCCTCACCCGTCCCCTAATCCTAACCCGTACGCTGACACTAACCCGCGCCCTCACACGTACGCTCCCCCTAAAGCGTTGTCGTACCCTCACCTGGACCCTAAGCCGTCCCCGTCCCCGAACCCTAACCCTAGCCCGAACCCTAACCCTAACCCTTCCCCGAAGCCTGACCCTCACCCGTCCCCTAATCCTAACCCGTACGCTGACACTAACCCACGCCCTCACACGTACGCTCCCCCTAAAGCGTTGTCGTACCCTCACCTGGACCCTAAACCGTCCCCGTCCCCTAACCCTAACCCTAGCCCGAACCCTAACCCTAACACTTCCCCGAAGCCTGACCCTCACCCGTCCCCTAATTCTAACCCGTACGCTGACACTAACCCGCGCCCTCACACGTACGCTCCCCCTAAAGCGGTGTCGTACCCTCACCTGGACCCTAAACCGTCCCCGTCCCCGAACCCTAACCCTAGCCCGAACCCTAACCCTAACCCTTCCCCGAAGCCTGACCCTCACCCGTCCCCTAATCCTAACCCGTACGCTGACACTAACCCGCGCCCTCACACGTACGCTCCCCCTAAAGCGGTGTCGTACCCTCACCTGGACCCTAAACCGTCCCCGTCCCCTAACCCTAACCCTAGTCCGAACCCTAACCCTAACCCTTCCCCGAAGCCTGACCCTCACCCGTCCCCTAATCCTAACCCGTACGCTGACACTAACCCGCGCCCTCACACGTACGCTCCCCCTAAAGCGTTGTCGTACCCTCACCTGGACCCTAAACCGTCCCCGTCCCCTAACCCTAACCCTAGCCCGAACCCTAACCCCAACCCTGCCCCGAAGCCTGACCCTCACCCGTCCCCTAATCCTATCCCGTACGCTGACACTAACCCGCGCCCTCACACGTACGCTCCCCCTAAAGCGTTGTCGTACCCTCACCTGGACCCTAAACCGTCCCCGTCCCCTAATCCTAACCCTAGCCGGAACCCTAACCCTAACCCTTCCCCGAAGCCTGACCCTCACCCGTCCCCTAATCCTAACCCGTACGCTGACACTAACCCGCGCCCTCACACGTACGCTCCCCCTAAAGCGTTGTCGTACCCTCACCTGGACCCTAAACCGTCCCCGTCCCCTAACCCTAACCCTAGCCCGAACCCTAACCCTAACCCTTCCCCGAAGCCTGACCCTCACCCGTCCCCTAATCCTAACCAGTACGCTGACACTAACCCGGGCCCTCACACGTACGCTCCCCCTAAAGCGTTGTCGTACCCTCACCTGGACCCTAAACCGTCCCCGTCCCCTAACCCTAACCCTAGCCCGAACCCTAACCCTAACCCTTCCCCGAAGCCTGACCCTCACCCGTCCCCTAATCCTAACCCGTACGCTGACACTAACCCGCGCCCTCACACGTACGCTCCCCCTAAAGCGTTGTCGTACCCTCACCTGGACCCTAAACCGTCCCCGTCCCCTAACCCTAACCCTAGCCCGAACCCTAACCCTAACCCTGCCACGAAGCCTGACCCTCACCCGTCCCCTAATCCTAACCCGTACGCTGACACTAACCCGCGCCCTCACACGTACGCTCCCCCTAAAGCGTTGTCGTACCCTCACCTGGACCCTAAACCGTCCCCGTCCCCTAACCCTAACCCTAGCCCGAACCCTAACCCTAACCCTTCCCCGAAGCCTGACCCTCACCCGTCCCCTAATCCTAACCCGTACGCTGACACTAACCCGCGCCCTCAAACGTACGCTCCCCCTAAAGCGTTGTCGTACCCTCACCTGGACCCTAAACCGTCCCCGTCCCCTAACCCTAACCCTAGCCCGAACCCTAACCCTAACCCTTCCCCGAAGCCTGACCCTCACCCGTCCCCTAATCCTAACCCGTACGCTGACACTAACCCGCGCCCTCACACGTACGCTCCCCCTACAGCGTTGTCGTACCCTCACCTGGACCCTAAACCGTCCCCGTCCCCTAACCCTAACCCTAGCCCGAACCCTAACCCTAACACTTCCCCGAAGCCTGACCCTCACCCGTCCCCTAATCCTAACCCGTACGCTGACACTAACCCGCGCCCTCACACGTACGCTCCCCCTAAAGCGTTGTCGTACCCTCACCTGGACCCTAAACCGTCCCCGTCCCCTAACCCTATCCCTAGCCCGAACCCTAACCCTAACCCTTCCCCGAAGCCTGACCCTCACCCGTCCCCTAATCCTAACCCGTACGCTGACACTAACCCGCGCCCTCACACGTATGCTCCCCCTAAAGCGTTGTCGTACCCTCACTTGGACCCTAAACCGTCCCCGTCCCCTAACCCTAACCCTAGCCCGAACCCTAACCCTAACCCTTCCCCGAAGCCTGCCCCTCACCCGTCCCCTAATCCTAACCCGTACGCTGACACTAACCCGCGCCCTCACACGTACGCTCCCCCTAAAGCGTTGTCGTACCCTCACCTGCACCCTAAACCGTCCCCGTCCCCTAACCCTAACCCTAGCCCGAACCCTAACCCTAACCCTTCCCCGAAGCCTGACCCTCACCCGTCCCCTAATCCTAACCCGTATGCTGACACTAACCCGCGCCCTCACACGTACGCTCCCCCTAAAGCGTTGTCGTACCCTCACCTGGACCCTAAACCGTCCCCGTCCCCTAACCCTAACCCTAACCCTTCCCCGAAACCTGACACTCACCCGTCCCCTAATCCTAACCCGTACGCTGACACTAACCCGCGCCCTCACACGTACGCTCCCCCTAAAGCGTTGTCGTACCCTCACCTGGACCCTAAACCGTCCCCGTCCCCTAACCCTAACCCTAGCCCGAACCCTAACCCTAACCCTTCCCCGAAGCCTGACCCTCACCCGTCCCCTAATCCTAACCCGTACGCTGACACTAACCCGCGCCCTCACACGTACGCTCCCCCTAAAGCGTTGTCGTACCCTCACCTGGACCCTAAACCGTCCCCGTCCCCTAACCCTAACCCTAGCCCGAACCCTAACCCTAACCCTTCCCCGAAGCCTGACCCTCACCCGTCCCCTAATCCTAACCCGTACGCTGACACTAACCCGCGCCCTCACACGTACGCTCCCCCTAAAGCGTTGTCGTACCCTCACCTGGACCCTAAGCCGTCCCCGTCCCCTAACCCTAACCCTAGCCCGAACCCTAACCCTAACCCTTCCCCGAAGCCTGACCCTCACCCGTCCCCTAATCCTAACCCGTACGCTGACACTAACCCACGCCCTCACACGTACGCTCCCCCTAAAGCGTTGTCGTACCCTCACCTGGACCCTAAACCGTCCCCGTCCCCTAACCCTAACCCTAGCCCGAACCCTAACCCTAACCCTTCCCCGAAGCCTGACCCTCACCCGTCCCCTAATCCTAACCCGTACGCTGACACTAACCCGCGCCCTCACACGTACGCTTCCCCTAAAGCGTTGTCGTACCCTCACCTGGACCCTAAACCGTCCCCGTCCCCTAACCCTAACCCTAGCCCGAACCCTAACCCTAACCCTTCCCCGAAGCCTGACCCTCACCCGTCCCCTAATCCTAACCCGTACGCTGACACTAACCCGCGCCCTCACACGTACGCTCCCCCTAAAGCGTTGTCGTACCCTCACCTGGACCCTAAACCGTCCCCGTCCCCTAACCCTAACCCTAGCCCGAACCCTAACCCTAACTCTTCCCCGAAGCCTGACCCTCACCCGTCCCCTAATCCTAACCCGTACGCTGACACTAACCCGCGCCCTCACACGTACGCTCCCCCTAAAGCGTTGTCGTACCCTCACCTGGACCCTAAACCGTCCCCGTCCCCTAACCCTAACCCTAGCCCGAACCCTAACCCTAACCCTTCCCCGAAGCCTGACCCTCACCCGTCCCCTAATCCTAACCCGTACGCTGACACTAACCCGCGCCCTCACACGTACGCTCCCCCTAAAGCGTTGTCGTACCCTCACCTGGACCCTAAACCGTCCCCGTCCCCTAACCCTAACCCTAGCCCGAACCCTAACCCTAACCCTTCCCCGAAGCCTGACCCTCACCCGTCCCCTAATCCTAACCCGTACGCTGACACTAACCCGCGCCCTCACACGTACGCTCCCCCTAAAGCGTTGTCGTACCTTCACCTGGACCCTAAACCGTCCCCATCCCCTAACCCTAACCCTAGCCCGAACCCTAACCCTAACCCTTCCCCGAAGCCCGAACCTCACCCGTCCACTAATCCTAACCTGTACGCTGACACTAACCCGCTCCCTCACACGTACGCTCCCCCTAAAGCGTTGTCGTACCCTCACCTGGACCCTAAACCGTCCCCGTCCCCTAACCCTAACCCTAGCCCGAACCCTAACCCTAACCCTTCCCCGAAGCCTGACCCTCACCCGTCCCCTAATCCTAACCCGTACGCTGACACTAACCCGCGCCCTCACACGTACGCTCCCCCTAAAGCGTTGTCGTACCCTCACCTGGACCCTAAACCGTCCCCGTCCCCTAACCCTAACCCTAGCCCGAACCCTAACCCTAACACTGCCCCGAAGCCTGACCCTCACCCGTCCCCTAATCCTAACCCGTACGCTGACACTAACCTGCGCCCTCACACGTACGCTCCCCCTAAAGCGTTGTCGTACCCTCACCTGGACCCTAAACCGTCCCCGTCCCCTAACCCTAACCCTAGCCCGAACCCTAACCCTAACTCTTGCCCGAAGCCTGACCCTCACCCGTCCCCTAATCCTAACCCGTACGCTGACACTAACCCGCGCCCTCACACGTACGCTCCCCCTAAAGCGTTGTCGTACCCTCACCTGGACCCTAAACCGTCCCCGTCCCCTAACCCTAACCCTAGCCCGAACCCTTACCCTAACCCTGCCCCGAAGCCTGACCCTCACCCGTCCCCTAATCCTAACCCGTACGCTGACACTAACCCGCGCCCTCACACGTACGCTCCCCCTAAAGCGTTGTCGTACCCTCACCTGGACCCTAAACCGTCCCCGTCCCCTAACCCTAACCCTAGCCCGAACCCTAACCCTAACCCTGCCCCGAAGCCTTCCCCTCACCCGTCCCCTAATCCTAACCTGTACGTTGACACTAACCTGCGCCCTCACACGTACGCTCCCCCTAAAGCGTTGTCGTACCCTCACCTGGACCCTAAACCGTCCCCGTCCCCTAACCCTAACCCTAGCCCGAACCCTAACCCTAACCCTGCCCCGAAGCCTGACCCTCACCCGTCCCCTAATCCTAACCCGTACGCTGACACTAACCCGCGCCCTCACACGTACGCTCCCCCTAAAGCGTTGTCGTACCCTCACCTGGACCCTAAACCGTCCCCGTCCCCTAACCCTAACCCTAGCCCGAACCCTAACCCTAACCCTTCCCCGAAGCCTGACCCTCACCCGTCCCCTAATCCTAACCCGTACGCTGACACTAACCCGCGCCCTCACACGTACGCTCCCCCTAAAGCGTTGTCGTACCCTCACCTGGACCCTAAGCCGTCCCCGTCCCCGAACCCTAACCCTAGCCCGAACCCTAACCCTAACCCTTCCCCGAAGCCTGACCCTCACCCGTCCCCTAATCCTAACCCGTACGCTGACACTAACCCACGCCCTCACACGTACGCTCCCCCTAAAGCGTTGTCGTACCCTCACCTGGACCCTAAACCGTCCCCGTCCCCTAACCCTAACCCTAGCCCGAACCCTAACCCTAACACTTCCCCGAAGCCTGACCCTCACCCGTCCCCTAATCCTAACCCGTACGCTGACACTAACCCGCGCCCTCACACGTACGCTCCCCCTAAAGCGGTGTCGTACCCTCACCTGGACCCTAAACCGTCCCCGTCCCCGAACCCTAACCCTAGCCCGAACCCTAACCCTAACCCTTCCCCGAAGCCTGACCCTCACCCGTCCCCTAATCCTAACCCGTACGCTGACACTAACCCGCGCCCTCACACGTACGCTCCCCCTAAAGCGTTGTCGTACCCTCACCTGGACCCTAAACCGTCCCCGTCCCCGAACGCTAACCCTAGCCCGAACCCTAACCCTAACCCTTCCCCGAGGCCTGACCCTCACCCGTCCCCTAATCCTAACCCGTACGCTGACACTAACCCGCGCCCTCACACGTACGCTCCCCCTAAAGCGGTGTCGTACCCTCACCTTGACCCTAAACCGTCCCCGTCCCCTAGCCCTAACCCTAGCCCGAACCCTAACCCTAACCCTTCCCCGAAGCCTGACCCTCACCCGTCCCCTAATCCTAACCCGTACGGTGAAACTAACCCGCGCCCTCACACGTACGCTCCCCCTAAAGCCTTGTCGTACCCTCACCTGGACCCTAAACCGTCCCCGTCCCCTAACCCTAACCCTAGCCCGAACCCTAACCCTAACCCTTCCCCGAAGCCTGACCCTCACCCGTCCCCTAATCCTAACCCGTACGCTGACACTAACCCGCGCCCTCACACGTACGCTCCCCCTAAAGCGTTGTCGTACCCTCACCTGGACCCTAAACCGTCCCCGTCCCCTAACCCTAACCCTAGCCCGAACCCTAACCCTAACCCTTCCCCGAAGCCTGACCCTCACCCGTCCCCTAATCCTAACCCGTACGCTGACACTAACCCGCGCCCTCACACGTACGCTCCCCCTAAAGCGTTGTCGTACCCTCACCTGGACCCTAAACCGTCCCCGTCCCCTAACCCTAACCCTAGCCCGAACCCTAACCCTAACCCTTCCCCGAAGCCTGACCCTCACCCGTCCCCTAATCCTAACCCGTACGCTGACACTAACCCGCGCCCTCACACGTACGCTCCCCCTAAAGCGTTGTCGTACCCTCACCTGGACCCTAAACCGTCCCCGTCCCCTAACCCTAACCCTAGCCCGAACCCTAACCCTAACCCTTCCCCGAAGCCTGACCCTCACCCGTCCCCTAATCCTAACCCGTACGCTGACACTAACCCGCGCCCTCACACGTACGCTCCCCCTAAAGCGTTGTCGTACCCTCACCTGGACCCTAAACCGTCCCCGTCCCCTAACCCTAACCCTAGCCCGAACCCTAACCCTAACCCTTCCCCGAAGCCTGACCCTCACCCGTCCCCTAATCCTAACCCGTACGCTGACACTAACCCGCGCCCTCACACGTACGCTCCCCCTAAAGCGTTGTCGTGCCCTCACCTGGACCCTAAACCGTCCCCGTCCCCTAACCCTAACCCTAGCCCGAACCCTAACCCTAACCCTTCCCCGAAGCCTGACCCTCACCCGTCCCCTAATCCTAACCCGTACGCTGACACTAACCCTCGCCCTCACACGTACGCTCGCCCTAAAGCGGTGTCGTACCCTCACCTGGACCCTAAACCATCCCCGTCCCCTAACCCTAACCCTAGCCCGAACCCTAACTCTAACCCTTCCCCGAAGCCTGACCCTCACCCGTCCCCTAATCCTAACCCGTACGCTGACACTAACCCGCGCCCTCACACGTACGCTCCCCCTAAAGCGTTGTCGTACCCTCACCTGGACCCTAAACCGTCCCCGTCCCCTAACCCTAACCCTAGCCCGAACCCTAACCCTAACCCTTCCCCGAAGCCTGACCCTCACCCGTCCCCTAATCCTAACCCGTACGCTGACACTAACCCGCGCCCTCACACGTACGCTCCCCCTAAAGCGTTGTCGTACCCTCACCTGGACCCTAAACCGTCCCCGTCCCCTAACCCTAACCCTAGCCCGAACCCTAACCCTAACCCTTCCCCGAAGCCTGACCCTCACCCGTCCCCTAATCCTAACCCGTACGCTGACACTAACCCGCGCCCTCACACGTACGCTCCCCCTAAAGCGTTGTCGTACCCTCACCTGGACCCTAAACCGTCCCCGTCCCCTAACCCTAACCCTAGCCCGAACCCTAACCCTAACCCTTCCCCGAAGCCTGACCCTCACCCGTCCCCTAATCCTAACCCGTACGCTGACACTAACCCGCGCCCTCACACGTACGCTCCCCCTAAAGCGTTGTCGTACCCTCACCTGGACCCTAAACCGTCCCCGTCCCCTAACCCTAACCCTAGCCCGAACCCTAACCCTAACCCTTCCCCGAAGCCTGACCCTCACCCGTCCCCTAATCCTAACCCGTACGCTGACACTAACCCGCGCCCTCACACGTACGCTCCCCCTAAAGCGTTGTCGTACCCTCACCTGGACCCTAAACCGTCCCCGTCCCCTAACCCTAACCCTAGCCCGAACCCTAACCCTAACCCTTCCCCGAAGCCTGACCCTCACCCGTCCCCTAATCCTAACCCGTACGCTGACACTAACCCGCGCCCTCACACGTACGCTCCCCCTAAAGCGTTGTCGTACCCTCACCTGGACCCTAAACCGTCCCCGTCCCCTAACCCTAACCCTAGCCCGAACCCTAACCCTAACCCTTCCCCGAAGCCTGACCCTCACCCGTCCCCTAATCCTAACCCGTACGCTGACACTAACCCGCGCCCTCACACGTACGCTCCCCCTAAAGCGTTGTCGTACCCTCACCTGGACCCTAAGCCGTCCCCGTCCCCTAACCCTAACCCTAGCCCGAACCCTAACCCTAACCCTTCCCCGAAGCCTGACCCTCACCCGTCCCCTAATCCTAACCCGTACGCTGACACTAACCCACGCCCTCACACGTACGCTCCCACTAAAGCGTTGTCGTACCCTCACCTGGACCCTAAACCGTCCCCGTCCCCTAACCCTAACCCTAGCCCGAACCCTAACCCTAACCCTTCCCCGAAGCCTGACCCTCACCCGTCCCCTAATCCTAACCCGTACGCTGACACTAACCCGCGCCCTCACACGTACGCTTCCCCTAAAGCGTTGTCGTACCCTCACCTGGACCCTAAACCGTCCCCGTCCCCTAACCCTAACCCTAGCCCGAACCCTAACCCTAACCCTTCCCCGAAGCCTGACCCTCACCCGTCCCCTAATCCTAACCCGTACGCTGACACTAACCCGCGCCCTCACACGTACGCTCCCCCTAAAGCGTTGTCGTACCCTCACCTGGACCCTAAACCGTCCCCGTCCCCTAACCCTAACCCTAGCCCGAACCCTAACCCTAACTCTTCCCCGAAGCCTGACCCTCACCCGTCCCCTAATCCTAACCCGTACGCTGACACTAACCCGCGCCCTCACACGTACGCTCCCCCTAAAGCGTTGTCGTACCCTCACCTGGACCCTAAACCGTCCCCGTCCCCTAACCCAAACCCTAGCCCGAACCCTAACCCTAACCCTTCCCCGAAGCCTGACCCTCACCCGTCCCCTAATCCTAACCCGTACGCTGACACTAACCCGCGCCCTCACACGTACGCTCCCCCTAAAGCGTTGTCGTACCCTCACCTGGACCCTAAACCGTCCCCGTCCCCTAACCCTAACCCTAGCCCGAACCCTAACCCTAACCCTTCCCCGAAGCCTGACCCTCACCCGTCCCCTAATCCTAACCCGTACGCTGACACTAACCCGCGCCCTCACACGTACGCTCCCCCTAAAGCGTTGTCGTACCTTCACCTGGACCCTAAACCGTCCCCATCCCCTAACCCTAACCCTAGCCCGAACCCTAACCCTAACCCTTCCCCGAAGCCCGACCCTCACCCGTTCACTAATCCTAACCCGTACGCTGACACTAACCCGCTCCCTCACACGTACGCTCCCCCTAAAGCGTTGTCGTACCCTCACCTGGACCCTAAACCGTCCCCGTCCCCTAACCCTAACCCTAGCCCGAACCCTAACCC
Organism: Grampus griseus; assembly: GCF_964374135.1. Classification (NCBI taxonomy): domain Eukaryota; kingdom Metazoa; phylum Chordata; class Mammalia; order Artiodactyla; family Delphinidae; genus Grampus; species Grampus griseus. The sequence continues at coordinate 366,022 of NW_028133182.1, read as the reverse complement.
TAACCCTTCCCCGAAGCCTGACCCTCACCCGTCCCCTAATCCTAACCCGTACGCTGACACTAACCCGCGCCCTCACACGTACGCTCCCCCTAAAGCGTTGTCGTACCCTCACCTGGACCCTAAACCGTCCCCGTCCCCTAACCCTAACCCTAGCCCGAACCCTAACCCTAACCCTGCCCCGAAGCCTGACCCTCACCCGTCCCCTAATCCTAACCCGTACGCTGACACTAACCCGCGCCCTCACACGTACGCTCCCCCTAAAGCGTTGTCGTACCCTCACCTGGACCCTAAACCGTCCCCGTCCCCTAACCCTAACCCTAGCCCGAACCCTAACCCTAACTCTTCCCCGAAGCCTGACCCTCACCCGTCCCCTAATCCTAACCCGTACGCTGACACTAACCCGCGCCCTCACACGTACGCTCCCCCTAAAGCGTTGTCGTACCCTCACCTGGACCCTAAACCGTCCCCGTCCCCTAACCCTAAACCTAGCCCGAACCCTTACCCTAACCCTGCCCCGAAGCCTGACCCTCACCCGTCCCCTAATCCTAACCCGTACGCTGACACTAACCCGCGCCCTCACACGTACGCTCCCCCTAAAGCGTTGTCGTACCCTCACCTGGACCCTAAACCGTCCCCGTCCCCTAACCCTAACCCTAGCCCGAACCCTAACCCTAACCCTGCCCCGAAGCCTTCCCCTCACCCGTCCCCTAATCCTAACCTGTACGTTGACACTAACCTGCGCCCTCACACGTACGCTCCCCCTAAAGCGTTGTCGTACCCTCACCTGGACCCTAAACCGTCCCCGTCCCCTAACCCTAACCCTAGCCCGAACCCTAACCCTAACCCTGCCCCGAAGCCTGACCCTCACCCGTCCCCTAATCCTAACCCGTACGCTGACACTAACCCGCGCCCTCACACGTACGCTCCCCCTAAAGCGTTGTCGTACCCTCACCTGGACCCTAAACCGTCCCCGTCCCCTAACCCTAACCCTAGCCCGAACCCTAACCCTAACCCTTCCCCGAAGCCTGACCCTCACCCGTCCCCTAATCCTAACCCGTACGCTGACACTAACCCGCGCCCTCACACGTACGCTCCCCCTAAAGCGTTGTCGTACCCTCACCTGGACCCTAAGCCGTCCCCGTCCCCGAACCCTAACCCTAGCCCGAACCCTAACCCTAACCCTTCCCCGAAGCCTGACCCTCACCCGTCCCCTAATCCTAACCCGTACGCTGACACTAACCCACGCCCTCACACGTACGCTCCCCCTAAAGCGTTGTCGTACCCTCACCTGGACCCTAAACCGTCCCCGTCCCCTAACCCTAACCCTAGCCCGAACCCTAACCCTAACACTTCCCCGAAGCCTGACCCTCACCCGTCCCCTAATCCTAACCCGTACGCTGACACTAACCCGCGCCCTCACACGTACGCTCCCCCTAAAGCGGTGTCGTACCCTCACCTGGACCCTAAACCGTCCCCGTCCCCGAACCCTAACCCTAGCCCGAACCCTAACCCTAACCCTTCCCCGAAGCCTGACCCTCACCCGTCCCCTAATCCTAACCCGTACGCTGACACTAACCCGCGCCCTCACACGTACGCTCCCCCTAAAGCGTTGTCGTACCCTCACCTGGACCCTAAACCGTCCCCGTCCCCGAACGCTAACCCTAGCCCGAACCCTAACCCTAACCCTTCCCCGAGGCCTGACCCTCACCCGTCCCCTAATCCTAACCCGTACGCTGACACTAACCCGCGCCCTCACACGTACGCTCCCCCTAAAGCGGTGTCGTACCCTCACCTTGACCCTAAACCGTCCCCGTCCCCTAGCCCTAACCCTAGCCCGAACCCTAACCCTAACCCTTCCCCGAAGCCTGACCCTCACCCGTCCCCTAATCCTAACCCGTACGGTGAAACTAACCCGCGCCCTCACACGTACGCTCCCCCTAAAGCCTTGTCGTACCCTCACCTGGACCCTAAACCGTCCCCGTCCCCTAACCCTAACCCTAGCCCGAACCCTAACCCTAACCCTTCCCCGAAGCCTGACCCTCACCCGTCCCCTAATCCTAACCCGTACGCTGACACTAACCCGCGCCCTCACACGTACGCTCCCCCTAAAGCGTTGTCGTACCCTCACCTGGACCCTAAACCGTCCCCGTCCCCTAACCCTAACCCTAGCCCGAACCCTAACCCTAACCCTTCCCCGAAGCCTGACCCTCACCCGTCCCCTAATCCTAACCCGTACGCTGACACTAACCCGCGCCCTCACACGTACGCTCCCCCTAAAGCGTTGTCGTACCCTCACCTGGACCCTAAACCGTCCCCGTCCCCTAACCCTAACCCTAGCCCGAACCCTAACCCTAACCCTTCCCCGAAGCCTGACCCTCACCCGTCCCCTAATCCTAACCCGTACGCTGACACTAACCCGCGCCCTCACACGTACGCTCCCCCTAAAGCGTTGTCGTACCCTCACCTGGACCCTAAACCGTCCCCGTCCCCTAACCCTAACCCTAGCCCGAACCCTAACCCTAACCCTTCCCCGAAGCCTGACCCTCACCCGTCCCCTAATCCTAACCCGTACGCTGACACTAACCCGCGCCCTCACACGTACGCTCCCCCTAAAGCGTTGTCGTACCCTCACCTGGACCCTAAACCGTCCCCGTCCCCTAACCCTAACCCTAGCCCGAACCCTAACCCTAACCCTTCCCCGAAGCCTGACCCTCACCCGTCCCCTAATCCTAACCCGTACGCTGACACTAACCCGCGCCCTCACACGTACGCTCCCCCTAAAGCGTTGTCGTACCCTCACCTGGACCCTAAACCGTCCCCGTCCCCTAACCCTAACCCTAGCCCGAACCCTAACCCTAACCCTTCCCCGAAGCCTGACCCTCACCCGTCCCCTAATCCTAACCCGTACGCTGACACTAACCCGCGCCCTCACACGTACGCTCCCCCTAAAGCGTTGTCGTACCCTCACCTGGACCCTAAACCGTCCCCGTCCCCTAACCCTAACCCTAGCCCGAACCCTAACCCTAACCCTTCCCCGAAGCCTGACCCTCACCCGTCCCCTAATCCTAACCCGTACGCTGACACTAACCCGCGCCCTCACACGTACGCTCCCCCTAAAGCGTTGTCGTACCCTCACCTGGACCCTAAACCGTCCCCGTCCCCTAACCCTAACCCTAGCCCGAACCCTAACCCTAACCCTTCCCCGAAGCCTGACCCTCACCCGTCCCCTAATCCTAACCCGTACGCTGACACTAACCCGCGCCCTCACACGTACGCTCCCCCTAAAGCGTTGTCGTACCCTCACCTGGACCCTAAACCGTCCCCGTCCCCTAACCCTAACCCTAGCCCGAACCCTAACCCTAACCCTTCCCCGAAGCCTGACCCTCACCCGTCCCCTAATCCTAACCCGTACGCTGACACTAACCCGCGCCCTCACACGTACGCTCCCCCTAAAGCGTTGTCGTACCCTCACCTGGACCCTAAACCGTCCCCGTCCCCTAACCCTAACCCTAGCCCGAACCCTAACCCTAACCCTTCCCCGAAGCCTGACCCTCACCCGTCCCCTAATCCTAACCCGTACGCTGACACTAACCCGCGCCCTCACACGTACGCTCCCCCTAAAGCGTTGTCGTACCCTCACCTGGACCCTAAACCTTCCCCGTCCCCTAACGCTAACCCTAGCCCGAACCCTAACCCTAACCCTTCCCCGAAGCCTGACCCTCACCCGTCCCCTAATCCTAACCCGTACGCTGACACTAACCCACGCCCTCACACGTACGCTCCCCCTAAAGCGTTGTCGTACCCTCACCTGGACCCTAAACCGTCCCCGTCCCCTAACCCTAACCCTAGCCCGAACCCTAACCCTAACCCTTCCCCGAAGCCTGACCCTCACCCGTCCCCTAATCCTAACCCGTACGCTGACACTAACCCGCGCCCTCACACGTACGCTCCCCCTAAAGCGTTGTCGTACCCTCACCTGGACCCTAAACCGTCCCCGTCCCCTAACCCTAACCCTAGCCCGAACCCTAACCCTAACCCTTCCCCGAAGCCTGACCCTCACCCGTCCCCTAATCCTAACCCGTACGCTGACACTAACCCGCGCCCTCACACGTACGCTCCCCCTAAAGCGTTGTCGTACCCTCACCTGGACCCTAAACCGTCCCCGTCCCCTAACCCTAACCCTAGCCCGAACCCTAACCCTAACCCTTCCCCGAAGCCTGACCCTCACCCGTCCCCTAATCCTAACCCGTACGCTGACACTAACCCTCGCCCTCACACGTACGCTCGCCCTAAAGCGGTGTCGTACCCTCACCTGGACCCTAAACCATCCCCGTCCCCTAACCCTAACCCTAGCCCGAACCCTAACTCTAACCCTTCCCCGAAGCCTGACCCTCACCCGTCCCCTAATCCTAACCCGTACGCTGACACTAACCCGCGCCCTCACACGTACGCTCCCCCTAAAGCGTTGTCGTACCCTCACCTGGACCCTAAACCGTCCCCGTCCCCTAACCCTAACCCTAGCCCGAACCCTAACCCTAACCCTTCCCCGAAGCCTGACCCTCACCCGTCCCCTAATCCTAACCCGTACGCTGACACTAACCCGCGCCCTCACACGTACGCTCCCCCTAAAGCGTTGTCGTACCCTCACCTGGACCCTAAACCGTCCCCGTCCCCTAACCCTAACCCTAGCCCGAACCCTAACCCTAACCCTTCCCCGAAGCCTGACCCTCACCCGTCCCCTAATCCTAACCCGTACGCTGACACTAACCCGCGCCCTCACACGTACGCTCCCCCTAAAGCGTTGTCGTACCCTCACCTGGACCCTCAACCGTCCCCGTCCCCTAACACTAACCCTAGCCCGAACCCTAACCCTAACCCTTCCCCGAAGCCTGACCCTCACCCGTCCCCTAATCCTAACCCGTACGCTGACACTAACCCGCGCCCTCACACGTACGCTCCCCCTAAAGCGTTGTCGTACCATCACCTGGACCCTAAACCGTCCCAGTCCCCTAACCCTAACCCTAGCCCGAACCCTAACCCTAACCCTTCCCCGAAGCCTGACCCTCACCCGTCCCCTAATCCCAACCCGTACGCTGACACTAACCCGCGCCCTCACACGTACGCTCCCCCTAAAGCGTTGTCGTACCCTCACCTGGACCCTAAACCGTCCCCGTCCCCTAACCCTAACCCTAGCCCGAACCCTAACCCTAAACCTGCCCCGAAGCCTGACCCTCACACGTCCCCTAATCCTAACCCGTACGCTGACACTAACGCGCGCCAGCACACGTACGCTCCCCCTAAAGCGTTGTCATACCCTCACCTGGACCCTAGACCGTCCCCGTCCCCTAACCCTAACCCTAGCCCGAACCCTAACCCTAACCCTTCCCCGAAGCCTGACCCTCACCCGTCCCCTAATCCTAACCCGTACGCTGACACTAACCCGCGCCCTCACACGTACGCTCCCCCTAAAGCGTTGTCGTACCCTCACCTGGACCCTAAACCGTCCCCGTCCCCTAACCCTAACCCTAGCCCGAACCCTAACCCTAACCCTTCCCCGAAGCCTGACCCTCACCCGTCCCCTAATCCTAACCCGTACGCTGACACTAACCCGCGCCCTCACACGTACGCTCCCCCTAAAGCGTTGTCGTACCCTCACCTGGACCCTAAACCGTCCCCGTCCCCTAACCCTAACCCTAGCCCGAACCCTAACCCTAACCCTTCCCCGAAGCCTGACCCTCACCCGTCCCCTAATCCTAACCCGTACGCTGACACTAACACGGGCCCTCACACGTACGCTCCCCCTAAAGCGTTGTCGTACCCTCACCTGGACCCAAAACCGTCCCCGTCCCCTAACCCTAACCCTAGCCCGAACCCTAACCCTAACCCTTCCCCGAAGCCTGACCCTCACCCGTCCCCTAATCCTAACCCGTACGCTGACACTAACCCGCGCCCTCACACGTACGCTCCCCCTAAAGCGTTGTCGTACCCTCACCTGGACCCTAAACCGTCCCCGTCCCCTAACCCTAACCCTAGCCCGAACCCTAACCCTAACCCTTCCCCGAAGCCTGACCCTCACCCGTCCCCTAATCCTAACCCGTACGCTGACACTAACCCGCGCCCTCACACGTACGCTCCCCCTAAAGCGTTGTCGTACCTTCACCTGGACCCTAAACCGTCCCCATCCCCTAACCCTAACCCTAGCCCGAACCCTAACCCTAACCCTTCCCCGAAGCCCGACCCTCACCCGTCCACTAATCCTAACCCGTACGCTGACACTAACCCGCTCCCTCACACGTACGCTCCCCCTAAAGCGTTGTCGTACCCTCACCTGGACCCTAAACCGTCCCCGTCCCCTAACCCTAACCCTAGCCCGAACCCTAACCCTAACCCTTCCCCGAAGCCTGACCCTCACCCGTCCCCTAATCCTAACCCGTACGCTGACACTAACCCGCGCCCTCACACGTACGCTCCCCCTAAAGCGTTGTCGTACCCTCACCTGGACCCTAAACCTTCCCCGTCCCCTAACCCTAACCCTAGCCCGAACCCTAACCCTAACCCTGCCCCGAAGCCTGACCCTCACCCGTCCCCTAATCCTAACCCGTACGCTGACACTAACCCGCGCCCTCACACGTACGCTCCCCCTAAAGCGTTGTCGTACCCTCACCTGGACCCTAAACCGTCCCCGTCCCCTAACCCTAACCCTAACCCTTCCCCGAAACCTGACACTCACACGTCCCCTAATCCTAACCCGTACGCTGACACTAACCCGCGCCCTCACACGTACGCTTCCCCTAAAGCGTTGTCGTACCCTCACCTGGACCCTAAACCGTCCCCGTCCCCTAACCCTAACCCTAGCCCGAACCCTAACCCTAACACTTCCCCGAAGCCTGACCCTCACCCGTCCCCTAATCCTAACCCGTACGCTGACACTAACCCGCGCCCTCACACGTACGCTTCCCCTAAAGCGTTGTCGTACCCTCACCTGGACCCTAAACCGTCCCCATCCCCTAACCCTAACCCTAGCCCGAACCCTAACCCTAACCCTTCCCCGAAGCCTGACCCTCACCCGTCCCCTAATCCTAACCCGTACGCTGACACTAACCCGCGCCCTCACACGTACACTCCCCCTAAAGCGTTGTCGTACCCTCACCTGGACCCTAAACCGTCCCTGTCCCCTAACCCTAACCCTAGCCCGAACCCTAACCCTAACACTTCCCCGAAGCCTGACCCTCACCAGTCCCCTAATACTAACCCGAACGCTGACACTAACCCGCGCCCTCACACGTACGCTCCCCCTAAAGCGTTGTCGTACCCTCACCTGGACCCTAAACCGTCCCCGTCCCCTAACCCTAACCCTAGCCCGAACCCTAACCCTAACCCTTCCCCGAAGCCTGACCCTCACCCGTCCCCTAATCCTAACCCGTACGCTGACACTAACCCGCGCCCTCACACGTACGCTCCCCCTAAAGCGTTGTCGTACCCTCACCTGGACCCTAAACCGTCCCCGTCCCCTAACCCTAACCCTAGCCCGAACCCTAACCCTAACCCTTCCCCGAAGCCTGACCCTCACCCGTCCCCTAATCCTAACCCGTACGCTGACACTAACACGGGCCCTCACACGTACGCTCCCCCTAAAGCGTTGTCGTACCCTCACCTGGACCCTAAACCGTCCCCGTCCCCTAACCCTAACCCTAGCCCGAACCCTAACCCTAACACTTCCCCGAAGCCTGACCCTCACCCGTCCCCTAATCCTAACCCGTACGCTGACACTAACCCGCGCCCTCACACGTACGCTCCCCCTAAAGCGTTGTCGTACCCTCACCTGGACCCTAAACCGTCCCCGTCCCCTAACCCTAACCCTAGCCCGAACCCTAACCCTAACCCTTCCCCGAAGCCTGACCCTCACCCGTCCCCTAATCCTAACCCGTACGCTGACACTAACCCGCGCCCTCACACGTACGCTCCCCCTAAAGCGTTGTCGTACCCTCACCTGGACCCTAAACCGTCCCCGTCCCCTAACCCTAACCCTAGCCCGAACCCTAACCCTAACCCTTCCCCGAAGCCTGACCCTCACCCGTCCCCTAATCCTAACCCGTACGCTGACACTAACACGGGCCCTCACACGTACGCTCCCCCTAAAGCGTTGTCGTACCCTCACCTGGACCCTAAACCGTCCCCGTCCCCTAACCCTAACCCTAGCCCGAACCCTAACCCTAACCCTTCCCCGAAGCCTGACCCTCACCCGTCCCCTAATCCTAACCCGTACGCTGACACTAACCCGCGCCCTCACACGTACGCTCCCCCTAAAGCGTTGTCGTACCCTCACCTGGACCCTAAACCGTCCCCGTCCCCTAACCCTAACCCTAGCCCGAACCCTAACCCTAACCCTTCCCCGAAGCCTGACCCTCACCCGTCCCCTAATCCTAACCCGTACGCTGACACTAACCCGCGCCCTCACACGTACGCTCCCCCTAAAGCGTTGTCGTACCTTCACCTGGACCCTAAACCGTCCCCATCCCCTAACCCTAACCCTAGCCCGAACCCTAACTCTAACCCTTCCCCGAAGCCTGACCCTCACCCGTCCCCTAATCCTAACCCGTACGCTGACACTAACCCGCGCCCTCACACGTACGCTCCCCCTAAAGCGTTGTCGTACCCTCACCTGGACCCTAAACCGTCCCCGTCCCCTAACCCTAACCCTAGCCCGAACCCTAACCCTAACCCTTCCCCGAAGCCTGACCCTCACCCGTCCCCTAATCCTAACCCGTACGCTGACACTAACCCGCGCCCTCACACGTACGCTCCCCCTAAAGCGTTGTCGTACCCTCACCTGGACCCTAAACCGTCCCCGTCCCCTAACCCTAACCCTAGCCCGAACCCTAACCCTAACCCTTCCCCGAAGCCTGACCCTCACCCGTCCCCTAATCCTAACCCGTACGCTGACACTAACCCGCGCCCTCACACGTACGCTCCCCCTAAAGCGTTGTCGTACCCTCACCTGGACCCTAAACCGTCCCCGTCCCCTAACCCTAACCCTAGCCCGAACCCTAACCCTAACCCTTCCCCGAAGCCTGACCCTCACCCGTCCCCTAATCCTAACCCGTACGCTGACACTAACCCGCGCCCTCACACGTACGCTCCCCCTAAAGCGTTGTCGTACCCTCACCTGGACCCTAAACCGTCCCCGTCCCCTAACCCTAACCCTAGCCCGAACCCTAACCCTAACCCTTCCCCGAAGCCTGACCCTCACCCGTACCCTAATCCTAACCCGTACGCTGACACTAACCCGCGCCCTCACACGTACGCTCCCCCTAAAGCGTTGTCGTACCCTCACCTGGACCCTAAACCGTCCCCGTCCCCTAACCCAAACCCTAGCCCGAACCCTAACCCTAACCCTTCCCCGAAGCCTGACCCTCACCCGTCCCCTAATCCTAACCCGTACGCTGACACTAACCCGCGCCCTCACACGTACGCTCCCCCTAAAGCGTTGTCGTACCCTCACCTGGACCCTAAACCGTCCCCGTCCCCTAACCCTAACCCTAGCCCGAACCCTAACCCTAACCCTTCCCCGAAGCCTGACCCTCACCCGTCCCCTAATCCTAACCCGTACGCTGACACTAACCCGCGCCCTCACACGTACGCTCCCCCTAAAGCGTTGTCGTACCTTCACCTGGACCCTAAACCGTCCCCATCCCCTAACCCTAACCCTAGCCCGAACCCTAACCCTAACCCTTCCCCGAAGCCCGACCCTCACCCGTCCACTAATCCTAACCCGTACGCTGACACTAACCCGCTCCCTCACACGTACGCTCCCCCTAAAGCGTTGTCGTACCCTCACCTGGACCCTAAACCGTCCCCGTCCCCTAACCCCAACCCTAGCCCGAACCCTAACCCTAACCCTTCCCCGAAGCCTGACCCTCACCCGTCCCCTAATCCTAACCCGTACGCTGACACTAACCCGCGCCCTCACACGTACGCTCCCCCTAAAGCGTTGTCGTACCCTCACCTGGACCCTAAACCGTCCCCGTCCCCTAACCCTAACCCTAGCCCGAACCCTAACCCTAACCCTGCCCCGAAGCCTGACCCTCACCCGTCCCCTAATCCTAACCCGTACGCTGACACTAACCCGCGCCCTCACACGTACGCTCCCCCTAAAGCGTTGTCGTACCCTCACCTGGACCCTAAACCGTCCCCGTCCCCTAACCCTAACCCTAACCCTTCCCCGAAACCTGACACTCACCCGTCCCCTAATCCTAACCCGTACGCTGACACTAACCCGCGCCCTCACACGTACGCTTCCCCTAAAGCGTTGTCGTACCCTCACCTGGACCCTAAACCGTCCCCGTCCCCTAACCCTAACCCTAGCCCGAACCCTAACCCTAACACTTCCCCGAAGCCTGACCCTCACCCGTCCCCTAATCCTAACCCGTACGCTGACACTAACCCGCGCCCTCACACGTACGCTTCCCCTAAAGCGTTGTCGTACCCTCACCTGGACCCTAAACCGTCCCCATCCCCTAACCCTAACCCTAGCCCGAACCCTAACCCTAACCCTTCCCCGAAGCCTGACCCTCACCCGTCCCCTAATCCTAACCCGTACGCTGACACTAACCCGCGCCCTCACACGTACACTCCCCCTAAAGCGTTGTCGTACCCTCACCTGGACCCTAAACCGTCCCTGTCCCCTAACCCTAACCCTAGCCCGAACCCTAACCCTAACACTTCCCCGAAGCCTGACCCTCACCAGTCCCCTAATCCTAACCCGAACGCTGACACTAACCCGCGCCCTCACACGTACGCTCCCCCTAAAGCGTTGTCGTACCCTCACCTGGACCCTAAACCGTCCCCGTCCCCTAACCCTAACCCTAGCCCGAACCCTAACCCTAACCCTTCCCCGAAGCCTGACCCTCACCCGTCCCCTAATCCTAACCCGTACGCTGACACTAACCCGCGCCCTCACACGTACGCTCCCCCTAAAGCGTTGTCGTACCCTCACCTGGACCCTAAACCGTCCCCGTCCCCTAACCCTAACCCTAGCCCGAACCCTAACCCTAACCCTTCCCCGAAGCCTGACCCTCACCCGTCCCCTAATCCTAACCCGTACGCTGACACTAACACGGGCCCTCACACGTACGCTCCCCCTAAAGCGTTGTCGTACCCTCACCTGGACCCTAAACCGTCCCCGTCCCCTAACCCTAACCCTAGCCCGAACCCTAACCCTAACCCTTCCCCGAAGCCTGACCCTCACCCGTCCCCTAATCCTAACCCGTACGCTGACACTAACCCGCGCCCTCACACGTACGCTCCCCCTAAAGCGTTGTCGTACCCTCACCTGGACCCTAAACCGTCCCCGTCCCCTAACCCTAACCCTAGCCCGAACCCTAACCCTAACCCTTCCCCGAAGCCTGACCCTCACCCGTCCCCTAATCCTAACCCGTACGCTGACACTAACCCGCGCCCTCACACGTACGCTCCCCCTAAAGCGTTGTCGTACCCTCACCTGGACCCTAAACCGTCCCCGTCCCCTAACCCTAACCCTAGCCCGAACCCTAACCCTAACCCTTCCCCGAAGCCTGACCCTCACCCGTCCCCTAATCCTAACCCGTACGCTGACACTAACACGGGCCCTCACACGTACGCTCCCCCTAAAGCGTTGTCGTACCCTCACCTGGACCCTAAACCGTCCCCGTCCCCTAACCCTAACCCTAGCCCGAACCCTAACCCTAACCCTTCCCCGAAGCCTGACCCTCACCCGTCCCCTAATCCTAACCCGTACGCTGACACTAACCCGCGCCCTCACACGTACGCTCCCCCTAAAGCGTTGTCGTACCCTCACCTGGACCCTAAACCGTCCCCGTCCCCTAACCCTAACCCTAGCCCGAACCCTAACCCTAACCCTTCCCCGAAGCCTGACCCTCACCCGTCCCCTAATCCTAACCCGTACGCTGACACTAACCCGCGCCCTCACACGTACGCTCCCCCTAAAGCGTTGTCGTACCTTCACCTGGACCCTAAACCGTCCCCATCCCCTAACCCTAACCCTAGCCCGAACCCTAACTCTAACCCTTCCCCGAAGCCTGACCCTCACCCGTCCCCTAATCCTAACCCGTACGCTGACACTAACCCGCGCCCTCACACGTACGCTCCCCCTAAAGCGTTGTCGTACCCTCACCTGGACCCTAAACCGTCCCCGTCCCCTAACCCTAACCCTAGCCCGAACCCTAACCCTAACCCTTCCCCGAAGCCTGACCCTCACCCGTCCCCTAATCCTAACCCGTACGCTGACACTAACCCGCGCCCTCACACGTACGCTCCCCCTAAAGCGTTGTCGTACCCTCACCTGGACCCTAAACCGTCCCCGTCCCCTAACCCTAACCCTAGCCCGAACCCTAACCCTAACCCTTCCCCGAAGCCTGACCCTCACCCGTCCCCTAATCCTAACCCGTACGCTGACACTAACCCGCGCCCTCACACGTACGCTCCCCCTAAAGCGTTGTCGTACCCTCACCTGGACCCTAAACCGTCCCCGTCCCCTAACCCTAACCCTAGCCCGAACCCTAACCCTAACCCTTCCCCGAAGCCTGACCCTCACCCGTCCCCTAATCCTAACCCGTACGCTGACACTAACCCGCGCCCTCACACGTACGCTCCCCCTAAAGCGTTGTCGTACCCTCACCTGGACCCTAAACCGTCCCCGTCCCCTAACCCTAACCCTAGCCCGAACCCTAACCCTAACCCTTCCCCGAAGCCTGACCCTCACCCGTACCCTAATCCTAACCCGTACGCTGACACTAACCCGCGCCCTCACACGTACGCTCCCCCTAAAGCGTTGTCGTACCCTCACCTGGACCCTAAACCGTCCCCGTCCCCTAACCCAAACCCTAGCCCGAACCCTAACCCTAACCCTTCCCCGAAGCCTGACCCTCACCCGTCCCCTAATCCTAACCCGTACGCTGACACTAACCCGCGCCCTCACACGTACGCTCCCCCTAAAGTGTTGTCGTACCCTCACCTGGACCCTAAACCGTCCCCGTCCCCTAACCCTAACCCTAGCCCGAACCCTAACCCTAACCCTTCCCCGAAGCCTGACCCTCACCCGTCCCCTAATCGTAACCCGTACGCTGACACTAACCCGCGCCCTCACACGTACGCTCCCCCTAAAGCGTTGTCGTACCCTCACCTGGACCCTAAACCGTCCCCGTCCCCTAACCCTAACCCTAGCCCGAACCCTAACTCTAACACTTCCCCGAAGCCTGACCCTCACCCGTCCCCTAATCCTAACCCGTACGCTGACACTAACCCGCGCCCTCACACGTACGCTCCCCCTAAAGCGTTGTCGTACCTTCACCTGGACCCTAAACCGTCCCCATCCCCTAACCCTAACCCTAGCCCGAACCCTAACCCTAACCCTTCCCCGAAGCCCGACCCTCACCCGTCCACTAATCCTAACCCGTACGCTGACACTAACCCGCTCCCTCACACGTACGCTCCCCCTAAAGCGTTGTCGTACCCTCACCTGGACCCTAAACCGTCCCCGTCCCCTAACCCTAACCCTAGCCCGAACCCTAACCCTAACCCTTCCCCGAAGCCTGACCCTCACCCGTCCCCTAATCCTAACCCGTACGCTGACACTAACCCGCGCCCTCACACGTACGCTCCCCCTAAAGCGTTGTCGTACCCTCACCTGGACCCTAAACCGTCCCCGTCCCCTAACCCTAACCCTAGCCCGAACCCTAACCCTAACCCTGCCCCGAAGCCTGACCCTCACCCGTCCCCTAATCCTAACCCGTACGCTGACACTAACCCGCGCCCTCACACGTACGCTCCCCCTAAAGCGTTGTCGTACCCTCACCTGGACCCTAAACCGTCCCCGTCCCCTAACCCTAACCCTAGCCCGAACCCTAACCCTAACTCTTCCCCGAAGCCTGACCCTCACCCGTCCCCTAATCCTAACCCGTACGCTGACACTAACACGGGTCCTCACACGTACGCTCCCCCTAAAGCGTTGTCGTACCCTCACCTGGACCCTAAACCGTCCCCGTCCCCTAACCCTAACCCTAGCCCGAACCCTAACCCTAACCCTTCCCCGAAGCCTGACCCTCACCCGTCCCCTAATCCTAACCCGTACGCTGACACTAACCCGCGCACTCACACGTACGCTCCCCCTAAAGCGTTGTCGTACCCTCACCTGGACCCTAAACCGTCCCCGTCCCCTAACCCTAACCCTAGCCCGAACCCTAACCCTAACCCTTCCCCGAAGCCTGACCCTCACCCGTCCCCTAATCCTAACCCGTACGCTGACACTAACCCGCGCCCTCACACGTACGCTCCCCCTAAAGCGTTGTCGTACCTTCACCTGGACCCTAAACCGTCCCCATCCCCTAACCCTAACCCTAGCCCGAACCCTAACCCTAACCCTTCCCCGAAGCCCGACCCTCACCCGTCCCCTAATCCTAACCCGTACGCTGACACTAACCCGCTCCCTCACACGTACGCTCCCCCTAAAGCGTTGTCGTACCCTCACCTGGACCCTAAACCGTCCCCGTCCCCTAACCCTAACCCTAGCCCGAACCCTAACCCTAACCCTTCCCCGAAGCCTGACCCTCACCGTCCCCTAATCCTAACCCGTACGCTGACACTAACCCGCGCCCTCACACGTACGCTCCCCCTAAAGCGTTGTCGTACCCTCACCTGGACCCTAAACCGTCCCCGTCCCCTAACCCTAACCCTAGCCCGAACCCTAACCCTAACCCTTCCCCGAAGCCTGACCCTCACCCGTCCCCTAATCCTAACCCGTACGCTGACACTAACCCGCGCCCTCACACGTACGCTCCCCCTACAGCGTTGTCGTACCCTCACCTGGACCCTAAACCGTCCCCGTCCCCTAACCCTAACCCTAGCCCGAACCCTAACCCTAACCCTTCCCCGAAGCCTGACCCTCACCCGTCCCCTAATCCTAACCCGTACGCTGACACTAACCCGCGCCCTCACACGTACGTTCCCCCTAAAGCGTTGTCGTACCCTCACCTGGACCCTAAACCGTCCCCGTCCCCTAACCCTAACCCTAGCCCGAACCCTAACCCTAACCCTTCCCCGAAGCCTGACCCTCACCCGTCCCCTAATCCTAACCCGTACGCTGACACTAACACGGGCCCTCACACGTACGCTCCCCCTAAAGCGTTGTCGTACCCTCACCTGGACCCTAAACCGTCCCCGTCCCCTAACCCTAACCCTAGCCCGAACCCTAACCCTAACCCTTCCCCGAAGCCTGACCCTCACCCGTCCCCTAATCCTAACCCGTACGCTGACACTAACCCGCGCCCTCACACGTACGCTCCCCCTAAAGCGTTGTCGTACCCTCACCTGGACCCTAAACCGTCCCCATCCCCTAACCCTAACCCTAGCCCGAACCCTAACCCTAACCCTTCCCCGAAGCCTGACCCTCACCCGTCCCCTAATCCTAACCCGTACGCTGACACTAACCCGCGCCCTCACACGTACACTCCCCCTAAAGCGTTGTCGTACCCTCACCTGGACCCTAAACCGTCCCTGTCCCCTAACCCTAACCCTAGCCCGAACCCTAACCCTAACCCTTCCCCGAAGCCTGACCCTCACCAGTCCCCTAATCCTAACCCGAACGCTGACACTAACCCGCGCCCTCACACGTACGCTCCCCCTAAAGCGTTGTCGTACCCTCACCTGGACCCTAAACCGTCCCCGTCCCCTAACCCTAACCCTAGCCCGAACCCTAACCCTAACCCTTCCCCGAAGCCTGACCCTCACCCGTCCCCTAATCCTAACCCGTACGCTGACACTAACCCGCGCCCTCACACGTACGTTCCCCCTAAAGCGTTGTCGTACCCTCACCTGGACCCTAAACCGTCCCCGTCCCCTAACCCTAACCCTAGCCCGAACCCTAACCCTAACCCTTCCCCGAAGCCTGACCCTCACCCGTCCCCTAATCCTAACCCGTACGCTGACACTAACACGGGCCCTCACACGTACGCTCCCCCTAAAGCGTTGTCGTACCCTCATCTGGACCCTAAACCGTCCCCGTCCCCTAACCCTAACCCTAGCCCGAACCCTAACCCTAACCCTTCCCCGAAGCCTGACCCTCACCCGTCCCCTAATCCTAACCCGTACGCTGACACTAACCCGCGCCCTCACACGTACGCTCCCCCTAAAGCGTTGTCGTACCCTCACCTGGACCCTAAACCGTCCCCGTCCCCTAACCCTAACCCTAGCCCGAACCCTAACCCTAACCCTTCCCCGAAGCCTGACCCTCACCCGTCCCCTAATCCTAACCCGTATGCTGACACTAACCCGCGCCCTCACACGTACGCTCCCCCTAAAGCGTTGTCGTACCCTCACCTGGACCCTAAACCGTCCCCGTCCCCTAACCCGAACCCTAGCCCGAACCCTAACCCTAACCCTTCCCCGAAGCCTGACCCTCACCCGTCCCCTAATCCTAACCCGTACGCTGACACTAACCCGCGCCCTCACACGTACGCTCCCCCTAAAGCGTTGTCGTACCCTCACCTGGACCCTAAACCGTCCCCGTCCCCTAACCCTAACCCTAGCCCGAACCCTAACCCTAACCCTTCCCCGAAGCCTGACCCTCACCCGTCCCCTAATCCTAACCCGTACGCTGACACTAACCCGCGCCTTCACACGTACGCTCCCCCTAAAGCGTTGTCGTACCCTCACCTGGACCCTAAACCGTCCCCGTCCCCTAACCCTAACCCTAGCCCGAACCCTAACCCTAACCCTTCCCCGAAGCCTGACCCTCACCCGTCCCCTAATCCTAACCAGTACGCTGACACTAACCCGCGCCCTCACACGTACGCTCCCCCTAAAGCGTTGTCGTACCCTCACCTGGACCCTAAACCGTCCCCGTCCCCTAACCCTAACCCTAGCCCGAACCCTAACCCTAACCCTTCCCCGAAGCCTGACCCTCACCCGTCCCCTAATCCTAACCCGTACGCTGACACTAACCCGCGCCCTCACACGTACGCTCCCCCTAAAGCGTTGTCGTACCCTCACCTGGACCCTAAACCGTCCCCTTCCCCTAACCCTAACCCTAGCCCGAACCCTAACCCTAACCCTTCCCCGAAGCCTGACCCTCACCCGTCCCCTAATCCCAACCCGTACGCTGACACTAACCCGCGCCCTCACACGTACGCTCCCCCTAAAGCGTTGTCGTACCCTCACCTGGACCCTAAACCGTCCCCGTCCCCTAACCCTAACCCTAGCCCGAACCCTAACCCTAAACCTGCCCCGAAGCCTGACCCTCACCCGTCCCCTAATCCTAACCCGTACGCTGACACTAACGCGCGCCCTCACACGTACGCTCCCCCTAAAGCGTTGTCGTACCCTCACCTGGACCCTAAACCGTCCCTGTCCCCTAACCCTAACCCTAGCCCGAACCCTAACCCTAACCCTTCCCCGAAGCCTGACCCTCACCAGTCCCCTAATCCTAACCCGAACGCTGACACTAACCCGCGCCCTCACACGTACGCTCCCCCTAAAGCGTTGTCGTACCCTCACCTGGACCCTAAACCGTCCCCGTCCCCTAACCCTAACCCTAGCCCGAACCCTAACCCTAACCCTTCCCTGAAGCCTGACCCTCACCCGTCCCCTAATCCTAACCCGTACGCTGACACTAACCCGCGCCCTCACACGTACGCTCCCCCTAAAGCGTTGTCGTACCCTCACCTGGACCCTAAACCGTCCCCGTCCCCTAACCCTAACCCTAGCCCGAACCCTAACCCTAACCCTTCCCCGAAGCCTGACCCTCACCCGTCCCCTAATCCTAACCCGTACGCTGACACTAACACGGGCCCTCACACGTACGCTCCCCCTAAAGCGTTGTCGTACCCTCACCTGGACCCTAAACCGTCCCCGTCCCCTAACCCTAACCCTAGCCCGAACCCTAACCCTAACCCTTCCCCGAAGCCTGACCCTCACCCGTCCCCTAATCCTAACCCGTACGCTGACACTAACCCGCGCCCTCACACGTACGCTCCCCCTAAAGCGTTGTCGTACCCTCACCTGGACCCTAAACCGTCCCCGTCCCCTAACCCTAACCCTAGCCCGAACCCTAACCCTAACCCTTCCCCGAAGCCTGACCCTCACCCGTCCCCTAATCCTAACCCGTACGCTGACACTAACCCGCGCCCTCACACGTACGCTCCCCCTAAAGCGTTGTCGTACCTTCACCTGGACCCTAAACCGTCCCCATCCCCTAACCCTAACCCTAGCCCGAACCCTAACCCTAACCCTTCCCCGAAGCCCGACCCTCACCCGTCCACTAATCCTAACCCGTACGCTGACACTAACCCGCTCCCTCACACGTACGCTCCCCCTAAAGCGTTGTCGTACCCTCACCTGGACCCTAAACCGTCCCCGTCCCCTAACCCTAACCCTAGCCCGAACCCTAACCCTAACCCTTCCCCGAAGCCTGACCCTCACCCGTCCCCTAATCCTAACCCGTACGCTGACACTAACCCGCGCCCTCACACGTACGCTCCCCCTAAAGCGTTGTCGTACCCTCACCTGGACCCTAAACCGTCCCCGTCCCCTAACCCTAACCCTAGCCCGAACCCTAACCCTAACCCTGCCCCGAAGCCTGACCCTCACCCGTCCCCTAATCCTAACCCGTACGCTGACACTAACCCGCGCCCTCACACGTACGCTCCCCCTAAAGCGTTGTCGTACCCTCACCTGGACCCTAAACCGTCCCCGTCCCCTAACCCTAACCCTAGCCCGAACCCTAACCCTAACTCTTCCCCGAAGCCTGACCCTCACCCGTCCCCTAATCCTAACCCGTACGCTGACACTAACCCGCGCCCTCACACGTACGCTCCCCCTAAAGCGTTGTCGTACCCTCACCTGGACCCTAAACCGTCCCCGTCCCCTAACCCTAACCCTAGCCCGAACCCTAACACTAACCCTGCCCCGAAGCCTGACCCTCACCCGTCCCCTAATCCTAACCCGTACGCTGACACTAACCCGCGCCCTCACACGTACGCTCCCCCTAAAGCGTTGTCGTACCCTCACCTGGACCCTAAGCCGTCCCCGTCCCCGAACCCTAACCCTAGCCCGAACCCTAACCCTAACCCTTCCCCGAAGCCTGACCCTCACCCGTCCCCTAATCCTAACCCGTACGCTGACACTAACCCACGCCCTCACACGTACGCTCCCCCTAAAGCGTTGTCGTACCCTCACCTGGACCCTAAACCGTCCCCGTCCCCTAACCCTAACCCTAGCCCGAACCCTAACCCTAACACTTCCCCGAAGCCTGACCCTCACCCGTCCCCTAATTCTAACCCGTACGCTGACACCAACCCGCGCCCTCACACGTACGCTCCCCCTAAAGCGGTGTCGTACCCTCACCTGGACCCTAAACCGTCCCCGTCCCCGAACCCTAACCCTAGCCCGAACCCTAACCCTAACCCTTCCCCGAAGCCTGACCCTCACCCGTCCCCTAATCCTAACCCGTACGCTGACACTAACCCGCGCCCTCACACGTACGCTCCCCCTAAAGCCTTGTCGTACCCTCACCTGGACCCTAAACCGTCCCCGTCCCCTAACCCTAACCCTAGCCCGAACCCTAACCCTAACCCTTCCCCGAAGCCTGACCCTCACCCGTCCCCTAATCCTAACCCGAACGCTGACACTAACCCGCGCCCTCACACGTACGCTCCCCCTAAAGCGTTGTCGTACCCTCACCTGGACCCTAAACCGTCCCCGTCCCCTAACCCTAACCCTAGTCCGAACCCTAACCCTAACCCTTCCCCGAAGCCTGACCCTCACCCGTCCCCTAATCCTAACCAGTACGCTGACACTAACCCGCGCCCTCACACGTACGCTCCCCCTAAAGCGTTGTCGTACCCTCACCTGGACCCTAAACCGTCCCCGTCCCCTAACCCTAACCCTAGCCCGAACCCTAACCCCAACCCTGCCCCGAAGCCTGACCCTCACCCGTCCCCTAATCCTATCCCGTACGCTGACACTAACCCGCGCCCTCACACGTACGCTCCCCCTAAAGCGTTGTCGTACCCTCACCTGGACCCTAAACCGTCCCCGTCCCCTAATCCTAACCCTAGCCGGAACCCTAACCCTAACCCTTCCCCGAAGCCTGACCCTCACCCGTCCCCTAATCCTAACCCGTACGCTGACACTAACCCGCGCCCTCACACGTACGCTCCCCCTAAAGCGTTGTCGTACCCTCACCTGGACCCTAAACCGTCCCCGTCCCCTAACCCTAACCCTAGCCCGAACCCTAACCCTAACCCTTCCCCGAAGCCTGACCCTCACCCGTCCCCTAATCCTAACCAGTACGCTGACACTAACCCGGGCCCTCACACGTACGCTCCCCCTAAAGCGTTGTCGTACCCTCACCTGGACCCTAAACCGTCCCCGTCCCCTAACCCTAACCCTAGCCCGAACCCTAACCCTAACCCTTCCCCGAAGCCTGACCCTCACCCGTCCCCTAATCCTAACACGTACGCTGACACTAACCCGCGCCCTCACACGTACGCTCCCCCTAAAGCGTTGTCGTACCCTCACCTGGACCCTAAACCGTCCCCGTCCCCTAACCCTAACCCTAGCCCGAACCCTAACCCTAACCCTGCCACGAAGCCTGACCCTCACCCGTCCCCTAATCCTAACCCGTACGCTGACACTAACCCGCGCCCTCACACGTACGCTCCCCCTAAAGCGTTGTCGTACCCTCACCTGGACCCTAAACCGTCCCCGTCCCCTAACCCTAACCCTAGCCCGAACCCTAACCCTAACCCTTCCCCGAAGCCTGACCCTCACCCGTCCCCTAATCCTAACCCGTACGCTGACACTAACCCGCGCCCTCAAACGTACGCTCCCCCTAAAGCGTTGTCGTACCCTCACCTGGACCCTAAACCGTCCCCGTCCCCTAACCCTAACCCTAGCCCGAACCCTAACCCTAACCCTTCCCCGAAGCCTGACCCTCACCCGTCCCCTAATCCTAACCCGTACGCTGACACTAACCCGCGCCCTCACACGTACGCTCCCCCTACAGCGTTGTCGTACCCTCACCTGGACCCTAAACCGTCCCCGTCCCCTAACCCTAATCCTAGCCCGAACCCTAACCCTAACCCTTCCCCGAAGCCTGACCCTCACCCGTCCCCTAATCCTAACCCGTACGCTGACACTAACCCGCGCCCTCACACGTACGCTCCCCCTAAAGCGTTGTCGTACCCTCACCTGGACCCTAAACCGTCCCCGTCCCCTAACCCTATCCCTAGCCCGAACCCTAACCCTAACCCTTCCCCGAAGCCTGACCCTCACCCGTCCCCTAATCCTAACCCGTACGCTGACACTAACCCGCGCCCTCACACGTATGCTCCCCCTAAAGCGTTGTCGTACCCTCACTTGGACCCTAAACCGTCCCCGTCCCCTAACCCTAACCCTAGCCCGAACCCTAACCCTAACCCTTCCCCGAAGCCTGCCCCTCACCCGTCCCCTAATCCTAACCCGTACGCTGACACTAACCCGCGCCCTCACACGTACGCTCCCCCTAAAGCGTTGTCGTACCCTCACCTGCACCCTAAACCGTCCCCGTCCCCTAACCCTAACCCTAGCCCGAACCCTAACCCTAACCCTTCCCCGAAGCCTGACCCTCACCCGTCCCCTAATCCTAACCCGTATGCTGACACTAACCCGCGCCCTCACACGTACGCTCCCCCTAAAGCGTTGTCGTACCCTCACCTGGACCCTAAACCGTCCCCGTCCCCTAACCCTAACCCTAACCCTTCCCCGAAACCTGACACTCACCCGTCCCCTAATCCTAACCCGTACGCTGACACTAACCCGCGCCCTCACACGTACGCTCCCCCTAAAGCGTTGTCGTACCCTCACCTGGACCCTAAACCGTCCCCGTCCCCTAACCCTAACCCTAGCCCGAACCCTAACCCTAACCCTTCCCCGAAGCCTGACCCTCACCCGTCCCCTAATCCTAACCCGTACGCTGACACTAACCCGCGCCCTCACACGTACGCTCCCCCTAAAGCGTTGTCGTACCCTCACCTGGACCCTAAACCGTCCCCGTCCCCTAACCCTAACCCTAGCCCGAACCCTAACCCTAACCCTTCCCCGAAGCCTGACCCTCACCCGTCCCCTAATCCTAACCCGTACGCTGACACTAACCCGCGCCCTCACACGTACGCTCCCCCTAAAGCGTTGTCGTACCCTCACCTGGACCCTAAGCCGTCCCCGTCCCCTAACCCTAACCCTAGCCCGAACCCTAACCCTAACCCTTCCCCGAAGCCTGACCCTCACCCGTCCCCTAATCCTAACCCGTACGCTGACACTAACCCACGCCCTCACACGTACGCTCCCCCTAAAGCGTTGTCGTACCCTCACCTGGACCCTAAACCGTCCCCGTCCCCTAACCCTAACCCTAGCCCGAACCCTAACCCTAACCCTTCCCCGAAGCCTGACCCTCACCCGTCCCCTAATCCTAACCCGTACGCTGACACTAACCCGCGCCCTCACACGTACGCTTCCCCTAAAGCGTTGTCGTACCCTCACCTGGACCCTAAACCGTCCCCGTCCCCTAACCCTAACCCTAGCCCGAACCCTAACCCTAACCCTTCCCCGAAGCCTGACCCTCACCCGTCCCCTAATCCTAACCCGTACGCTGACACTAACCCGCGCCCTCACACGTACGCTCCCCCTAAAGCGTTGTCGTACCCTCACCTGGACCCTAAACCGTCCCCGTCCCCTAACCCTAACCCTAGCCCGAACCCTAACCCTAACTCTTCCCCGAAGCCTGACCCTCACCCGTCCCCTAATCCTAACCCGTACGCTGACACTAACCCGCGCCCTCACACGTACGCTCCCCCTAAAGCGTTGTCGTACCCTCACCTGGACCCTAAACCGTCCCCATCCCCTAACCCTAACCCTAGCCCGAACCCTAACCCTAACCCTTCCCCGAAGCCTGACCCTCACCCGTCCCCTAATCCTAACCCGTACGCTGACACTAACCCGCGCCCTCACACGTACGCTCCCCCTAAAGCGTTGTCGTACCCTCACCTGGACCCTAAACCGTCCCCGTCCCCTAACCCTAACCCTAGCCCGAACCCTAACCCTAACCCTTCCCCGAAGCCTGACCCTCACCCGTCCCCTAATCCTAACCCGTACGCTGACACTAACCCGCGTCCTCACACGTACGCTCCCCCTAAAGCGTTGTCGTACCTTCACCTGGACCCTAAACCGTCCCCATCCCCTAACCCTAACCCTAGCCCGAACCCTAACCCTAACCCTTCCCCGAAGCCCGACCCTCACCCGTCCACTAATCCTAACCCGTACGCTGACACTAACCCGCTCCCTCACACGTACGCTCCCCCTAAAGCGTTGTCGTACCCTCACCTGGACCCTAAACCGTCCCCGTCCCCTAACCCTAACCCTAGCCCGAACCCTAACCCTAACACTTCCCCGAAGCCTGACCCTCACCCGTCCCCTAATCCTAACCCGTACGCTGACACTAACCCGCGCCCTCACACGTACGCTCCCCCTAAAGCGTTGTCGTACCCTCACCTGGACCCTAAACCGTCCCCGTCCCCTAACCCTAACCCTAGCCCGAACCCTAACCCTAACCCTGCCCCGAAGCCTGACCCTCACCCGTCCCCTAATCCTAACCCGTACGCTGACACTAACCCGCGCCCTCACACGTACGCTCCCCCTAAAGCGTTGTCGTACCCTCACCTGGACCCTAAACCGTCCCCGTCCCCTAACCCTAACCCTAGCCCGAACCCTAACCCTAACTCTTCCCCGAAGCCTGACCCTCACCCGTCCCCTAATCCTAACCCGTACGCTGACACTAACCCGCGCCCTCACACGTACGCTCCCCCTAAAGCGTTGTCGTACCCTCACCTGGACCCTAAACCGTCCCCGTCCCCTAACCCTAACCCTAGCCCGAACCCTTACCCTAACCCTGCCCCGAAGCCTGACCCTCACCCGTCCCCTAATCCTAACCCGTACGCTGACACTAACCCGCGCCCTCACACGTACGCTCCCCCTAAAGCGTTGTCGTACCCTCACCTGGACCCTAAACCGTCCCCGTCCCCTAACCCTAACCCTAGCCCGAACCCTAACCCTAACCCTGCCCCGAAGCCTTCCCCTCACCCGTCCCCTAATCCTAACCTGTACGTTGACACTAACCTGCGCCCTCACACGTACGCTCCCCCTAAAGCGTTGTCGTACCCTCACCTGGACCCTAAACCGTCCCCGTCCCCTAACCCTAACCCTAGCCCGAACCCTAACCCTAACCCTGCCCCGAAGCCTGACCCTCACCCGTCCCCTAATCCTAACCCGTACGCTGACACTAACCCGCGCCCTCACACGTACGCTCCCCCTAAAGCGTTGTCGTACCCTCACCTGGACCCTAAACCGTCCCCGTCCCCTAACCCTAACCCTAGCCCGAACCCTAACCCTAACCCTTCCCCGAAGCCTGACCCTCACCCGTCCCCTAATCCTAACCCGTACGCTGACACTAACCCGCGCCCTCACACGTACGCTCCCCCTAAAGCGTTGTCGTACCCTCACCTGGACCCTAAGCCGTCCCCGTCCCCGAAACCTAACCCTAGCCCGAACCCTAACCCTAACCCTTCCCCGAAGCCTGACCCTCACCCGTCCCCTAATCCTAACCCGTACGCTGACACTAACCCACGCCCTCACACGTACGCTCCCCCTAAAGCGTTGTCGTACCCTCACCTGGACCCTAAACCGTCCCCGTCCCCTAACCCTAACCCTAGCCCGAACCCTAACCCTAACACTTCCCCGAAGCCTGACCCTCACCCGTCCCCTAATCCTAACCCGTACGCTGACACTAACCCACGCCCTCACACGTACGCTCCCCCTAAAGCGGTGTCGTACCCTCACCTGGACCCTAAACCGTCCCCGTCCCCGAACCCTAACCCTAGCCCGAACCCTAACCCTAACCCTTCCCCGAAGCCTGACCCTCACCCGTCCCCTAATCCTAACCCGTACGCTGACACTAACCCGCGCCCTCACACGTACGCTCCCCCTAAAGCGTTGTCGTACCCTCACCTGGACCCTAAACCGTCCCCGTCCCCGAACGCTAACCCTAGCCCGAACCCTAACCCTAACCCTTCCCCGAGGCCTGACCCTCACCCGTCCCCTAATCCTAACCCGTACGCTGACACTAACCCGCGCCCTCACACGTACGCTCCCCCTAAAGCGGTGTCGTACCCTCACCTTGACCCTAAACCGTCCCCGTCCCCTAGCCCTAACCCTAGCCCGAACCCTAACCCTAACCCTTCCCCGAAGCCTGACCCTCACCCGTCCCCTAATCCTAACCCGTACGGTGAAACTAACCCGCGCCCTCACACGTACGCTCCCCCTAAAGCCTTGTCGTACCCTCACCTGGACCCTAAACCGTCCCCGTCCCCTAACCCTAACCCTAGCCCGAACCCTAACCCTAACCCTTCCCCGAAGCCTGACCCTCACCCGTCCCCTAATCCTAACCCGTACGCTGACACTAACCCGCGCCCTCACACGTACGCTCCCCCTAAAGCGTTGTCGTACCCTCACCTGGACCCTAAACCGTCCCCGTCCCCTAACCCTAACCCTAGCCCGAACCCTAACCCTAACCCTTCCCCGAAGCCTGACCCTCACCCGTCCCCTAATCCTAACCCGTACGCTGACACTAACCCGCGCCCTCACACGTACGCTCCCCCTAAAGCGTTGTCGTACCCTCACCTGGACCCTAAACCGTCCCCGTCCCCTAACCCTAACCCTAGCCCGAACCCTAACCCTAACCCTTCCCCGAAGCCTGACCCTCACCCGTCCCCTAATCCTAACCCGTACGCTGACACTAACCCGCGCCCTCACACGTACGCTCCCCCTAAAGCGTTGTCGTACCCTCACCTGGACCCTAAACCGTCCCCGTCTCCTAACCCTAACCCTAGCCCGAACCCTAACCCTAACCCTTCCCCGAAGCCTGACCCTCACCCGTCCCCTAATCCTAACCCGTACGCTGACACTAACCCGCGCCCTCACACGTACGCTCCCCCTAAAGCGTTGTCGTACCCTCACCTGGACCCTAAACCGTCCCCGTCCCCGAACGCTAACCCTAGCCCGAACCCTAACCCTAACCCTTCCCCGAGGCCTGACCCTCACCCGTCCCCTAATCCTAACCCGTACGCTGACACTAACCCGCGCCCTCACACGTACGCTCCCCCTAAAGCGGTGTCGTACCCTCACCTTGACCCTAAACCGTCCCCGTCCCCTAGCCCTAACCCTAGCCCGAACCCTAACCCTAACCCTTCCCCGAAGCCTGACCCTCACCCGTCCCCTAATCCTAACCCGTACGGTGAAACTAACCCGCGCCCTCACACGTACGCTCCCCCTAAAGCCTTGTCGTACCCTCACCTGGACCCTAAACCGTCCCCGTCCCCTAACCCTAACCCTAGCCCGAACCCTAACCCTAACCCTTCCCCGAAGCCTGACCCTCACCCGTCCCCTAATCCTAACCCGTACGCTGACACTAACCCGCGCCCTCACACGTACGCTCCCCCTAAAGCGTTGTCGTACCCTCACCTGGACCCTAAACCGTCCCCGTCCCCTAACCCTAACCCTAGCCCGAACCCTAACCATAACCCTTCCCCGAAGCCTGACCCTCACCCGTCCCCTAATCCTAACCCGTACGCTGACACTAACCCGCGCCCTCACACGTACGCTCCCCCTAAAGCGTTGTCGTACCCTCACCTGGACCCTAAACCGTCCCCGTCCCCTAACCCTAACCCTAGCCCGAACCCTAACCCTAACCCTTCCCCGAAGCCTGACCCTCACCCGTCCCCTAATCCTAACCCGTACGCTGACACTAACCCGCGCCCTCACACGTACGCTCCCCCTAAAGCGTTGTCGTACCCTCACCTGGACCCTAAACCGTCCCCGTCCCCTAACCCTAACCCTAGCCCGAACCCTAACCCTAACCCTTCCCCGAAGCCTGACCCTCACCCGTCCCCTAATCCTAACCCGTACGCTGACACTAACCCGCGCCCTCACACGTACGCTCCCCCTAAAGCGTTGTCGTACCCTCACCTGGACCCTAAACCGTCCCCGTCCCCTAACCCTAACCCTAGCCCGAACCCTAACCCTAACCCTTCCCCGAAGCCTGACCCTCACCCGTCCCCTAATCCTAACCCGTACGCTGACACTAACCCGCGCCCTCACACGTACGCTCCCCCTAAAGCGTTGTCGTGCCCTCACCTGGACCCTAAACCGTCCCCGTCCCCTAACCCTAACCCTAGCCCGAACCCTAACCCTAACCCTTCCCCGAAGCCTGACCCTCACCCGTCCCCTAATCCTAACCCGTACGCTGACACTAACCCTCGCCCTCACACGTACGCTCGCCCTAAAGCGGTGTCGTACCCTCACCTGGACCCTAAACCATCCCCGTCCCCTAACCCTAACCCTAGCCCGAACCCTAACTCTAACCCTTCCCCGAAGCCTGACCCTCACCCGTCCCCTAATCCTAACCCGTACGCTGACACTAACCCGCGCCCTCACACGTACGCTCCCCCTAAAGCGTTGTCGTACCCTCACCTGGACCCTAAACCGTCCCCGTCCCCTAACCCTAACCCTAGCCCGAACCCTAACCCTAACCCTTCCCCGAAGCCTGACCCTCACCCGTCCCCTAATCCTAACCCGTACGCTGACACTAACCCGCGCCCTCACACGTACGCTCCCCCTAAAGCGTTGTCGTACCCTCACCTGGACCCTAAACCGTCCCTGTCCCCTAACCCTAACCCTAGCCCGAACCCTAACCCTAACCCTTCCCCGAAGCCTGACCCTCACCCGTCCCCTAATCCTAACCCGTACGCTGACACTAACCCGCGCCCTCACACGTACGCTCCCCCTAAAGCGTTGTCGTACCCTCACCTGGACCCTAAACCGTCCCCGTCCCCTAACCCTAACCCTAGCCCGAACCCTAACCCTAACCCTTCCCCGAAGCCTGACCCTCACCCGTCCCCTAATCCTAACCCGTACGCTGACACTAACCCGCGCCCTCACACGTACGCTCCCCCTAAAGCGTTGTCGTACCCTCACCTGGACCCTAAACCGTCCCCGTCCCCTAACCCTAACCCTAGCCCGAACCCTAACCCTAACCCTTCCCCGAAGCCTGACCCTCACCCGTCCCCTAATCCTAACCCGTACGCTGACACTAACCCGCGCCCTCACACGTACGCTCCCCCTAAAGCGTTGTTGTACCCTCACCTGGACCCTAAACCGTCCCCGTCCCCTAACCCTAACCCTAGCCCGAACCCTAACCCTAACCCTTCCCCGAAGCCTGACCCTCACCCGTCCCCTAATCCTAACCCGTACGCTGACACTAACCCGCGCCCTCACACGTACGCTCCCCCTAAAGCGTTGTCGTACCCTCACCTGGACCCTAAACCGTCCCCTAACCCTAACCCTAACCCTAACCCTTCCCCGAAACCTGACACTCACCCGTCCCCTAATCCTAACCCGTACGCTGACACTAACCCGCGCCCTCACACGTACGCTCCCCCTAAAGCGTTGTCGTACCCTCACCTGGACCCTAAACCGTCCCCGTCCCCTAACCCTAACCCTAGCCCGAACCCTAACCCTAACCCTTCCCCGAAGCCTGACCCTCACCCGTCCCCTAATCCTAACCCGTACGCTGACACTAACCCGCGCCCTCACACGTACGCTCCCCCTAAAGCGTTGTCGTACCCTCACCTGGACCCTAAACCGTCCCCGTCCCCTAACCCTAACCCTAGCCCGAACCCTAACCCTAACCCTTCCCCGAAGCCTGACCCTCACCCGTCCCCTAATCCTAACCCGTACGCTGACACTAACCCGCGCCCTCACACGTACGCTCCCCCTAAAGCGTTGTCGTACCCTCACCTGGACCCTAAGCCGTCCCCGTCCCCTAACCCTAACCCTAGCCCGAACCCTAACCCTAACCCTTCCCCGAAGCCTGACCCTCACCCGTCCCCTAATCCTAACCCGTACGCTGACACTAACCCACGCCCTCACACGTACGCTCCCCCTAAAGCGTTGTCGTACCCTCACCTGGACCCTAAACCGTCCCCGTCCCCTAACCCTAACCCTAGCCCGAACCCTAACCCTAACCCTTCCCCGAAGCCTGACCCTCACCCGTCCCCTAATCCTAACCCGTACGCTGACACTAACCCGCGCCCTCACACGTACGCTTCCCCTAAAGCGTTGTCGTACCCTCACCTGGACCCTAAACCGTCCCCGTCCCCTAACCCTAACCCTAGCCCGAACCCTAACCCTAACCCTTCCCCGAAGCCTGACCCTCACCCGTCCCCTAATCCTAACCCGTACGCTGACACTAACCCGCGCCCTCACACGTACGCTCCCCCTAAAGCGTTGTCGTACCCTCACCTGGACCCTAAACCGTCCCCGTCCCCTAACCCTAACCCTAGCCCGAACCCTAACCCTAACTCTTCCCCGAAGCCTGACCCTCACCCGTCCCCTAATCCTAACCCGTACGCTGACACTAACCCGCGCCCTCACACGTACGCTCCCCCTAAAGCGTTGTCGTACCCTCACCTGGACCCTAAACCGTCCCCGTCCCCTAACCCTAACCCTAGCCCGAACCCTAACCCTAACCCTTCCCCGAAGCCTGACCCTCACCCGTCCCCTAATCCTAACCCGTACGCTGACACTAACCCGCGCCCTCACACGTACGCTCCCCCTAAAGCGTTGTCGTACCCTCACCTGGACCCTAAACCGTCCCCGTCCCCTAACCCTAACCCTAGCCCGAACCCTAACCCTAACCCTTCCCCGAAGCCTGACCCTCACCCGTCCCCTAATCCTAACCCGTACGCTGACACTAACCCGCGCCCTCACACGTACGCTCCCCCTAAAGCGTTGTCGTACCTTCACCTGGACCCTAAACCGTCCCCATCCCCTAACCCTAACCCTAGCCCGAACCCTAACCCTAACCCTTCCCCGAAGCCCGACCCTCACCCGTCCACTAATCCTAACCCGTACGCTGACACTAACCCGCTCCCTCACACGTACGCTCCCCCTAAAGCGTTGTCGTACCCTCACCTGGACCCTAAACCGTCCCCGTCCCCTAACCCTAACCCTAGCCCGAACCCTAACCCTAACCCTTCCCCGAAGCCTGACCCTCACCCGTCCCCTAATCCTAACCCGTACGCTGACACTAACCCGCGCCCTCACACGTACGCTCCCCCTAAAGCGTTGTCGTACCCTCACCTGGACCCTAAACCGTCCCCGTCCCCTAACCCTAACCCTAGCCCGAACCCTAACCCTAACCCTGCCCCGAAGCCTGACCCTCACCCGTCCCCTAATCCTAACCCGTACGCTGACACTAACCCGCGCCCTCACACGTACGCTACCCCTAAAGCGTTGTCGTACCCTCACCTGGACCCTAAACCGTCCCCGTCCCCTAACCCTAACCCTAGCCCGAACCCTAACCCTAACTCTTCCCCGAAGCCTGACCCTCACCCGTCCCCTAATCCTAACCCGTACGCTGACACTAACCCGCGCCCTCACACGTACGCTCCCCCTAAAGCGTTGTCGTACCCTCACCTGGACCCTAAACCGTC
The DNA here is from genome assembly GCF_964374135.1 of Grampus griseus. Classification (NCBI taxonomy): domain Eukaryota; kingdom Metazoa; phylum Chordata; class Mammalia; order Artiodactyla; family Delphinidae; genus Grampus; species Grampus griseus. The sequence continues at coordinate 335,390 of NW_028133182.1, read as the reverse complement.
CCCGTCCCCTAACCCTAACCCTAGCCCGAACCCTTACCCTAACCCTGCCCCGAAGCCTGACCCTCACCCGTCCCCTAATCCTAACCCGTACGCTGACACTAACCCGCGCCCTCACACGTACGCTCCCCCTAAAGCGTTGTCGTACCCTCACCTGGACCCTAAACCGTCCCCGTCCCCTAACCCTAACCCTAGCCCGAACCCTAACCCTAACCCTGCCCCGAAGCCTTCCCCTCACCCGTCCCCTAATCCTAACCTGTACGTTGACACTAACCTGCGCCCTCACACGTACGCTCCCCCTAAAGCGTTGTCGTACCCTCACCTGGACCCTAAACCGTCCCCGTCCCCTAACCCTAACCCTAGCCCGAACCCTAACCCTAACCCTGCCCCGAAGCCTGACCCTCACCCGTCCCCTAATCCTAACCCGTACGCTGACACTAACCCGCGCCCTCACACGTACGCTCCCCCTAAAGCGTTGTCGTACCCTCACCTGGACCCTAAACCGTCCCCGTCCCCTAACCCTAACCCTAGCCCGAACCCTAACCCTAACCCTTCCCCGAAGCCTGACCCTCACCCGTCCCCTAATCCTAACCCGTACGCTGACACTAACCCGCGCCCTCACACGTACGCTCCCCCTAAAGCGTTGTCGTACCCTCACCTGGACCCTAAACCGTCCCCGTCCCCTAACCCTAACCCTAGCCCGAACCCTAACCCTAACCCTTCCCCGAAGCCTGACCCTCACCCGTCCCCTAATCCTAACCCGTACGCTGACACTAACCCGCGCCCTCACACGTACGCTCCCCCTAAAGCGTTGTCGTGCCCTCACCTGGACCCTAAACCGTCCCCGTCCCCTAACCCTAACCCTAGCCCGAACCCTAACCCTAACCCTTCCCCGAAGCCTGACCCTCACCCGTCCCCTAATCCTAACCCGTACGCTGACACTAACCCTCGCCCTCACACGTACGCTCGCCCTAAAGCGGTGTCGTACCCTCACCTGGACCCTAAACCATCCCCGTCCCCTAACCCTAACCCTAGCCCGAACCCTAACTCTAACCCTTCCCCGAAGCCTGACCCTCACCCGTCCCCTAATCCTAACCCGTACGCTGACACTAACCCGCGCCCTCACACGTACGCTCCCCCTAAAGCGTTGTCGTACCCTCACCTGGACCCTAAACCGTCCCCGTCCCCTAACCCTAACCCTAGCCCGAACCCTAACCCTAACCCTTCCCCGAAGCCTGACCCTCACCCGTCCCCTAATCCTAACCCGTACGCTGACACTAACCCGCGCCCTCACACGTACGCTCCCCCTAAAGCGTTGTCGTACCCTCACCTGGACCCTAAACCGTCCCTGTCCCCTAACCCTAACCCTAGCCCGAACCCTAACCCTAACCCTTCCCCGAAGCCTGACCCTCACCCGTCCCCTAATCCTAACCCGTACGCTGACACTAACCCGCGCCCTCACACGTACGCTCCCCCTAAAGCGTTGTCGTACCCTCACCTGGACCCTAAACCGTCCCCGTCCCCTAACCCTAACCCTAGCCCGAACCCTAACCCTAACCCTTCCCCGAAGCCTGACCCTCACCCGTCCCCTAATCCTAACCCGTACGCTGACACTAACCCGCGCCCTCACACGTACGCTCCCCCTAAAGCGTTGTCGTACCCTCACCTGGACCCTAAACCGTCCCCGTCCCCTAACCCTAACCCTAGCCCGAACCCTAACCCTAACCCTTCCCCGAAGCCTGACCCTCACCCGTCCCCTAATCCTAACCCGTACGCTGACACTAACCCGCGCCCTCACACGTACGCTCCCCCTAAAGCGTTGTCGTACCCTCACCTGGACCCTAAACCGTCCCCGTCCCCTAACCCTAACCCTAGCCCGAACCCTAACCCTAACCCTTCCCCGAAGCCTGACCCTCACCCGTCCCCTAATCCTAACCCGTACGCTGACACTAACCCGCGCCCTCACACGTACGCTCCCCCTAAAGCGTTGTCGTACCCTCACCTGGACCCTAAACCGTCCCCTAACCCTAACCCTAACCCTAACCCTTCCCCGAAACCTGACACTCACCCGTCCCCTAATCCTAACCCGTACGCTGACACTAACCCGCGCCCTCACACGTACGCTCCCCCTAAAGCGTTGTCGTACCCTCACCTGGACCCTAAACCGTCCCCGTCCCCTAACCCTAACCCTAGCCCGAACCCTAACCCTAACCCTTCCCCGAAGCCTGACCCTCACCCGTCCCCTAATCCTAACCCGTACGCTGACACTAACCCGCGCCCTCACACGTACGCTCCCCCTAAAGCGTTGTCGTACCCTCACCTGGACCCTAAACCGTCCCCGTCCCCTAACCCTAACCCTAGCCCGAACCCTAACCCTAACCCTTCCCCGAAGCCTGACCCTCACCCGTCCCCTAATCCTAACCCGTACGCTGACACTAACCCGCGCCCTCACACGTACGCTCCCCCTAAAGCGTTGTCGTACCCTCACCTGGACCCTAAGCCGTCCCCGTCCCCTAACCCTAACCCTAGCCCGAACCCTAACCCTAACCCTTCCCCGAAGCCTGACCCTCACCCGTCCCCTAATCCTAACCCGTACGCTGACACTAACCCACGCCCTCACACGTACGCTCCCCCTAAAGCGTTGTCGTACCCTCACCTGGACCCTAAACCGTCCCCGTCCCCTAACCCTAACCCTAGCCCGAACCCTAACCCTAACCCTTCCCCGAAGCCTGACCCTCACCCGTCCCCTAATCCTAACCCGTACGCTGACACTAACCCGCGCCCTCACACGTACGCTTCCCCTAAAGCGTTGTCGTACCCTCACCTGGACCCTAAACCGTCCCCGTCCCCTAACCCTAACCCTAGCCCGAACCCTAACCCTAACCCTTCCCCGAAGCCTGACCCTCACCCGTCCCCTAATCCTAACCCGTACGCTGACACTAACCCGCGCCCTCACACGTACGCTCCCCCTAAAGCGTTGTCGTACCCTCACCTGGACCCTAAACCGTCCCCGTCCCCTAACCCTAACCCTAGCCCGAACCCTAACCCTAACTCTTCCCCGAAGCCTGACCCTCACCCGTCCCCTAATCCTAACCCGTACGCTGACACTAACCCGCGCCCTCACACGTACGCTCCCCCTAAAGCGTTGTCGTACCCTCACCTGGACCCTAAACCGTCCCCGTCCCCTAACCCTAACCCTAGCCCGAACCCTAACCCTAACCCTTCCCCGAAGCCTGACCCTCACCCGTCCCCTAATCCTAACCCGTACGCTGACACTAACCCGCGCCCTCACACGTACGCTCCCCCTAAAGCGTTGTCGTACCCTCACCTGGACCCTAAACCGTCCCCGTCCCCTAACCCTAACCCTAGCCCGAACCCTAACCCTAACCCTTCCCCGAAGCCTGACCCTCACCCGTCCCCTAATCCTAACCCGTACGCTGACACTAACCCGCGCCCTCACACGTACGCTCCCCCTAAAGCGTTGTCGTACCTTCACCTGGACCCTAAACCGTCCCCATCCCCTAACCCTAACCCTAGCCCGAACCCTAACCCTAACCCTTCCCCGAAGCCCGACCCTCACCCGTCCACTAATCCTAACCCGTACGCTGACACTAACCCGCTCCCTCACACGTACGCTCCCCCTAAAGCGTTGTCGTACCCTCACCTGGACCCTAAACCGTCCCCGTCCCCTAACCCTAACCCTAGCCCGAACCCTAACCCTAACCCTTCCCCGAAGCCTGACCCTCACCCGTCCCCTAATCCTAACCCGTACGCTGACACTAACCCGCGCCCTCACACGTACGCTCCCCCTAAAGCGTTGTCGTACCCTCACCTGGACCCTAAACCGTCACCGTCCCCTAACCCTAACCCTAGCCCGAACCCTAACCCTAACCCTGCCCCGAAGCCTGACCCTCACCCGTCCCCTAATCCTAACCCGTACGCTGACACTAACCCGCGCCCTCACACGTACGCTACCCCTAAAGCGTTGTCGTACCCTCACCTGGACCCTAAACCGTCCCCGTCCCCTAACCCTAACCCTAGCCCGAACCCTAACCCTAACTCTTCCCCGAAGCCTGACCCTCACCCGTCCCCTAATCCTAACCCGTACGCTGACACTAACCCGCGCCCTCACACGTACGCTCCCCCTAAAGCGTTGTCGTACCCTCACCTGGACCCTAAACCGTCCCCGTCCCCTAACCCTAACCCTAGCCCGAACCCTTACCCTAACCCTGCCCCGAAGCCTGACCCTCACCCGTCCCCTAATCCTAACCCGTACGCTGACACTAACCCGCGCCCTCACACGTACGCTCCCCCTAAAGCGTTGTCGTACCCTCACCTGGACCCTAAACCGTCCCCGTCCCCTAACCCTAACCCTAGCCCGAACCCTAACCCTAACCCTGCCCCGAAGCCTTCCCCTCACCCGTCCCCTAATCCTAACCTGTACGTTGACACTAACCTGCGCCCTCACACGTACGCTCCCCCTAAAGCGTTGTCGTACCCTCACCTGGACCCTAAACCGTCCCCGTCCCCTAACCCTAACCCTAGCCCGAACCCTAACCCTAACCCTGCCCCGAAGCCTGACCCTCACCCGTCCCCTAATCCTAACCCGTACGCTGACACTAACCCGCGCCCTCACACGTACGCTCCCCCTAAAGCGTTGTCGTACCCTCACCTGGACCCTAAACCGTCCCCGTCCCCTAACCCTAACCCTAGCTCGAACCCTAACCCTATCCCTTCCCCGAAGCCTGACCCTCACCCGTCCCCTAATCCTAACCCGTACGCTGACACTAACCCGCGCCCTCACACGTACGCTCCCCCTAAAGCGTTGTCGTACCCTCACCTGGACCCTAAGCCGTCCCCGTCCCCGAACCCTAACCCTAGCCCGAACCCTAACCCTAACCCTTCCCCGAAGCCTGACCCTCACCCGTCCCCTAATCCTAACCCGTACGCTGACACTAACCCACGCCCTCACACGTACGCTCCCCCTAAAGCGTTGTCGTACCCTCACCTGGACCCTAAACCGTCCCCGTCCCCTAACCCTAACCCTAGCCCGAACCCTAACCCTAACACTTCCCCGAAGCCTGACCCTCAACCGTCCCCTAATCCTAACCCGTACGCTGACACTAACCCGCGCCCTCACACGTACGCTCCCCCTAAAGCGGTGTCGTACCCTCACCTGGACCCTAAACCGTCCCCGTCCCCGAACCCTAACCCTAGCCCGAACCCTAACCCTAACCCTTCCCCGAAGCCTGACCCTCACCCGTCCCCTAATCCTAACCCGTACGCTGACACTAACCCGCGCCCTCACACGTACGCTCCCCCTAAAGCGTTGTCGTACCCTCACCTGGACCCTAAACCGTCCCCGTCCCCGAACGCTAACCCTAGCCCGAACCCTAACCCTAACCCTTCCCCGAGGCCTGACCCTCACCCGTCCCCTAATCCTAACCCGTACGCTGACACTAACCCGCGCCCTCACACGTACGCTCCCCCTAAAGCGGTGTCGTACCCTCACCTTGACCCTAAACCGTCCCCGTCCCCTAGCCCTAACCCTAGCCCGAACCCTAACCCTAACCCTTCCCCGAAGCCTGACCCTCACCCGTCCCCTAATCCTAACCCGTACGGTGAAACTAACCCGCGCCCTCACACGTACGCTCCCCCTAAAGCCTTGTCGTACCCTCACCTGGACCCTAAACCGTCCCCGTCCCCTAACCCTAACCCTAGCCCGAACCCTAACCCTAACCCTTCCCCGAAGCCTGACCCTCACCCGTCCCCTAATCCTAACCCGTACGCTGACACTAACCCGCGCCCTCACACGTACGCTCCCCCTAAAGCGTTGTCGTACCCTCACCTGGACCCTAAACCGTCCCCGTCCCCTAACCCTAACCCTAGCCCGAACCCTAACCCTAACCCTTCCCCGAAGCCTGACCCTCACCCGTCCCCTAATCCTAACCCGTACGCTGACACTAACCCGCGCCCTCACACGTACGCTCCCCCTAAAGCGTTGTCGTACCCTCACCTGGACCCTAAACCGTCCCCGTCCCCTAACCCTAACCCTAGCCCGAACCCTAACCCTAACCCTTCCCCGAAGCCTGACCCTCACCCGTCCCCTAATCCTAACCCGTACGCTGACACTAACCCGCGCCCTCACACGTACGCTCCCCCTAAAGCGTTGTCGTACCCTCACCTGGACCCTAAACCGTCCCCGTCCCCTAACCCTAACCCTAGCCCGAACCCTAACCCTAACCCTTCCCCGAAGCCTGACCCTCACCCGTCCCCTAATCCTAACCCGTACGCTGACACTAACCCGCGCCCTCACACGTACGCTCCCCCTAAAGCGTTGTCGTACCCTCACCTGGACCCTAAACCGTCCCCGTCCCCTAACCCTAACCCTAGCCCGAACCCTAACCCTAACCCTTCCCCGAAGCCTGACCCTCACCCGTCCCCTAATCCTAACCCGTACGCTGACACTAACCCGCGCCCTCACACGTACGCTCCCCCTAAAGCGTTGTCGTGCCCTCACCTGGACCCTAAACCGTCCCCGTCCCCTAACCCTAACCCTAGCCCGAACCCTAACCCTAACCCTTCCCCGAAGCCTGACCCTCACCCGTCCCCTAATCCTAACCCGTACGCTGACACTAACCCTCGCCCTCACACGTACGCTCGCCCTAAAGCGGTGTCGTACCCTCACCTGGACCCTAAACCATCCCCGTCCCCTAACCCTAACCCTAGCCCGAACCCTAACTCTAACCCTTCCCCGAAGCCTGACCCTCACCCGTCCCCTAATCCTAACCCGTACGCTGACACTAACCCGCGCCCTCACACGTACGCTCCCCCTAAAGCGTTGTCGTACCCTCACCTGGACCCTAAACCGTCCCCGTCCCCTAACCCTAACCCTAGCCCGAACCCTAACCCTAACCCTTCCCCGAAGCCTGACCCTCACCCGTCCCCTAATCCTAACCCGTACGCTGACACTAACCCGCGCCCTCACACGTACGCTCCCCCTAAAGCGTTGTCGTACCCTCACCTGGACCCTAAACCGTCCCCGTCCCCTAACCCTAACCCTAGCCCGAACCCTAACCCTAACCCTTCCCCGAAGCCTGACTCTCACCCGTCCCCTAATCCTAACCCGTACGCTGACACTAACCCGCGCCCTCACACGTACGCTCCCCCTAAAGCGTTGTCGTACCCTCACCTGGACCCTAAACCGTCCCCGTCCCCTAACCCTAACCCTAGCCCGAACCCTAACCCTAACCCTTCCCCGAAGCCTGACCCTCACCCGTCCCCTAATCCTAACCCGTACGCTGACACTAACCCGCGCCCTCACACGTACGCTCCCCCTAAAGCGTTGTCGTACCCTCACCTGGACCCTAAACCGTCCCCGTCCCCTAACCCTAACCCTAGCCCGAACCCTAACCCTAACCCTGCCCCGAAGCCTGACCCTCACCCGTCCCCTAATCCTAACCCGTACGCTGACACTAACCCGCGCCCTCACACGTACGCTCCCCCTAAAGCGTTGTCGTACCCTCACCTGGACCCTAAACCGTCCCCGTCCCCTAACCCTAACCCTAGCCCGAACCCTAACCCTAACCCTTCCCCGAAGCCTGACCCTCACCCGTCCCCTAATCCTAACCCGTACGCTGACACTAACCCGCGCCCTCACACGTACGCTCCCCCTAAAGCGTTGTCGTACCCTCACCTGGACCCTAAACCGTCCCCGTCCCCTAACCCTAACCCTAGCCCGAACCCTAACCCTAACCCTTCCCCGAAGCCTGACCCTCACCCGTCCCCTAATCCTAACCCGTACGCTGACACTAAACCGCGCCCTCACACGTACGCTCCCCCTAAAGCGTTGTCGTACCCTCACCTGGACCCTAAACCGTCCCCGTCCCCTAACCCTAACCCTAGCCCGAACCCTAACCCTAACCCTTCCCCGAAGCCTGACCCTCACCCGTCCCCTAATCCTAACCCGTACGCTGACACTAACCCTCGCCCTCACACGTACGCTCGCCCTAAAGCGGTGTCGTACCCTCACCTGGACCCTAAACCATCCCCGTCCCCTAACCCTAACCCTAGCCCGAACCCTAACTCTAACCCTTCCCCGAAGCCTGACCCTCACCCGTCCCCTAATCCTAACCCGTACGCTGACACTAACCCGCGCCCTCACACGTACGCTCCCCCTAAAGCGTTGTCGTACCCTCACCTGGACCCTAAACCGTCCCCGTCCCCTAACCCTAACCCTAGCCCGAACCCTAACCCTAACCCTTCCCCGAAGCCTGACCCTCACCCGTCCCCTAATCCTAACCCGTACGCTGACACTAACCCGCGCCCTCACACGTACGCTCCCCCTAAAGCGTTGTCGTACCCTCACCTGGACCCTAAACCGTCCCCGTCCCCTAACCCTAACCCTAGCCCGAACCCTAACCCTAACCCTTCCCCGAAGCCTGACCCTCACCCGTCCCCTAATCCTAACCCGTACGCTGACACTAACCCGCGCCCTCACACGTACGCTCCCCCTAAAGCGTTGTCGTACCCTCACCTGGACCCTAAACCGTCCCCGTCCCCTAACCCTAACCCTAGCCCGAACCCTAACCCTAACCCTTCCCCGAAGCCTGACCCTCACCCGTCCCCTAATCCTAACCCGTACGCTGACACTAACCCGCGCCCTCACACGTACGCTCCCCCTAAAGCGTTGTCGTACCCTCACCTGGACCCTAAACCGTCCCAGTCCCCTAACCCTAACCCTAGCCCGAACCCTAACCCTAACCCTTCCCCGAAGCCTGACCCTCACCCGTCCCCTAATCCCAACCCGTACGCTGACACTAACCCGCGCCCTCACACGTACGCTCCCCCTAAAGCGTTGTCGTACCCTCACCTGGACCCTAAACCGTCCCCGTCCCCTAACCCTAACCCTAGCCCGAACCCTAACCCTAAACCTGCCCCGAAGCCTGACCCTCACACGTCCCCTAATTCTAACCCGTACGCTGACACTAACGCGCGCCCTCACACGTACGCTCCCCCTAAAGCGTTGTCATACCCTCACCTGGACCCTAGACCGTCCCCGTCCCCTAACCCTAACCCTAGCCCGAACCCTAACCCTAACCCTTCCCCGAAGCCTGACCCTCACCCGTCCCCTAATCCTAACCCGTACGCTGACACTAACCCGCGCCCTCACACGTACGCTCCCCCTAAAGCGTTGTCGTACCCTCACCTGGACCCTAAACCGTCCCCGTCCCCTAACCCTAACCCTAGCCCGAACCCTAACCCTAACCCTTCCCCGAAGCCTGACCCTCACCCGTCCCCTAATCCTAACCCGTACGCTGACACTAACCCGCGCCCTCACACGTACGCTCCCCCTAAAGCGTTGTCGTACCCTCACCTGGACCCTAAACCGTCCCCGTCCCCTAACCCTAACCCTAGCCCGAACCCTAACCCTAACCCTTCCCCGAAGCCTGACCCTCACCCGTCCCCTAATCCTAACCCGTACGCTGACACTAACACGGGCCCTCACACGTACGCTCCCCCTAAAGCGTTGTCGTACCCTCACCTGGACCCAAAACCGTCCCCGTCCCCTAACCCTAACCCTAGCCCGAACCCTAACCCTAACCCTTCCCCGAAGCCTGACCCTCACCCGTCCCCTAATCCTAACCCGTACGCTGACACTAACCCGCGCCCTCACACGTACGCTCCCCCTAAAGCGTTGTCGTACCCTCACCTGGACCCTAAACCGTCCCCGTCCCCTAACCCTAACCCTAGCCCGAACCCTAACCCTAACCCTTCCCCGAAGCCTGACCCTCACCCGTCCCCTAATCCTAACCCGTACGCTGACACTAACCCGCGCCCTCACACGTACGCTCCCCCTAAAGCGTTGTCGTACCTTCACCTGGACCCTAAACCGTCCCCATCCCCTAACCCTAACCCTAGCCCGAACCCTAACCCTAACCCTTCCCCGAAGCCCGACCCTCACCCGTCCACTAATCCTAACCCGTACGCTGACACTAACCCGCTCCCTCACACGTACGCTCCCCCTAAAGCGTTGTCGTACCCTCACCTGGACTCTAAACCGTCCCCGTCCCCTAACCCTAACCCTAGCCCGAACCCTAACCCTAACCCTTCCCCGAAGCCTGACCCTCACCCGTCCCCTAATCCTAACCCGTACGCTGACACTAACCCGCGCCCTCACACGTACGCTCCCCCTAAAGCGTTGTCGTACCCTCACCTGGACCCTAAACCGTCCCCGTCCCCTAACCCTAACCCTAGCCCGAACCCTAACCCTAACCCTGCCCCGAAGCCTGACCCTCACCCGTCCCCTAATCCTAACCCGTACGCTGACACTAACCCGCGCCCTCACACGTACGCTCCCCCTAAAGCGTTGTCGTACCCTCACCTGGACCCTAAACCGTCCCCGTCCCCTAACCCTAACCCTAGCCCGAACCCTAACCCTAACTCTTCCCCGAAGCCTGACCCTCACCCGTCCCCTAATCCTAACCCGTACGCTGACACTAACCCGCGCCCTCACACGTACGCTCCCCCTAAAGCGTTGTCGTACCCTCACCTGGACCCTAAACCGTCCCCGTCCCCTAACCCTAACCCTAGCCCGAACCCTAACACTAACCCTGCCCCGAAGCCTGACCCTCACCCGTCCCCTAATCCTAACCCGTACGCTGACACTAACCCGCGCCCTCACACGTACGCTCCCCCTAAAGCGTTGTCGTACCCTCACCTGGACCCTAAGCCGTCCCCGTCCCCGAACCCTAACCCTAGCCCGAACCCTAACCCTAACCCTTCCCCGAAGCCTGACCCTCACCCGTCCCCTAATCCTAACCCGTACGCTGACACTAACCCACGCCCTCACACGTACGCTCCCCCTAAAGCGTTGTCGTACCCTCACCTGGACCCTAAACCGTCCCCGTCCCCTAACCCTAACCCTAGTCCGAACCCTAACCCTAACCCTTCCCCGAAGCCTGACCCTCACCCGTCCCCTAATCCTAACCAGTACGCTGACACTAACCCGCGCCCTCACACGTACGCTCCCCCTAAAGCGTTGTCGTACCCTCACCTGGACCCTAAACCGTCCCCGTCCCCTAACCCTAACCCTAGCCCGAACCCTAACCCCAACCCTGCCCCGAAGCCTGACCCTCACCCGTCCCCTAATCCTATCCCGTACGCTGACACTAACCCGCGCCCTCACACGTACGCTCCCCCTAAAGCGTTGTCGTACCCTCACCTGGACCCTAAACCGTCCCCGTCCCCTAATCCTAACCCTAGCCGGAACCCTAACCCTAACCCTTCCCCGAAGCCTGACCCTCACCCGTCCCCTAATCCTAACCCGTACGCTGACACTAACCCGCGCCCTCACACGTACGCTCCCCCTAAAGCGTTGTCGTACCCTCACCTGGACCCTAAACCGTCCCCGTCCCCTAACCCTAACCCTAGCCCGAACCCTAACCCTAACCCTTCCCCGAAGCCTGACCCTCACCCGTCCCCTAATCCTAACCAGTACGCTGACACTAACCCGGGCCCTCACACGTACGCTCCCCCTAAAGCGTTGTCGTACCCTCACCTGGACCCTAAACCGTCCCCGTCCCCTAACCCTAACCCTAGCCCGAACCCTAACCCTAACCCTTCCCCGAAGCCTGACCCTCACCCGTCCCCTAATCCTAACACGTACGCTGACACTAACCCGCGCCCTCACACGTACGCTCCCCCTAAAGCGTTGTCGTACCCTCACCTGGACCCTAAACCGTCCCCGTCCCCTAACCCTAACCCTAGCCCGAACCCTAACCCTAACCCTGCCACGAAGCCTGACCCTCACCCGTCCCCTAATCCTAACCCGTACGCTGACACTAACCCGCGCCCTCACACGTACGCTCCCCCTAAAGCGTTGTCGTACCCTCACCTGGACCCTAAACCGTCCCCGTCCCCTAACCCTAACCCTAGCCCGAACCCTAACCCTAACCCTTCCCCGAAGCCTGACCCTCACCCGTCCCCTAATCCTAACCCGTACGCTGACACTAACCCGCGCCCTCAAACGTACGCTCCCCCTAAAGCGTTGTCGTACCCTCACCTGGACCCTAAACCGTCCCCGTCCCCTAACCCTAACCCTAGCCCGAACCCTAACCCTAACCCTTCCCCGAAGCCTGACCCTCACCCGTCCCCTAATCCTAACCCGTACGCTGACACTAAACCGCGCCCTCACACGTACGCTCCCCCTACAGCGTTGTCGTACCCTCACCTGGACCCTAAACCGTCCCCGTCCCCTAACCCTAACCCTAGCCCGAACCCTAACCCTAACCCTTCCCCGAAGCCTGACCCTCACCCGTCCCCTAATCCTAACCCGTACGCTGACACTAACCCGCGGCCTCACACGTACGCTCCCCCTAAAGCGTTGTCGTACCCTCACCTGGACCCTAAACCGTCCCCGTCCCCTAACCCTATCCCTAGCCCGAACCCTAACCCTAACCCTTCCCCGAAGCCTGACCCTCACCCGTCCCCTAATCCTAACCCGTACGCTGACACTAACCCGCGCCCTCACACGTATGCTCCCCCTAAAGCGTTGTCGTACCCTCACTTGGACCCTAAACCGTCCCCGTCCCCTAACCCTAACCCTAGCCCGAACCCTAACCCTAACCCTTCCCCGAAGCCTGCCCCTCACCCGTCCCCTAATCCTAACCCGTACGCTGACACTAACCCGCGCCCTCACACGTACGCTCCCCCTAAAGCGTTGTCGTACCCTCACCTGCACCCTAAACCGTCCCCGTCCCCTAACCCTAACCCTAGCCCGAACCCTAACCCTAACCCTTCCCCGAAGCCTGACCCTCACCCGTCCCCTAATCCTAACCCGTATGCTGACACTAACCCGCGCCCTCACACGTACGCTCCCCCTAAAGCGTTGTCGTACCCTCACCTGGACCCTAAACCGTCCCCGTCCCCTAACCCTAACCCTAACCCTTCCCCGAAACCTGACACTCACCCGTCCCCTAATCCTAACCCGTACGCTGACACTAACCCGCGCCCTCACACGTACGCTCCCCCTAAAGCGTTGTCGTACCCTCACCTGGACCCTAAACCGTCCCCGTCCCCTAACCCTAACCCTAGCCCGAACCCTAACCCTAACCCTTCCCCGAAGCCTGACCCTCACCCGTCCCCTAATCCTAACCCGTACGCTGACACTAACCCGCGCCCTCACACGTACGCTCCCCCTAAAGCGTTGTCGTACCCTCACCTGGACCCTAAACCGTCCCCGTCCCCTAACCCTAACCCTAGCCCGAACCCTAACCCTAACCCTTCCCCGAAGCCTGACCCTCACCCGTCCCCTAATCCTAACCCGTACGCTGACACTAACCCGCGCCCTCACACGTACGCTCCCCCTAAAGCGTTGTCGTACCCTCACCTGGACCCTAAGCCGTCCCCGTCCCCTAACCCTAACCCTAGCCCGAACCCTAACCCTAACCCTTCCCCGAAGCCTGACCCTCACCCGTCCCCTAATCCTAACCCGTACGCTGACACTAACCCACGCCCTCACACGTACGCTCCCCCTAAAGCGTTGTCGTACCCTCACCTGGACCCTAAACCGTCCCCGTCCCCTAACCCTAACCCTAGCCCGAACCCTAACCCTAACCCTTCCCCGAAGCCTGACCCTCACCCGTCCCCTAATCCTAACCCGTACGCTGACACTAACCCGCGCCCTCACACGTACGCTTCCCCTAAAGCGTTGTCGTACCCTCACCTGGACCCTAAACCGTCCCCGTCCCCTAACCCTAACCCTAGCCCGAACCCTAACCCTAACCCTTCCCCGAAGCCTGACCCTCACCCGTCCCCTAATCCTAACCCGTACGCTGACACTAACCCGCGCCCTCACACGTACGCTCCCCCTAAAGCGTTGTCGTACCCTCACCTGGACCCTAAACCGTCCCCGTCCCCTAACCCTAACCCTAGCCCGAACCCTAACCCTAACTCTTCCCCGAAGCCTGACCCTCACCCGTCCCCTAATCCTAACCCGTACGCTGACACTAACCCGCGCCCTCACACGTACGCTCCCCCTAAAGCGTTGTCGTACCCTCACCTGGACCCTAAACCGTCCCCGTCCCCTAACCCTAACCCTAGCCCGAACCCTAACCCTAACCCTTCCCCGAAGCCTGACCCTCACCCGTCCCCTAATCCTAACCCGTACGCTGACACTAACCCGCGCCCTCACACGTACGCTCCCCCTAAAGCGTTGTCGTACCCTCACCTGGACCCTAAACCGTCCCCGTCCCCTAACCCTAACCCTAGCCCGAACCCTAACCCTAACCCTTCCCCGAAGCCTGACCCTCACCCATCCCCTAATCCTAACCCGTACGCTGACACTAACCCGCGCCCTCACACGTACGCTCCCCCTAAAGCGTTGTCGTACCTTCACCTGGACCCTAAACCGTCCCCATCCCCTAACCCTAACCCTAGCCCGAACCCTAACCCTAACCCTTCCCCGAAGCCCGACCCTCACCCGTCCACTAATCCTAACCCGTACGCTGACACTAACCCGCTCCCTCACACGTACGCTCCCCCTAAAGCGTTGTCGTACCCTCACCTGGACCCTAAACCGTCCCCGTCCCCTAACCCTAACCCTAGCCCGAACCCTAACCCTAACCCTTCCCCGAAGCCTGACCCTCACCCGTCCCCTAATCCTAACCCGTACGCTGACACTAACCCGCGCCCTCACACGTACGCTCCCCCTAAAGCGTTGTCGTACCCTCACCTGGACCCTAAACCGTCCCCGTCCCCTAACCCTAACCCTAGCCCGAACCCTAACCCTAACCCTGCCCCGAAGCCTGACCCTCACCCGTCCCCTAATCCTAACCCGTACGCTGACACTAACCCGCGCCCTCACACGTACGCTCCCCCTAAAGCGTTGTCGTACCCTCACCTGGACCCTAAACCGTCCCCGTCCCCTAACCCTAACCCTAGCCCGAACCCTAACCCTAACTCTTCCCCGAAGCCTGACCCTCACCCGTCCCCTAATCCTAACCCGTACGCTGACACTAACCCGCGCCCTCACACGTACGCTCCCCCTAAAGCGTTGTCGTACCCTCACCTGGACCCTAAACCGTCCCCGTCCCCTAACCCTAACCCTAGCCCGAACCCTTACCCTAACCCTGCCCCGAAGCCTGACCCTCACCCGTCCCCTAATCCTAACCCGTACGCTGACACTAACCCGCGCCCTCACACGTACGCTCCCCCTAAAGCGTTGTCGTACCCTCACCTGGACCCTAAACCGTCCCCGTCCCCTAACCCTAACCCTAGCCCGAACCCTAACCCTAACCCTGCCCCGAAGCCTTCCCCTCACCCGTCCCCTAATCCTAACCTGTACGTTGACACTAACCTGCGCCCTCACACGTACGCTCCCCCTAAAGCGTTGTCGTACCCTCACCTGGACCCTAAACCGTCCCCGTCCCCTAACCCTAACCCTAGCCCGAACCCTAACCCTAACCCTGCCCCGAAGCCTGACCCTCACCCGTCCCCTAATCCTAACCCGTACGCTGACACTAACCCGCGCCCTCACACGTACGCTCCCCCTAAAGCGTTGTCGTACCCTCACCTGGACCCTAAACCGTCCCCGTCCCCTAACCCTAACCCTAGCCCGAACCCTAACCCTAACCCTTCCCCGAAGCCTGACCCTCACCCGTCCCCTAATCCTAACCCGTACGCTGACACTAACCCGCGCCCTCACACGTACGCTCCCCCTAAAGCGTTGTCGTACCCTCACCTGAACCCTAAGCCGTCCCCGTCCCCGAACCCTAACCCTAGCCCGAACCCTAACCCTAACCCTTCCCCGAAGCCTGACCCTCACCCGTCCCCTAATCCTAACCCGTACGCTGACACTAACCCACGCCCTCACACGTACGCTCCCCCTAAAGCGTTGTCGTACCCTCACCTGGACCCTAAACCGTCCCCGTCCCCTAACCCTAACCCTAGCCCGAACCCTAACCCTAACACTTCCCCGAAGCCTGACCCTCACCCGTCCCCTAATCCTAACCCGTACGCTGACACTAACCCACGCCCTCACACGTACGCTCCCCCTAAAGCGGTGTCGTACCCTCACCTGGACCCTAAACCGTCCGCGTCCCCGAACCCTAACCCTAGCCCGAACCCTAACCCTAACCCTTCCCCGAAGCCTGACCCTCACCCGTCCCCTAATCCTAACCCGTACGCTGACACTAACCCGCGCCCTCACACGTACGCTCCCCCTAAAGCGTTGTCGTACCCTCACCTGGACCCTAAACCGTCCCCGTCCCCGAACGCTAACCCTAGCCCGAACCCTAACCCTAACCCTTCCCCGAGGCCTGACCCTCACCCGTCCCCTAATCCTAACCCGTACGCTGACACTAACCCGCGCCCTCACACGTACGCTCCCCCTAAAGCGGTGTCGTACCCTCACCTTGACCCTAAACCGTCCCCGTCCCCTAGCCCTAACCCTAGCCCGAACCCTAACCCTAACCCTTCCCCGAAGCCTGACCCTCACCCGTCCCCTAATCCTAACCCGTACGGTGAAACTAACCCGCGCCCTCACACGTACGCTCCCCCTAAAGCCTTGTCGTACCCTCACCTGGACCCTAAACCGTCCCCGTCCCCTAACCCTAACCCTAGCCCGAACCCTAACCCTAACCCTTCCCCGAAGCCTGACCCTCACCCGTCCCCTAATCCTAACCCGTACGCTGACACTAACCCGCGCCCTCACACGTACGCTCCCCCTAAAGCGTTGTCGTACCCTCACCTGGACCCTAAACCGTCCCCGTCCCCTAACCCTAACCCTAGCCCGAACCCTAACCCTAACCCTTCCCCGAAGCCTGACCCTCACCCGTCCCCTAATCCTAACCCGTACGCTGACACTAACCCGCGCCCTCACACGTACGCTCCCCCTAAAGCGTTGTCGTACCCTCACCTGGACCCTAAACCGTCCCCGTCCCCTAACCCTAACCCTAGCCCGAACCCTAACCCTAACCCTTCCCCGAAGCCTGACCCTCACCCGTCCCCTAATCCTAACCCGTACGCTGACACTAACCCGCACCCTCACACGTACGCTCCCCCTAAAGCGTTGTCGTACCCTCACCTGGACCCTAAACCGTCCCCGTCCCCTAACCCTAACCCTAGCCCGAACCCTAACCCTAACCCTTCCCCGAAGCCTGACCCTCACCCGTCCCCTAATCCTAACCCGTACGCTGACACTAACCCGCGCCCTCACACGTACGCTCCCCCTAAAGCGTTGTCGTACCCTCACCTGGACCCTAAACCGTCCCCGTCCCCGAACGCTAACCCTAGCCCGAACCCTAACCCTAACCCTTCCCCGAGGCCTGACCCTCACCCGTCCCCTAATCCTAACCCGTACGCTGACACTAACCCGCGCCCTCACACGTACGCTCCCCCTAAAGCGGTGTCGTACCCTCACCTTGACCCTAAACCGTCCCCGTCCCCTAGCCCTAACCCTAGCCCGAACCCTAACCCTAACCCTTCCCCGAAGCCTGACCCTCACCCGTCCCCTAATCCTAACCCGTACGGTGAAACTAACCCGCGCCCTCACACGTACGCTCCCCCTAAAGCCTTGTCGTACCCTCACCTGGACCCTAAACCGTCCCCGTCCCCTAACCCTAACCCTAGCCCGAACCCTAACCCTAACCCTTCCCCGAAGCCTGACCCTCACCCGTCCCCTAATCCTAACCCGTACGCTGACACTAACCCGCGCCCTCACACGTACGCTCCCCCTAAAGCGTTGTCGTACCCTCACCTGGACCCTAAACCGTCCCCGTCCCCTAACCCTAACCCTAGCCCGAACCCTAACCATAACCCTTCCCCGAAGCCTGACCCTCACCCGTCCCCTAATCCTAACCCGTACGCTGACACTAACCCGCGCCCTCACACGTACGCTCCCCCTAAAGCGTTGTCGTACCCTCACCTGGACCCTAAACCGTCCCCGTCCCCTAACCCTAACCCTAGCCCGAACCCTAACCCTAACCCTTCCCCGAAGCCTGACCCTCACCCGTCCCCTAATCCTAACCCGTACGCTGACACTAACCCGCGCCCTCACACGTACGCTCCCCCTAAAGCGTTGTCGTACCCTCACCTGGACCCTAAACCGTCCCCGTCCCCTAACCCTAACCCTAGCCCGAACCCTAACCCTAACCCTTCCCCGAAGCCTGACCCTCACCCGTCCCCTAATCCTAACCCGTACGCTGACACTAACCCGCGCCCTCACACGTACGCTCCCCCTAAAGCGTTGTCGTACCCTCACCTGGACCCTAAACCGTCCCCGTCCCCTAACCCTAACCCTAGCCCGAACCCTAACCCTAACCCTTCCCCGAAGCCTGACCCTCACCCGTCCCCTAATCCTAACCCGTACGCTGACACTAACCCGCGCCCTCACACGTACGCTCCCCCTAAAGCGTTGTCGTGCCCTCACCTGGACCCTAAACCGTCCCCGTCCCCTAACCCTAACCCTAGCCCGAACCCTAACCCTAACCCTTCCCCGAAGCCTGACCCTCACCCGTCCCCTAATCC
This sequence comes from Grampus griseus, assembly GCF_964374135.1. NCBI lineage: Eukaryota > Metazoa > Chordata > Mammalia > Artiodactyla > Delphinidae > Grampus > Grampus griseus. The sequence goes on along the minus strand of NW_028133182.1, from coordinate 316,865 downwards.
TAACCCGTACGCTGACACTAACCCTCGCCCTCACACGTACGCTCGCCCTAAAGCGGTGTCGTACCCTCACCTGGACCCTAAACCATCCCCGTCCCCTAACCCTAACCCTAGCCCGAACCCTAACTCTAACCCTTCCCCGAAGCCTGACCCTCACCCGTCCCCTAATCCTAACCCGTACGCTGACACTAACCCGCGCCCTCACACGTACGCTCCCCCTAAAGCGTTGTCGTACCCTCACCTGGACCCTAAACCGTCCCCGTCCCCTAACCCTAACCCTAGCCCGAACCCTAACCCTAACCCTTCCCCGAAGCCTGACCCTCACCCGTCCCCTAATCCTAACCCGTACGCTGACACTAACCCGCGCCCTCACACGTACGCTCCCCCTAAAGCGTTGTCGTACCCTCACCTGGACCCTAAACCGTCCCTGTCCCCTAACCCTAACCCTAGCCCGAACCCTAACCCTAACCCTTCCCCGAAGCCTGACCCTCACCCGTCCCCTAATCCTAACCCGTACGCTGACACTAACCCGCGCCCTCACACGTACGCTCCCCCTAAAGCGTTGTCGTACCCTCACCTGGACCCTAAACCGTCCCCGTCCCCTAACCCTAACCCTAGCCCGAACCCTAACCCTAACCCTTCCCCGAAGCCTGACCCTCACCCGTCCCCTAATCCTAACCCGTACGCTGACACTAACCCGCGCCCTCACACGTACGCTCCCCCTAAAGCGTTGTCGTACCCTCACCTGGACCCTAAACCGTCCCCGTCCCCTAACCCTAACCCTAGCCCGAACCCTAACCCTAACCCTTCCCCGAAGCCTGACCCTCACCCGTCCCCTAATCCTAACCCGTACGCTGACACTAACCCGCGCCCTCACACGTACGCTCCCCCTAAAGCGTTGTCGTACCCTCACCTGGACCCTAAACCGTCCCCTAACCCTAACCCTAACCCTAACCCTTCCCCGAAACCTGACACTCACCCGTCCCCTAATCCTAACCCGTACGCTGACACTAACCCGCGCCCTCACACGTACGCTCCCCCTAAAGCGTTGTCGTACCCTCACCTGGACCCTAAACCGTCCCCGTCCCCTAACCCTAACCCTAGCCCGAACCCTAACCCTAACCCTTCCCCGAAGCCTGACCCTCACCCGTCCCCTAATCCTAACCCGTACGCTGACACTAACCCGCGCCCTCACACGTACGCTCCCCCTAAAGCGTTGTCGTACCCTCACCTGGACCCTAAACCGTCCCCGTCCCCTAACCCTAACCCTAGCCCGAACCCTAACCCTAACCCTTCCCCGAAGCCTGACCCTCACCCGTCCCCTAATCCTAACCCGTACGCTGACACTAACCCGCGCCCTCACACGTACGCTCCCCCTAAAGCGTTGTCGTACCCTCACCTGGACCCTAAGCCGTCCCCGTCCCCTAACCCTAACCCTAGCCCGAACCCTAACCCTAACCCTTCCCCGAAGCCTGACCCTCACCCGTCCCCTAATCCTAACCCGTACGCTGACACTAACCCACGCCCTCACACGTACGCTCCCCCTAAAGCGTTGTCGTACCCTCACCTGGACCCTAAACCGTCCCCGTCCCCTAACCCTAACCCTAGCCCGAACCCTAACCCTAACCCTTCCCCGAAGCCTGACCCTCACCCGTCCCCTAATCCTAACCCGTACGCTGACACTAACCCGCGCCCTCACACGTACGCTTCCCCTAAAGCGTTGTCGTACCCTCACCTGGACCCTAAACCGTCCCCGTCCCCTAACCCTAACCCTAGCCCGAACCCTAACCCTAACCCTTCCCCGAAGCCTGACCCTCACCCGTCCCCTAATCCTAACCCGTACGCTGACACTAACCCGCGCCCTCACACGTACGCTCCCCCTAAAGCGTTGTCGTACCCTCATCTGGACCCTAAACCGTCCCCGTCCCCTAACCCTAACCCTAGCCCGAACCCTAACCCTAACTCTTCCCCGAAGCCTGACCCTCACCCGTCCCCTAATCCTAACCCGTACGCTGACACTAACCCGCGCCCTCACACGTACGCTCCCCCTAAAGCGTTGTCGTACCCTCACCTGGACCCTAAACCGTCCCCGTCCCCTAACCCTAACCCTAGCCCGAACCCTAACCCTAACCCTTCCCCGAAGCCTGACCCTCACCCGTCCCCTAATCCTAACCCGTACGCTGACACTAACCCGCGCCCTCACACGTACGCTCCCCCTAAAGCGTTGTCGTACCCTCACCTGGACCCTAAACCGTCCCCGTCCCCTAACCCTAACCCTAGCCCGAACCCTAACCCTAACCCTGCCCCGAAGCCTGACCCTCACCCGTCCCCTAATCCTAACCCGTACGCTGACACTAACCCGCGCCCTCACACGTACGCTCCCCCTAAAGCGTTGTCGTACCCTCACCTGGACCCTAAACCGTCCCCGTCCCCTAACCCTAACCCTAGCCCGAACCCTAACCCTAACTCTTCCCCGAAGCCTGACCCTCACCCGTCCCCTAATCCTAACCCGTACGCTGACACTAACCCGCGCCCTCACACGTACGCTCCCCCTAAAGCGTTGTCGTACCCTCACCTGGACCCTAAACCGTCCCCGTCCCCTAACCCTAACCCTAGCCCGAACCCTTACCCTAACCCTGCCCCGAAGCCTGACCCTCACCCGTCCCCTAATCCTAACCCGTACGCTGACACTAACCCGCGCCCTCACACGTACGCTCCCCCTAAAGCGTTGTCGTACCCTCACCTGGACCCTAAACCGTCCCCGTCCCCTAACCCTAACCCTAGCCCGAACCCTAACCCTAACCCTGCCCCGAAGCCTTCCCCTCACCCGTCCCCTAATCCTAACCTGTACGTTGACACTAACCTGCGCCCTCACACGTACGCTCCCCCTAAAGCGTTGTCGTACCCTCACCTGGACCCTAAACCGTCCCCGTCCCCTAACCCTAACCCTAGCCCGAACCCTAACCCTAACCCTGCCCCGAAGCCTGACCCTCACCCGTCCCCTAATCCTAACCCGTACGCTGACACTAACCCGCGCCCTCACACGTACGCTCCCCCTAAAGCGTTGTCGTACCCTCACCTGGACCCTAAACCGTCCCCGTCCCCTAACCCTAACCCTAGCCCGAACCCTAACCCTAACCCTTCCCCGAAGCCTGACCCTCACCCGTCCCCTAATCCTAACCCGTACGCTGACACTAACCCGCGCCCTCACACGTACGCTCCCCCTAAAGCGTTGTCGTACCCTCACCTGAACCCTAAGCCGTCCCCGTCCCCGAACCCTAACCCTAGCCCGAACCCTAACCCTAACCCTTCCCCGAAGCCTGACCCTCACCCGTCCCCTAATCCTAACCCGTACGCTGACACTAACCCACGCCCTCACACGTACGCTCCCCCTAAAGCGTTGTCGTACCCTCACCTGGACCCTAAACCGTCCCCGTCCCCTAACCCTAACCCTAGCCCGAACCCTAACCCTAACACTTCCCCGAAGCCTGACCCTCACCCGTCCCCTAATCCTAACCCGTACGCTGACACTAACCCACGCCCTCACACGTACGCTCCCCCTAAAGCGGTGTCGTACCCTCACCTGGACCCTAAACCGTCCCCGTCCCCGAACCCTAACCCTAGCCCGAACCCTAACCCTAACCCTTCCCCGAAGCCTGACCCTCACCCGTCCCCTAATCCTAACCCGTACGCTGACACTAACCCGCGCCCTCACACGTACGCTCCCCCTAAAGCGTTGTCGTACCCTCACCTGGACCCTAAACCGTCCCCGTCCCCGAACGCTAACCCTAGCCCGAACCCTAACCCTAACCCTTCCCCGAGGCCTGACCCTCACCCGTCCCCTAATCCTAACCCGTACGCTGACACTAACCCGCGCCCTCACACGTACGCTCCCCCTAAAGCGGTGTCGTACCCTCACCTTGACCCTAAACCGTCCCCGTCCCCTAGCCCTAACCCTAGCCCGAACCCTAACCCTAACCCTTCCCCGAAGCCTGACCCTCACCCGTCCCCTAATCCTAACCCGTACGGTGAAACTAACCCGCGCCCTCACACGTACGCTCCCCCTAAAGCCTTGTCGTACCCTCACCTGGACCCTAAACCGTCCCCGTCCCCTAACCCTAACCCTAGCCCGAACCCTAACCCTAACCCTTCCCCGAAGCCTGACCCTCACCCGTCCCCTAATCCTAACCCGTACGCTGACACTAACCCGCGCCCTCACACGTACGCTCCCCCTAAAGCGTTGTCGTACCCTCACCTGGACCCTAAACCGTCCCCGTCCCCTAACCCTAACCCTAGCCCGAACCCTAACCCTAACCCTTCCCCGAAGCCTGACCCTCACCCGTCCCCTAATCCTAACCCGTACGCTGACACTAACCCGCGCCCTCACACGTACGCTCCCCCTAAAGCGTTGTCGTACCCTCACCTGGACCCTAAACCGTCCCCGTCCCCTAACCCTAACCCTAGCCCGAACCCTAACCCTAACCCTTCCCCGAAGCCTGACCCTCACCCGTCCCCTAATCCTAACCCGTACGCTGACACTAACCCGCACCCTCACACGTACGCTCCCCCTAAAGCGTTGTCGTACCCTCACCTGGACCCTAAACCGTCCCCGTCCCCTAACCCTAACCCTAGCCCGAACCCTAACCCTAACCCTTCCCCGAAGCCTGACCCTCACCCGTCCCCTAATCCTAACCCGTACGCTGACACTAACCCGCGCCCTCACACGTACGCTCCCCCTAAAGCGTTGTCGTACCCTCACCTGGACCCTAAACCGTCCCCGTCCCCGAACGCTAACCCTAGCCCGAACCCTAACCCTAACCCTTCCCCGAGGCCTGACCCTCACCCGTCCCCTAATCCTAACCCGTACGCTGACACTAACCCGCGCCCTCACACGTACGCTCCCCCTAAAGCGGTGTCGTACCCTCACCTTGACCCTAAACCGTCCCCGTCCCCTAGCCCTAACCCTAGCCCGAACCCTAACCCTAACCCTTCCCCGAAGCCTGACCCTCACCCGTCCCCTAATCCTAACCCGTACGGTGAAACTAACCCGCGCCCTCACACGTACGCTCCCCCTAAAGCCTTGTCGTACCCTCACCTGGACCCTAAACCGTCCCCGTCCCCTAACCCTAACCCTAGCCCGAACCCTAACCCTAACCCTTCCCCGAAGCCTGACCCTCACCCGTCCCCTAATCCTAACCCGTACGCTGACACTAACCCGCGCCCTCACACGTACGCTCCCCCTAAAGCGTTGTCGTACCCTCACCTGGACCCTAAACCGTCCCCGTCCCCTAACCCTAACCCTAGCCCGAACCCTAACCATAACCCTTCCCCGAAGCCTGACCCTCACCCGTCCCCTAATCCTAACCCGTACGCTGACACTAACCCGCGCCCTCACACGTACGCTCCCCCTAAAGCGTTGTCGTACCCTCACCTGTACCCTAAACCGTCCCCGTCCCCTAACCCTAACCCTAGCCCGAACCCTAACCCTAACCCTTCCCCGAAGCCTGACCCTCACCCGTCCCCTAATCCTAACCCGTACGCTGACACTAACCCGCGCCCTCACACGTACGCTCCCCCTAAAGCGTTGTCGTACCCTCACCTGGACCCTAAACCGTCCCCGTCCCCTAACCCTAACCCTAGCCCGAACCCTAACCCTAACCCTTCCCCGAAGCCTGACCCTCACCCGTCCCCTAATCCTAACCCGTACGCTGACACTAACCCGCGCCCTCACACGTACGCTCCCCCTAAAGCGTTGTCGTACCCTCACCTGGACCCTAAACCGTCCCCGTCCCCTAACCCTAACCCTAGCCCGAACCCTAACCCTAACCCTTCCCCGAAGCCTGACCCTCACCCGTCCCCTAATCCTAACCCGTACGCTGACACTAACCCGCGCCCTCACACGTACGCTCCCCCTAAAGCGTTGTCGTGCCCTCACCTGGACCCTAAACCGTCCCCGTCCCCTAACCCTAACCCTAGCCCGAACCCTAACCCTAACCCTTCCCCGAAGCCTGACCCTCACCCGTCCCCTAATCCTAACCCGTACGCTGACACTAACCCTCGCCCTCACACGTACGCTCGCCCTAAAGCGGTGTCGTACCCTCACCTGGACCCTAAACCATCCCCGTCCCCTAACCCTAACCCTAGCCCGAACCCTAACTCTAACCCTTCCCCGAAGCCTGACCCTCACCCGTCCCCTAATCCTAACCCGTACGCTGACACTAACCCGCGCCCTCACACGTACGCTCCCCCTAAAGCGTTGTCGTACCCTCACCTGGACCCTAAACCGTCCCCGTCCCCTAACCCTAACCCTAGCCCGAACCCTAACCCTAACCCTTCCCCGAAGCCTGACCCTCACCCGTCCCCTAATCCTAACCCGTACGCTGACACTAACCCGCGCCCTCACACGTACGCTCCCCCTAAAGCGTTGTCGTACCCTCACCTGGACCCTAAACCGTCCCTGTCCCCTAACCCTAACCCTAGCCCGAACCCTAACCCTAACCCTTCCCCGAAGCCTGACCCTCACCCGTCCCCTAATCCTAACCCGTACGCTGACACTAACCCGCGCCCTCACACGTACGCTCCCCCTAAAGCGTTGTCGTACCCTCACCTGGACCCTAAACCGTCCCCGTCCCCTAACCCTAACCCTAGCCCGAACCCTAACCCTAACCCTTCCCCGAAGCCTGACCCTCACCCGTCCCCTAATCCTAACCCGTACGCTGACACTAACCCGCGCCCTCACACGTACGCTCCCCCTAAAGCGTTGTCGTACCCTCACCTGGACCCTAAACCGTCCCCGTCCCCTAACCCTAACCCTAGCCCGAACCCTAACCCTAACCCTTCCCCGAAGCCTGACCCTCACCCGTCCCCTAATCCTAACCCGTACGCTGACACTAACCCGCGCCCTCACACGTACGCTCCCCCTAAAGCGTTGTCGTACCCTCACCTGGACCCTAAACCGTCCCCTAACCCTAACCCTAACCCTAACCCTTCCCCGAAACCTGACACTCACCCGTCCCCTAATCCTAACCCGTACGCTGACACTAACCCGCGCCCTCACACGTACGCTCCCCCTAAAGCGTTGTCGTACCCTCACCTGGACCCTAAACCGTCCCCGTCCCCTAACCCTAACCCTAGCCCGAACCCTAACCCTAACCCTTCCCCGAAGCCTGACCCTCACCCGTCCCCTAATCCTAACCCGTACGCTGACACTAACCCGCGCCCTCACACGTACGCTCCCCCTAAAGCGTTGTCGTACCCTCACCTGGACCCTAAACCGTCCCCGTCCCCTAACCCTAACCCTAGCCCGAACCCTAACCCTAACCCTTCCCCGAAGCCTGACCCTCACCCGTCCCCTAATCCTAACCCGTACGCTGACACTAACCCGCGCCCTCACACGTACGCTCCCCCTAAAGCGTTGTCGTACCCTCACCTGGACCCTAAGCCGTCCCCGTCCCCTAACCCTAACCCTAGCCCGAACCCTAACCCTAACCCTTCCCCGAAGCCTGACCCTCACCCGTCCCCTAATCCTAACCCGTACGCTGACACTAACCCACGCCCTCACACGTACGCTCCCCCTAAAGCGTTGTCGTACCCTCACCTGGACCCTAAACCGTCCCCGTCCCCTAACCCTAACCCTAGCCCGAACCCTAACCCTAACCCTTCCCCGAAGCCTGACCCTCACCCGTCCCCTAATCCTAACCCGTACGCTGACACTAACCCGCGCCCTCACACGTACGCTTCCCCTAAAGCGTTGTCGTACCCTCACCTGGACCCTAAACCGTCCCCGTCCCCTAACCCTAACCCTAGCCCGAACCCTAACCCTAACCCTTCCCCGAAGCCTGACCCTCACCCGTCCCCTAATCCTAACCCGTACGCTGACACTAACCCGCGCCCTCACACGTACGCTCCCCCTAAAGCGTTGTCGTACCCTCATCTGGACCCTAAACCGTCCCCGTCCCCTAACCCTAACCCTAGCCCGAACCCTAACCCTAACTCTTCCCCGAAGCCTGACCCTCACCCGTCCCCTAATCCTAACCCGTACGCTGACACTAACCCGCGCCCTCACACGTACGCTCCCCCTAAAGCGTTGTCGTACCCTCACCTGGACCCTAAACCGTCCCCGTCCCCTAACCCTAACCCTAGCCCGAACCCTAACCCTAACCCTTCCCCGAAGCCTGACCCTCACCCGTCCCCTAATCCTAACCCGTACGCTGACACTAACCCGCGCCCTCACACGTACGCTCCCCCTAAAGCGTTGTCGTACCCTCACCTGGACCCTAAACCGTCCCCGTCCCCTAACCCTAACCCTAGCCCGAACCCTAACCCTAACCCTTCCCCGAAGCCTGACCCTCACCCGTCCCCTAATCCTAACCCGTACGCTGACACTAACCCGCGCCCTCACACGTACGCTCCCCCTAAAGCGTTGTCGTACCTTCACCTGGACCCTAAACCGTCCCCATCCCCTAACCCTAACCCTAGCCCGAACCCTAACCCTAACCCTTCCCCGAAGCCCGACCCTCACCCGTCCACTAATCCTAACCCGTACGCTGACACTAACCCGCTCCCTCACACGTACGCTCCCCCTAAAGCGTTGTCGTACCCTCACCTGGACCCTAAACCGTCCCCGTCCCCTAACCCTAACCCTAGCCCGAACCCTAACCCTAACCCTTCCCCGAAGCCTGACCCTCACCCGTCCCCTAATCCTAACCCGTACGCTGACACTAACCCGCGCCCTCACACGTACGCTCCCCCTAAAGCGTTGTCGTACCCTCACCTGGACCCTAAACCGTCCCCGTCCCCTAACCCTAACCCTAGCCCGAACCCTAACCCTAACCCTGCCCCGAAGCCTGACCCTCACCCGTCCCCTAATCCTAACCCGTACGCTGACACTAACCCGCGCCCTCACACGTACGCTACCCCTAAAGCGTTGTCGTACCCTCACCTGGACCCTAAACCGTCCCCGTCCCCTAACCCTAACCCTAGCCCGAACCCTAACCCTAACTCTTCCCCGAAGCCTGACCCTCACCCGTCCCCTAATCCTAACCCGTACGCTGACACTAACCCGCGCCCTCACACGTACGCTCCCCCTAAAGCGTTGTCGTACCCTCACCTGGACCCTAAACCGTCCCCGTCCCCTAACCCTAACCCTAGCCCGAACCCTTACCCTAACCCTGCCCCGAAGCCTGACCCTCACCCGTCCCCTAATCCTAACCCGTACGCTGACACTAACCCGCGCCCTCACACGTACGCTCCCCCTAAAGCGTTGTCGTACCCTCACCTGGACCCTAAACCGTCCCCGTCCCCTAACCCTAACCCTAGCCCGAACCCTAACCCTAACCCTGCCCCGAAGCCTTCCCCTCACCCGTCCCCTAATCCTAACCTGTACGTTGACACTAACCTGCGCCCTCACACGTACGCTCCCCCTAAAGCGTTGTCGTACCCTCACCTGGACCCTAAACCGTCCCCGTCCCCTAACCCTAACCCTAGCCCGAACCCTAACCCTAACCCTGCCCCGAAGCCTGACCCTCACCCGTCCCCTAATCCTAACCCGTACGCTGACACTAACCCGCGCCCTCACACGTACGCTCCCCCTAAAGCGTTGTCGTACCCTCACCTGGACCCTAAACCGTCCCCGTCCCCTAACCCTAACCCTAGCTCGAACCCTAACCCTAACCCTTCCCCGAAGCCTGACCCTCACCCGTCCCCTAATCCTAACCCGTACGCTGACACTAACCCGCGCCCTCACACGTACGCTCCCCCTAAAGCGTTGTCGTACCCTCACCTGGACCCTAAGCCGTCCCCGTCCCCGAACCCTAACCCTAGCCCGAACCCTAACCCTAACCCTTCCCCGAAGCCTGACCCTCACCCGTCCCCTAATCCTAACCCGTACGCTGACACTAACCCACGCCCTCACACGTACGCTCCCCCTAAAGCGTTGTCGTACCCTCACCTGGACCCTAAACCGTCCCCGTCCCCTAACCCTAACCCTAGCCCGAACCCTAACCCTAACACTTCCCCGAAGCCTGACCCTCAACCGTCCCCTAATCCTAACCCGTACGCTGACACTAACCCGCGCCCTCACACGTACGCTCCCCCTAAAGCGGTGTCGTACCCTCACCTGGACCCTAAACCGTCCCCGTCCCCGAACCCTAACCCTAGCCCGAACCCTAACCCTAACCCTTCCCCGAAGCCTGACCCTCACCCGTCCCCTAATCCTAACCCGTACGCTGACACTAACCCGCGCCCTCACACGTACGCTCCCCCTAAAGCGTTGTCGTACCCTCACCTGGACCCTAAACCGTCCCCGTCCCCGAACGCTAACCCTAGCCCGAACCCTAACCCTAACCCTTCCCCGAGGCCTGACCCTCACCCGTCCCCTAATCCTAACCCGTACGCTGACACTAACCCGCGCCCTCACACGTACGCTCCCCCTAAAGCGGTGTCGTACCCTCACCTTGACCCTAAACCGTCCCCGTCCCCTAGCCCTAACCCTAGCCCGAACCCTAACCCTAACCCTTCCCCGAAGCCTGACCCTCACCCGTCCCCTAATCCTAACCCGTACGGTGAAACTAACCCGCGCCCTCACACGTACGCTCCCCCTAAAGCCTTGTCGTACCCTCACCTGGACCCTAAACCGTCCCCGTCCCCTAACCCTAACCCTAGCCCGAACCCTAACCCTAACCCTTCCCCGAAGCCTGACCCTCACCCGTCCCCTAATCCTAACCCGTACGCTGACACTAACCCGCGCCCTCACACGTACGCTCCCCCTAAAGCGTTGTCGTACCCTCACCTGGACCCTAAACCGTCCCCGTCCCCTAACCCTAACCCTAGCCCGAACCCTAACCCTAACCCTTCCCCGAAGCCTGACCCTCACCCGTCCCCTAATCCTAACCCGTACGCTGACACTAACCCGCGCCCTCACACGTACGCTCCCCCTAAAGCGTTGTCGTACCCTCACCTGGACCCTAAACCGTCCCCGTCCCCTAACCCTAACCCTAGCCCGAACCCTAACCCTAACCCTTCCCCGAAGCCTGACCCTCACCCGTCCCCTAATCCTAACCCGTACGCTGACACTAACCCGCGCCCTCACACGTACGCTCCCCCTAAAGCGTTGTCGTACCCTCACCTGGACCCTAAACCGTCCCCGTCCCCTAACCCTAACCCTAGCCCGAACCCTAACCCTAACCCTTCCCCGAAGCCTGACCCTCACCCGTCCCCTAATCCTAACCCGTACGCTGACACTAACCCGCGCCCTCACACGTACGCTCCCCCTAAAGCGTTGTCGTACCCTCACCTGGACCCTAAACCGTCCCCGTCCCCTAACCCTAACCCTAGCCCGAACCCTAACCCTAACCCTTCCCCGAAGCCTGACCCTCACCCGTCCCCTAATCCTAACCCGTACGCTGACACTAACCCGCGCCCTCACACGTACGCTCCCCCTAAAGCGTTGTCGTGCCCTCACCTGGACCCTAAACCGTCCCCGTCCCCTAACCCTAACCCTAGCCCGAACCCTAACCCTAACCCTTCCCCGAAGCCTGACCCTCACCCGTCCCCTAATCCTAACCCGTACGCTGACACTAACCCTCGCCCTCACACGTACGCTCGCCCTAAAGCGGTGTCGTACCCTCACCTGGACCCTAAACCATCCCCGTCCCCTAACCCTAACCCTAGCCCGAACCCTAACTCTAACCCTTCCCCGAAGCCTGACCCTCACCCGTCCCCTAATCCTAACCCGTACGCTGACACTAACCCGCGCCCTCACACGTACGCTCCCCCTAAAGCGTTGTCGTACCCTCACCTGGACCCTAAACCGTCCCCGTCCCCTAACCCTAACCCTAGCCCGAACCCTAACCCTAACCCTTCCCCGAAGCCTGACCCTCACCCGTCCCCTAATCCTAACCCGTACGCTGACACTAACCCGCGCCCTCACACGTACGCTCCCCCTAAAGCGTTGTCGTACCCTCACCTGGACCCTAAACCGTCCCCGTCCCCTAACCCTAACCCTAGCCCGAACCCTAACCCTAACCCTTCCCCGAAGCCTGACTCTCACCCGTCCCCTAATCCTAACCCGTACGCTGACACTAACCCGCGCCCTCACACGTACGCTCCCCCTAAAGCGTTGTCGTACCCTCACCTGGACCCTAAACCGTCCCCGTCCCCTAACCCTAACCCTAGCCCGAACCCTAACCCTAACCCTTCCCCGAAGCCTGACCCTCACCCGTCCCCTAATCCTAACCCGTACGCTGACACTAACCCGCGCCCTCACACGTACGCTCCCCCTAAAGCGTTGTCGTACCCTCACCTGGACCCTAAACCGTCCCCGTCCCCTAACCCTAACCCTAGCCCGAACCCTAACCCTAACCCTTCCCCGAAGCCTGACCCTCACCCGTCCCCTAATCCTAACCCGTACGCTGACACTAACCCGCGCCCTCACACGTACGCTCCCCCTAAAGCGTTGTCGTACCCTCACCTGGACCCTAAACCGTCCCCGTCCCCTAACCCTAACCCTAGCCCGAACCCTAACCCTAACCCTTCCCCGAAGCCTGACCCTCACCCGTCCCCTAATCCTAACCCGTACGCTGACACTAACCCGCGCCCTCACACGTACGCTCCCCCTAAAGCGTTGTCGTACCCTCACCTGGACCCTAAACCGTCCCCGTCCCCTAACCCTAACCCTAGCCCGAACCCTAACCCTAACCCTTCCCCGAAGCCTGACCCTCACCCGTCCCCTAATCCTAACCCGTACGCTGACACTAACCCGCGCCCTCACACGTACGCTCCCCCTAAAGCGTTGTCGTACCCTCACCTGGACCCTAAACCGTCCCCGTCCCCTAACCCTAACCCTAGCCCGAACCCTAACCCTAACCCTTCCCCGAAGCCTGACCCTCACCCGTCCCCTAATCCTAACCCGTACGCTGACACTAACCCGCGCCCTCACACGTACGCTCCCCCTAAAGCGTTGTCGTACCCTCACCTGGACCCTAAACCGTCCCCGTCCCCTAACCCTAACCCTAGCCCGAACCCTAACCCTAACCCTGCCCCGAAGCCTGACCCTCACCCGTCCCCTAATCCTAACCCGTACGCTGACACTAACCCGCGCCCTCACACGTACGCTACCCCTAAAGCGTTGTCGTACCCTCACCTGGACCCTAAACCGTCCCCGTCCCCTAACCCTAACCCTAGCCCGAACCCTAACCCTAACTCTTCCCCGAAGCCTGACCCTCACCCGTCCCCTAATCCTAACCCGTACGCTGACACTAACCCGCGCCCTCACACGTACGCTCCCCCTAAAGCGTTGTCGTACCCTCACCTGGACCCTAAACCGTCCCCGTCCCCTAACCCTAACCCTAGCCCGAACCCTTACCCTAACCCTGCCCCGAAGCCTGACCCTCACCCGTCCCCTAATCCTAACCCGTACGCTGACACTAACCCGCGCCCTCACACGTACGCTCCCCCTAAAGCGTTGTCGTACCCTCACCTGGACCCTAAACCGTCCCCGTCCCCTAACCCTAACCCTAGCCCGAACCCTAACCCTAACCCTGCCCCGAAGCCTTCCCCTCACCCGTCCCCTAATCCTAACCTGTACGTTGACACTAACCTGCGCCCTCACACGTACGCTCCCCCTAAAGCGTTGTCGTACCCTCACCTGGACCCTAAACCGTCCCCGTCCCCTAACCCTAACCCTAGCCCGAACCCTAACCCTAACCCTGCCCCGAAGCCTGACCCTCACCCGTCCCCTAATCCTAACCCGTACGCTGACACTAACCCGCGCCCTCACACGTACGCTCCCCCTAAAGCGTTGTCGTACCCTCACCTGGACCCTAAACCGTCCCCGTCCCCTAACCCTAACCCTAGCTCGAACCCTAACCCTAACCCTTCCCCGAAGCCTGACCCTCACCCGTCCCCTAATCCTAACCCGTACGCTGACACTAACCCGCGCCCTCACACGTACGCTCCCCCTAAAGCGTTGTCGTACCCTCACCTGGACCCTAAGCCGTCCCCGTCCCCGAACCCTAACCCTAGCCCGAACCCTAACCCTAACCCTTCCCCGAAGCCTGACCCTCACCCGTCCCCTAATCCTAACCCGTACGCTGACACTAACCCACGCCCTCACACGTACGCTCCCCCTAAAGCGTTGTCGTACCCTCACCTGGACCCTAAACCGTCCCCGTCCCCTAACCCTAACCCTAGCCCGAACCCTAACCCTAACACTTCCCCGAAGCCTGACCCTCAACCGTCCCCTAATCCTAACCCGTACGCTGACACTAACCCGCGCCCTCACACGTACGCTCCCCCTAAAGCGGTGTCGTACCCTCACCTGGACCCTAAACCGTCCCCGTCCCCGAACCCTAACCCTAGCCCGAACCCTAACCCTAACCCTTCCCCGAAGCCTGACCCTCACCCGTCCCCTAATCCTAACCCGTACGCTGACACTAACCCGCGCCCTCACACGTACGCTCCCCCTAAAGCGTTGTCGTACCCTCACCTGGACCCTAAACCGTCCCCGTCCCCGAACGCTAACCCTAGCCCGAACCCTAACCCTAACCCTTCCCCGAGGCCTGACCCTCACCCGTCCCCTAATCCTAACCCGTACGCTGACACTAACCCGCGCCCTCACACGTACGCTCCCCCTAAAGCGGTGTCGTACCCTCACCTTGACCCTAAACCGTCCCCGTCCCCTAGCCCTAACCCTAGCCCGAACCCTAACCCTAACCCTTCCCCGAAGCCTGACCCTCACCCGTCCCCTAATCCTAACCCGTACGGTGAAACTAACCCGCGCCCTCACACGTACGCTCCCCCTAAAGCCTTGTCGTACCCTCACCTGGACCCTAAACCGTCCCCGTCCCCTAACCCTAACCCTAGCCCGAACCCTAACCCTAACCCTTCCCCGAAGCCTGACCCTCACCCGTCCCCTAATCCTAACCCGTACGCTGACACTAACCCGCGCCCTCACACGTACGCTCCCCCTAAAGCGTTGTCGTACCCTCACCTGGACCCTAAACCGTCCCCGTCCCCTAACCCTAACCCTAGCCCGAACCCTAACCCTAACCCTTCCCCGAAGCCTGACCCTCACCCGTCCCCTAATCCTAACCCGTACGCTGACACTAACCCGCGCCCTCACACGTACGCTCCCCCTAAAGCGTTGTCGTACCCTCACCTGGACCCTAAACCGTCCCCGTCCCCTAACCCTAACCCTAGCCCGAACCCTAACCCTAACCCTTCCCCGAAGCCTGACCCTCACCCGTCCCCTAATCCTAACCCGTACGCTGACACTAACCCGCGCCCTCACACGTACGCTCCCCCTAAAGCGTTGTCGTACCCTCACCTGGACCCTAAACCGTCCCCGTCCCCTAACCCTAACCCTAGCCCGAACCCTAACCCTAACCCTTCCCCGAAGCCTGACCCTCACCCGTCCCCTAATCCTAACCCGTACGCTGACACTAACCCGCGCCCTCACACGTACGCTCCCCCTAAAGCGTTGTCGTACCCTCACCTGGACCCTAAACCGTCCCCGTCCCCTAACCCTAACCCTAGCCCGAACCCTAACCCTAACCCTTCCCCGAAGCCTGACCCTCACCCGTCCCCTAATCCTAACCCGTACGCTGACACTAACCCGCGCCCTCACACGTACGCTCCCCCTAAAGCGTTGTCGTGCCCTCACCTGGACCCTAAACCGTCCCCGTCCCCTAACCCTAACCCTAGCCCGAACCCTAACCCTAACCCTTCCCCGAAGCCTGACCCTCACCCGTCCCCTAATCCTAACCCGTACGCTGACACTAACCCTCGCCCTCACACGTACGCTCGCCCTAAAGCGGTGTCGTACCCTCACCTGGACCCTAAACCATCCCCGTCCCCTAACCCTAACCCTAGCCCGAACCCTAACTCTAACCCTTCCCCGAAGCCTGACCCTCACCCGTCCCCTAATCCTAACCCGTACGCTGACACTAACCCGCGCCCTCACACGTACGCTCCCCCTAAAGCGTTGTCGTACCCTCACCTGGACCCTAAACCGTCCCCGTCCCCTAACCCTAACCCTAGCCCGAACCCTAACCCTAACCCTTCCCCGAAGCCTGACCCTCACCCGTCCCCTAATCCTAACCCGTACGCTGACACTAACCCGCGCCCTCACACGTACGCTCCCCCTAAAGCGTTGTCGTACCCTCACCTGGACCCTAAACCGTCCCCGTCCCCTAACCCTAACCCTAGCCCGAACCCTAACCCTAACCCTTCCCCGAAGCCTGACTCTCACCCGTCCCCTAATCCTAACCCGTACGCTGACACTAACCCGCGCCCTCACACGTACGCTCCCCCTAAAGCGTTGTCGTACCCTCACCTGGACCCTAAACCGTCCCCGTCCCCTAACCCTAACCCTAGCCCGAACCCTAACCCTAACCCTTCCCCGAAGCCTGACCCTCACCCGTCCCCTAATCCTAACCCGTACGCTGACACTAACCCGCGCCCTCACACGTACGCTCCCCCTAAAGCGTTGTCGTACCCTCACCTGGACCCTAAACCGTCCCCGTCCCCTAACCCTAACCCTAGCCCGAACCCTAACCCTAACCCTTCCCCGAAGCCTGACCCTCACCCGTCCCCTAATCCTAACCCGTACGCTGACACTAACCCGCGCCCTCACACGTACGCTCCCCCTAAAGCGTTGTCGTACCCTCACCTGGACCCTAAACCGTCCCCGTCCCCTAACCCTAACCCTAGCCCGAACCCTAACCCTAACCCTTCCCCGAAGCCTGACCCTCACCCGTCCCCTAATCCTAACCCGTACGCTGACACTAACCCGCGCCCTCACACGTACGCTCCCCCTAAAGCGTTGTCGTACCCTCACCTGGACCCTAAACCGTCCCCGTCCCCTAACCCTAACCCTAGCCCGAACCCTAACCCTAACCCTTCCCCGAAGCCTGACCCTCACCCGTCCCCTAATCCTAACCCGTACGCTGACACTAACCCGCGCCCTCACACGTACGCTCCCCCTAAAGCGTTGTCGTACCCTCACCTGGACCCTAAACCGTCCCCGTCCCCTAACCCTAACCCTAGCCCGAACCCTAACCCTAACCCTTCCCCGAAGCCTGACCCTCACCCGTCCCCTAATCCTAACCCGTACGCTGACACTAACCCTCGCCCTCACACGTACGCTCGCCCTAAAGCGGTGTCGTACCCTCACCTGGACCCTAAACCATCCCCGTCCCCTAACCCTAACCCTAGCCCGAACCCTAACTCTAACCCTTCCCCGAAGCCTGACCCTCACCCGTCCCCTAATCCTAACCCGTACGCTGACACTAACCCGCGCCCTCACACGTACGCTCCCCCTAAAGCGTTGTCGTACCCTCACCTGGACCCTAAACCGTCCCCGTCCCCTAACCCTAACCCTAGCCCGAACCCTAACCCTAACCCTTCCCCGAAGCCTGACCCTCACCCGTCCCCTAATCCTAACCCGTACGCTGACACTAACCCGCGCCCTCACACGTACGCTCCCCCTAAAGCGTTGTCGTACCCTCACCTGGACCCTAAACCGTCCCCGTCCCCTAACCCTAACCCTAGCCCGAACCCTAACCCTAACCCTTCCCCGAAGCCTGACCCTCACCCGTCCCCTAATCCTAACCCGTACGCTGACACTAACCCGCGCCCTCACACGTACGCTCCCCCTAAAGCGTTGTCGTACCCTCACCTGGACCCTAAACCGTCCCCGTCCCCTAACCCTAACCCTAGCCCGAACCCTAACCCTAACCCTTCCCCGAAGCCTGACCCTCACCCGTCCCCTAATCCTAACCCGTACGCTGACACTAACCCGCGCCCTCACACGTACGCTCCCCCTAAAGCGTTGTCGTACCCTCACCTGGACCCTAAACCGTCCCAGTCCCCTAACCCTAACCCTAGCCCGAACCCTAACCCTAACCCTTCCCCGAAGCCTGACCCTCACCCGTCCCCTAATCCCAACCCGTACGCTGACACTAACCCGCGCCCTCACACGTACGCTCCCCCTAAAGCGTTGTCGTACCCTCACCTGGACCCTAAACCGTCCCCGTCCCCTAACCCTAACCCTAGCCCGAACCCTAACCCTAAACCTGCCCCGAAGCCTGACCCTCACACGTCCCCTAATTCTAACCCGTACGCTGACACTAACGCGCGCCCTCACACGTACGCTCCCCCTAAAGCGTTGTCATACCCTCACCTGGACCCTAGACCGTCCCCGTCCCCTAACCCTAACCCTAGCCCGAACCCTAACCCTAACCCTTCCCCGAAGCCTGACCCTCACCCGTCCCCTAATCCTAACCCGTACGCTGACACTAACCCGCGCCCTCACACGTACGCTCCCCCTAAAGCGTTGTCGTACCCTCACCTGGACCCTAAACCGTCCCCGTCCCCTAACCCTAACCCTAGCCCGAACCCTAACCCTAACCCTTCCCCGAAGCCTGACCCTCACCCGTCCCCTAATCCTAACCCGTACGCTGACACTAACCCGCGCCCTCACACGTACGCTCCCCCTAAAGCGTTGTCGTACCCTCACCTGGACCCTAAACCGTCCCCGTCCCCTAACCCTAACCCTAGCCCGAACCCTAACCCTAACCCTTCCCCGAAGCCTGACCCTCACCCGTCCCCTAATCCTAACCCGTACGCTGACACTAACACGGGCCCTCACACGTACGCTCCCCCTAAAGCGTTGTCGTACCCTCACCTGGACCCAAAACCGTCCCCGTCCCCTAACCCTAACCCTAGCCCGAACCCTAACCCTAACCCTTCCCCGAAGCCTGACCCTCACCCGTCCCCTAATCCTAACCCGTACGCTGACACTAACCCGCGCCCTCACACGTACGCTCCCCCTAAAGCGTTGTCGTACCCTCACCTGGACCCTAAACCGTCCCCGTCCCCTAACCCTAACCCTAGCCCGAACCCTAACCCTAACCCTTCCCCGAAGCCTGACCCTCACCCGTCCCCTAATCCTAACCCGTACGCTGACACTAACCCGCGCCCTCACACGTACGCTCCCCCTAAAGCGTTGTCGTACCTTCACCTGGACCCTAAACCGTCCCCATCCCCTAACCCTAACCCTAGCCCGAACCCTAACCCTAACCCTTCCCCGAAGCCCGACCCTCACCCGTCCACTAATCCTAACCCGTACGCTGACACTAACCCGCTCCCTCACACGTACGCTCCCCCTAAAGCGTTGTCGTACCCTCACCTGGACCCTAAACCGTCCCCGTCCCCTAACCCTAACCCTAGCCCGAACCCTAACCCTAACCCTTCCCCGAAGCCTGACCCTCACCCGTCCCCTAATCCTAACCCGTACGCTGACACTAACCCGCGCCCTCACACGTACGCTCCCCCTAAAGCGTTGTCGTACCCTCACCTGGACCCTAAACCGTCCCCGTCCCCTAACCCTAACCCTAGCCCGAACCCTAACCCTAACCCTGCCCCGAAGCCTGACCCTCACCCGTCCCCTAATCCTAACCCGTACGCTGACACTAACCCGCGCCCTCACACGTACGCTCCCCCTAAAGCGTTGTCGTACCCTCACCTGGACCCTAAACCGTCCCCGTCCCCTAACCCTAACCCTAACCCTTCCCCGAAACCTGACACTCACCCGTCCCCTAATCCTAACCCGTACGCTGACACTAACCCGCGCCCTCACACGTACGCTTCCCCTAAAGCGTTGTCGTACCCTCACCTGGACCCTAAACCGTCCCCGTCCCCTAACCCTAACCCTAGCCCGAACCCTAACCCTAACACTTCCCCGAAGCCTGACCCTCACCCGTCCCCTAATCCTAACCCGTACGCTGACACTAACCCGCGCCCTCACACGTACGCTTCCCCTAAAGCGTTGTCGTACCCTCACCTGGACCCTAAACCGTCCCCATCCCCTAACCCTAACCCTAGCCTGAACCCTAACCCTAACCCTTCCCCGAAGCCTGACCCTCACCCGTCCCCTAATCCTAACCCGTACGCTGACACTAACCCGCGCCCTCACACGTACACTCCCCCTAAAGCGTTGTCGTACCCTCACCTGGACCCTAAACCGTCCCTGTCCCCTAACCCTAACCCTAGCCCGAACCCTAACCCTAACACTTCCCCGAAGCCTGACCCTCACCAGTCCCCTAATCCTAACCCGAACGCTGACACTAACCCGCGCCCTCACACGTACGCTCCCCCTAAAGCGTTGTCGTACCCTCACCTGGACCCTAAACCGTCCCCGTCCCCTAACCCTAACCCTAGCCCGAACCCTAACCCTAACCCTTCCCCGAAGCCTGACCCTCACCCGTCCCCTAATCCTAACCCGTACGCTGACACTAACCCGCGCCCTCACACGTACGCTCCCCCTAAAGCGTTGTCGTACCCTCACCTGGACCCTAAACCGTCCCCGTCCCCTAACCCTAACCCTAGCCCGAACCCTAACCCTAACCCTTCCCCGAAGCCTGACCCTCACCCGTCCCCTAATCCTAACCCGTACGCTGACACTAACACGGGCCCTCACACGTACGCTCCCCCTAAAGCGTTGTCGTACCCTCACCTGGACCCTAAACCGTCCCCGTCCCCTAACCCTAACCCTAGCCCGAACCCTAACCCTAACCCTTCCCCGAAGCCTGACCCTCACCCGTCCCCTAATCCTAACCCGTACGCTGACACTAACCCGCGCCCTCACACGTACGCTCCCCCTAAAGCGTTGTCGTACCCTCACCTGGACCCTAAACCGTCCCCGTCCCCTAACCCTAACCCTAGCCCGAACCCTAACCCTAACCCTTCCCCGAAGCCTGACCCTCACCCGTCCCCTAATCCTAACCCGTACGCTGACACTAACCCGCGCCCTCACACGTACGCTCCCCCTAAAGCGTTGTCGTACCCTCACCTGGACCCTAAACCGTCCCCGTCCCCTAACCCTAACCCTAGCCCGAACCCTAACCCTAACCCTTCCCCGAAGCCTGACCCTCACCCGTCCCCTAATCCTAACCCGTACGCTGACACTAACACGGGCCCTCACACGTACGCTCCCCCTAAAGCGTTGTCGTACCCTCACCTGGACCCTAAACCGTCCCCGTCCCCTAACCCTAACCCTAGCCCGAACCCTAACCCTAACCCTTCCCCGAAGCCTGACCCTCACCCGTCCCCTAATCCTAACCCGTACGCTGACACTAACCCGCGCCCTCACACGTACGCTCCCCCTAAAGCGTTGTCGTACCCTCACCTGGACCCTAAACCGTCCCCGTCCCCTAACCCTAACCCTAGCCCGAACCCTAACCCTAACCCTTCCCCGAAGCCTGACCCTCACCCGTCCCCTAATCCTAACCCGTACGCTGACACTAACACGGGCCCTCACACGTACGCTCCCCCTAAAGCGTTGTCGTACCCTCACCTGGACCCAAAACCGTCCCCGTCCCCTAACCCTAACCCTAGCCCGAACCCTAACCCTAACCCTTCCCCGAAGCCTGACCCTCACCCGTCCCCTAATCCTAACCCGTACGCTGACACTAACCCGCGCCCTCACACGTACGCTCCCCCTAAAGCGTTGTCGTACCCTCACCTGGACCCTAAACCGTCCCCGTCCCCTAACCCTAACCCTAGCCCGAACCCTAACCCTAACCCTTCCCCGAAGCCTGACCCTCACCCGTCCCCTAATCCTAACCCGTACGCTGACACTAACCCGCGCCCTCACACGTACGCTCCCCCTAAAGCGTTGTCGTACCTTCACCTGGACCCTAAACCGTCCCCATCCCCTAACCCTAACCCTAGCCCGAACCCTAACCCTAACCCTTCCCCGAAGCCCGACCCTCACCCGTCCACTAATCCTAACCCGTACGCTGACACTAACCCGCTCCCTCACACGTACGCTCCCCCTAAAGCGTTGTCGTACCCTCACCTGGACCCTAAACCGTCCCCGTCCCCTAACCCTAACCCTAGCCCGAACCCTAACCCTAACCCTTCCCCGAAGCCTGACCCTCACCCGTCCCCTAATCCTAACCCGTACGCTGACACTAACCCGCGCCCTCACACGTACGCTCCCCCTAAAGCGTTGTCGTACCCTCACCTGGACCCTAAACCGTCCCCGTCCCCTAACCCTAACCCTAGCCCGAACCCTAACCCTAACCCTGCCCCGAAGCCTGACCCTCACCCGTCCCCTAATCCTAACCCGTACGCTGACACTAACCCGCGCCCTCACACGTACGCTCCCCCTAAAGCGTTGTCGTACCCTCACCTGGACCCTAAACCGTCCCCGTCCCCTAACCCTAACCCTAACCCTTCCCCGAAACCTGACACTCACCCGTCCCCTAATCCTAACCCGTACGCTGACACTAACCCGCGCCCTCACACGTACGCTTCCCCTAAAGCGTTGTCGTACCCTCACCTGGACCCTAAACCGTCCCCGTCCCCTAACCCTAACCCTAGCCCGAACCCTAACCCTAACACTTCCCCGAAGCCTGACCCTCACCCGTCCCCTAATCCTAACCCGTACGCTGACACTAACCCGCGCCCTCACACGTACGCTTCCCCTAAAGCGTTGTCGTACCCTCACCTGGACCCTAAACCGTCCCCATCCCCTAACCCTAACCCTAGCCTGAACCCTAACCCTAACCCTTCCCCGAAGCCTGACCCTCACCCGTCCCCTAATCCTAACCCGTACGCTGACACTAACCCGCGCCCTCACACGTACACTCCCCCTAAAGCGTTGTCGTACCCTCACCTGGACCCTAAACCGTCCCTGTCCCCTAACCCTAACCCTAGCCCGAACCCTAACCCTAACACTTCCCCGAAGCCTGACCCTCACCAGTCCCCTAATCCTAACCCGAACGCTGACACTAACCCGCGCCCTCACACGTACGCTCCCCCTAAAGCGTTGTCGTACCCTCACCTGGACCCTAAACCGTCCCCGTCCCCTAACCCTAACCCTAGCCCGAACCCTAACCCTAACCCTTCCCCGAAGCCTGACCCTCACCCGTCCCCTAATCCTAACCCGTACGCTGACACTAACCCGCGCCCTCACACGTACGCTCCCCCTAAAGCGTTGTCGTACCCTCACCTGGACCCTAAACCGTCCCCGTCCCCTAACCCTAACCCTAGCCCGAACCCTAACCCTAACCCTTCCCCGAAGCCTGACCCTCACCCGTCCCCTAATCCTAACCCGTACGCTGACACTAACACGGGCCCTCACACGTACGCTCCCCCTAAAGCGTTGTCGTACCCTCACCTGGACCCTAAACCGTCCCCGTCCCCTAACCCTAACCCTAGCCCGAACCCTAACCCTAACCCTTCCCCGAAGCCTGACCCTCACCCGTCCCCTAATCCTAACCCGTACGCTGACACTAACCCGCGCCCTCACACGTACGCTCCCCCTAAAGCGTTGTCGTACCCTCACCTGGACCCTAAACCGTCCCCGTCCCCTAACCCTAACCCTAGCCCGAACCCTAACCCTAACCCTTCCCCGAAGCCTGACCCTCACCCGTCCCCTAATCCTAACCCGTACGCTGACACTAACCCGCGCCCTCACACGTACGCTCCCCCTAAAGCGTTGTCGTACCCTCACCTGGACCCTAAACCGTCCCCGTCCCCTAACCCTAACCCTAGCCCGAACCCTAACCCTAACCCTTCCCCGAAGCCTGACCCTCACCCGTCCCCTAATCCTAACCCGTACGCTGACACTAACACGGGCCCTCACACGTACGCTCCCCCTAAAGCGTTGTCGTACCCTCACCTGGACCCTAAACCGTCCCCGTCCCCTAACCCTAACCCTAGCCCGAACCCTAACCCTAACCCTTCCCCGAAGCCTGACCCTCACCCGTCCCCTAATCCTAACCCGTACGCTGACACTAACCCGCGCCCTCACACGTACGCTCCCCCTAAAGCGTTGTCGTACCCTCACCTGGACCCTAAACCGTCCCCGTCCCCTAACCCTAACCCTAGCCCGAACCCTAACCCTAACCCTTCCCCGAAGCCTGACCCTCACCCGTCCCCTAATCCTAACCCGTACGCTGACACTAACACGGGCCCTCACACGTACGCTCCCCCTAAAGCGTTGTCGTACCCTCACCTGGACCCAAAACCGTCCCCGTCCCCTAACCCTAACCCTAGCCCGAACCCTAACCCTAACCCTTCCCCGAAGCCTGACCCTCACCCGTCCCCTAATCCTAACCCGTACGCTGACACTAACCCGCGCCCTCACACGTACGCTCCCCCTAAAGCGTTGTCGTACCCTCACCTGGACCCTAAACCGTCCCCGTCCCCTAACCCTAACCCTAGCCCGAACCCTAACCCTAACCCTTCCCCGAAGCCTGACCCTCACCCGTCCCCTAATCCTAACCCGTACGCTGACACTAACCCGCGCCCTCACACGTACGCTCCCCCTAAAGCGTTGTCGTACCTTCACCTGGACCCTAAACCGTCCCCATCCCCTAACCCTAACCCTAGCCCGAACCCTAACCCTAACCCTTCCCCGAAGCCCGACCCTCACCCGTCCACTAATCCTAACCCGTACGCTGACACTAACCCGCTCCCTCACACGTACGCTCCCCCTAAAGCGTTGTCGTACCCTCACCTGGACCCTAAACCGTCCCCGTCCCCTAACCCTAACCCTAGCCCGAACCCTAACCCTAACCCTTCCCCGAAGCCTGACCCTCACCCGTCCCCTAATCCTAACCCGTACGCTGACACTAACCCGCGCCCTCACACGTACGCTCCCCCTAAAGCGTTGTCGTACCCTCACCTGGACCCTAAACCGTCCCCGTCCCCTAACCCTAACCCTAGCCCGAACCCTAACCCTAACCCTGCCCCGAAGCCTGACCCTCACCCGTCCCCTAATCCTAACCCGTACGCTGACACTAACCCGCGCCCTCACACGTACGCTCCCCCTAAAGCGTTGTCGTACCCTCACCTGGACCCTAAACCGTCCCCGTCCCCTAACCCTAACCCTAACCCTTCCCCGAAACCTGACACTCACCCGTCCCCTAATCCTAACCCGTACGCTGACACTAACCCGCGCCCTCACACGTACGCTTCCCCTAAAGCGTTGTCGTACCCTCACCTGGACCCTAAACCGTCCCCGTCCCCTAACCCTAACCCTAGCCCGAACCCTAACCCTAACACTTCCCCGAAGCCTGACCCTCACCCGTCCCCTAATCCTAACCCGTACGCTGACACTAACCCGCGCCCTCACACGTACGCTTCCCCTAAAGCGTTGTCGTACCCTCACCTGGACCCTAAACCGTCCCCATCCCCTAACCCTAACCCTAGCCTGAACCCTAACCCTAACCCTTCCCCGAAGCCTGACCCTCACCCGTCCCCTAATCCTAACCCGTACGCTGACACTAACCCGCGCCCTCACACGTACACTCCCCCTAAAGCGTTGTCGTACCCTCACCTGGACCCTAAACCGTCCCTGTCCCCTAACCCTAACCCTAGCCCGAACCCTAACCCTAACACTTCCCCGAAGCCTGACCCTCACCAGTCCCCTAATCCTAACCCGAACGCTGACACTAACCCGCGCCCTCACACGTACGCTCCCCCTAAAGCGTTGTCGTACCCTCACCTGGACCCTAAACCGTCCCCGTCCCCTAACCCTAACCCTAGCCCGAACCCTAACCCTAACCCTTCCCCGAAGCCTGACCCTCACCCGTCCCCTAATCCTAACCCGTACGCTGACACTAACCCGCGCCCTCACACGTACGCTCCCCCTAAAGCGTTGTCGTACCCTCACCTGGACCCTAAACCGTCCCCGTCCCCTAACCCTAACCCTAGCCCGAACCCTAACCCTAACCCTTCCCCGAAGCCTGACCCTCACCCGTCCCCTAATCCTAACCCGTACGCTGACACTAACACGGGCCCTCACACGTACGCTCCCCCTAAAGCGTTGTCGTACCCTCACCTGGACCCTAAACCGTCCCCGTCCCCTAACCCTAACCCTAGCCCGAACCCTAACCCTAACCCTTCCCCGAAGCCTGACCCTCACCCGTCCCCTAATCCTAACCCGTACGCTGACACTAACCCGCGCCCTCACACGTACGCTCCCCCTAAAGCGTTGTCGTACCCTCACCTGGACCCTAAACCGTCCCCGTCCCCTAACCCTAACCCTAGCCCGAACCCTAACCCTAACCCTTCCCCGAAGCCTGACCCTCACCCGTCCCCTAATCCTAACCCGTACGCTGACACTAACCCGCGCCCTCACACGTACGCTCCCCCTAAAGCGTTGTCGTACCCTCACCTGGACCCTAAACCGTCCCCGTCCCCTAACCCTAACCCTAGCCCGAACCCTAACCCTAACCCTTCCCCGAAGCCTGACCCTCACCCGTCCCCTAATCCTAACCCGTACGCTGACACTAACACGGGCCCTCACACGTACGCTCCCCCTAAAGCGTTGTCGTACCCTCACCTGGACCCTAAACCGTCCCCGTCCCCTAACCCTAACCCTAGCCCGAACCCTAACCCTAACCCTTCCCCGAAGCCTGACCCTCACCCGTCCCCTAATCCTAACCCGTACGCTGACACTAACCCGCGCCCTCACACGTACGCTCCCCCTAAAGCGTTGTCGTACCCTCACCTGGACCCTAAACCGTCCCCGTCCCCTAACCCTAACCCTAGCCCGAACCCTAACCCTAACCCTTCCCCGAAGCCTGACCCTCACCCGTCCCCTAATCCTAACCCGTACGCTGACACTAACCCGCGCCCTCACACGTACGCTCCCCCTAAAGCGTTGTCGTACCTTCACCTGGACCCTAAACCGTCCCCATCCCCTAACCCTAACCCTAGCCCGAACCCTAACTCTAACCCTTCCCCGAAGCCTGACCCTCACCCGTCCCCTAATCCTAACCCGTACGCTGACACTAACCCGCGCCCTCACACGTACGCTACCCCTAAAGCGTTGTCGTACCCTCACCTGGACCCTAAACCGTCCCCGTCCCCTAACCCTAACCCTAGCCCGAACCCTAACCCTAACCCTTCCCCGAAGCCTGACCCTCACCCGTCCCCTAATCCTAACCCGTACGCTGACACTAACCCGCGCCCTCACACGTACGCTCCCCCTAAAGCGTTGTCGTACCCTCACCTGGACCCTAAACCGTCCCCGTCCCCTAACCCTAACCCTAGCCCGAACCCTAACCCTAACCCTTCCCCGAAGCCTGACCCTCACCCGTCCCCTAATCCTAACCCGTACGCTGACACTAACCCGCGCCCTCACACGTACGCTCCCCCTAAAGCGTTGTCGTACCCTCACCTGGACCCTAAACCGTCCCCGTCCCCTAACCCTAACCCTAGCCCGAACCCTAACCCTAACCCTTCCCCGAAGCCTGACCCTCACCCGTCCCCTAATCCTAACCCGTACGCTGAAACTAACCCGCGCCCTCACACGTACGCTCCCCCTAAAGCGTTGTCGTACCCTCACCTGGACCCTAAACCGTCCCCGTCCCCTAACCCTAACCCTAGCCCGAACCCTAACCCTAACCCTTCCCCGAAGCCTGACCCTCACCCGTACCCTAATCCTAACCCGTACGCTGACACTAACCCGCGCCCTCACACGTACGCTCCCCCTAAAGCGTTGTCGTACCCTCACCTGGACCCTAAACCGTCCCCGTCCCCTAACCCAAACCCTAGCCCGAACCCTAACCCTAACCCTTCCCCGAAGCCTGACCCTCACCCGTCCCCTAATCCTAACCCGTACGCTGACACTAACCCGCGCCCTCACACGTACGCTCCCCCTAAAGCGTTGTCGTACCCTCACCTGGACCCTAAACCGTCCCCGTCCCCTAACCCTAACCCTAGCCCGAACCCTAACCCTAACCCTTCCCCGAAGCCTGACCCTCACCCGTCCCCTAATCCTAACCCGTACGCTGACACTAACCCGCGCCCTCACACGTACGCTCCCCCTAAAGCGTTGTCGTACCCTCACCTGGACCCTAAACCGTCCCCGTCCCCTAACCCTAACCCTAGCCCGAACCCTAACTCTAACACTTCCCCGAAGCCTGACCCTCACCCGTCCCCTAATCCTAACCCGTACGCTGACACTAACCCGCGCCCTCACACGTACGCTCCCCCTAAAGCGTTGTCGTACCTTCACCTGGACCCTAAACCGTCCCCATCCCCTAACCCTAACCCTAGCCCGAACCCTAACCCTAACCCTTCCCCGAAGCCCGACCCTCACCCGTCCACTAATCCTAACCCGTACGCTGACACTAACCCGCTCCCTCACACGTACGCTCCCCCTAAAGCGTTGTCGTACCCTCACCTGGACCCTAAACCGTCCCCGTCCCCTAACCCTAACCCTAGCCCGAACCCTAACCCTAACCCTTCCCCGAAGCCTGACCCTCACCCGTCCCCTAATCCTAACCCGTACGCTGACACTAACCCGCGCCCTCACACGTACGCTCCCCCTAAAGCGTTGTCGTACCCTCACCTGGACCCTAAACCGTCCCCGTCCCCTAACCCTAACCCTAGCCCGAACCCTAACCCTAACCCTGCCCCGAAGCCTGACCCTCACCCGTCCCCTAATCCTAACCCGTACGCTGACACTAACCCGCGCCCTCACACGTACGCTCCCCCTAAAGCGTTGTCGTACCCTCACCTGGACCCTAAACCGTCCCCGTCCCCTAACCCTAACCCTAGCCCGAACCCTAACCCTAACTCTTCCCCGAAGCCTGACCCTCACCCGTCCCCTAATCCTAACCCGTACGCTGACACTAACACGGGTCCTCACACGTACGCTCCCCCTAAAGCGTTGTCGTACCCTCACCTGGACCCTAAACCGTCCCCGTCCCCTAACCCTAACCCTAGCCCGAACCCTAACCCTAACCCTTCCCCGAAGCCTGACCCTCACCCGTCCCCTAATCCTAACCCGTACGCTGACACTAACCCGCGCCCTCACACGTACGCTCCCCCTAAAGCGTTGTCGTACCCTCACCTGGACCCTAAACCGTCCCCGTCCCCTAACCCTAACCCTAGCCCGAACCCTAACCCTAACCCTTCCCCGAAGCCTGACCCTCACCCGTCCCCTAATCCTAACCCGTACGCTGACACTAACCCGCGCCCTCACACGTACGCTCCCCCTAAAGCGTTGTCGTACCTTCACCTGGACCCTAAACCGTCCCCATCCCCTAACCCTAACCCTAGCCCGAACCCTAACCCTAACCCTTCCCCGAAGCCCGACCCTCACCCGTCCACTAATCCTAACCCGTACGCTGACACTAACCCGCTCCCTCACACGTACGCTCCCCCTAAAGCGTTGTCGTACCCTCACCTGGACCCTAAACCGTCCCCGTCCCCTAACCCTAACCCTAGCCCGAACCCTAACCCTAACCCTTCCCCGAAGCCTGACCCTCACCCGTCCCCTAATCCTAACCCGTACGCTGACACTAACCCGCGCCCTCACACGTACGCTCCCCCTAAAGCGTTGTCGTACCCTCACCTGGACCCTAAACCGTCCCCGTCCCCTAACCCTAACCCTAGCCCGAACCCTAACCCTAACCCTGCCCCGAAGCCTGACCCTCACCCGTCCCCTAATCCTAACCCGTACGCTGACACTAACCCGCGCCCTCACACGTACGCTCCCCCTACAGCGTTGTCGTACCCTCACCTGGACCCTAAACCGTCCCCGTCCCCTAACCCTAACCCTAGCCCGAACCCTAACCCTAACTCTTCCCCGAAGCCTGACCCTCACCCGTCCCCTAATCCTAACCCGTACGCTGACACTAACCCGCGCCCTCACACGTACGCTCCCCCTAAAGCGTTGTCGTACCCTCACCTGGACCCTAAACCGTCCCCGTCCCCTAACCCTAACCCTAGCCCGAACCCTAACCCTAACCCTGCCCCGAAGCCTGACCCTCACCCGTCCCCTAATCCTAACCCGTACGCTGACACTAACCCGCGCCCTCACACGTACGCTTCCCCTAAAGCGTTGTCGTACCCTCACCTGGACCCTAAACCGTCCCCGTCCCCTAACCCTAACCCTAGCCCGAACCCTAACCCTAACACTTCCCCGAAGCCTGACCCTCACCCGTCCCCTAATCCTAACCCGTACGCTGACACTAACCCGCGCCCTCACACGTACGCTTCCCCTAAAGCGTTGTCGTACCCTCACCTGGACCCTAAACCGTCCCCATCCCCTAACCCTAACCCTAGCCCGAACCCTAACCCTAACCCTTCCCCGAAGCCTGACCCTCACCCGTCCCCTAATCCTAACCCGTACGCTGACACTAACCCGCGCCCTCACACGTACACTCCCCCTAAAGCGTTGTCGTACCCTCACCTGGACCCTAAACCGTCCCTGTCCCCTAACCCTAACCCTAGCCCGAACCCTAACCCTAACCCTTCCCCGAAGCCTGACCCTCACCAGTCCCCTAATCCTAACCCGAACGCTGACACTAACCCGCGCCCTCACACGTACGCTCCCCCTAAAGCGTTGTCGTACCCTCACCTGGACCCTAAACCGTCCCCGTCCCCTAACCCTAACCCTAGCCCGAACCCTAACCCTAACCCTTCCCCGAAGCCTGACCCTCACCAGTCCCCTAATCCTAACCCGAACGCTGACACTAACCCGCGCCCTCACACGTACGCTCCCCCTAAAGCGTTGTCGTACCCTCACCTGGACCCTAAACCGTCCCCGTCCCCTAACCCTAACCCTAGCCCGAACCCTAACCCTAACCCTTCCCCGAAGCCTGACCCTCACCAGTCCCCTAATCCTAACCCGAACGCTGACACTAACCCGCGCCCTCACACGTACGCTCCCCCTAAAGCGTTGTCGTACCCTCACCTGGACCCTAAACCGTCCCCGTCCCCTAACCCTAACCCTAGCCCGAACCCTAACCCTAACCCTTCCCCGAAGCCTGACCCTCACCCGTCCCCTAATCCTAACCCGTACGCTGACACTAACACGGGCCCTCACACGTACGCTCCCCCTAAAGCGTTGTCGTACCCTCACCTGGACCCTAAACCGTCCCCGTCCCCTAACCCTAACCCTAGCCCGAACCCTAACCCTAACCCTTCCCCGAAGCCTGACCCTCACCCGTCCCCTAATCCTAACCCGTACGCTGACACTAACCCGCGCCCTCACACGTACGCTCCCCCTAAAGCGTTGTCGTACCCTCACCTGGACCCTAAACCGTCCCCGTCCCCTAACCCTAACCCTAGCCCGAACCCTAACCCTAACCCTTCCCCGAAGCCTGACCCTCACCCGTCCCCTAATCCTAACCCGTACGCTGACACTAACCCGCGCCCTCACACGTACGCTCCCCCTAAAGCGTTGTCGTACCTTCACCTGGACCCTAAACCGTCCCCATCCCCTAACCCTAACCCTAGCCCGAACCCTAACCCTAACCCTTCCCCGAAGCCCGACCCTCACCCGTCCACTAATCCTAACCCGTACGCTGACACTAACCCGCTCCCTCACACGTACGCTCCCCCTAAAGCGTTGTCGTACCCTCACCTGGACCCTAAACCGTCCCCGTCCCCTAACCCTAACCCTAGCCCGAACCCTAACCCTAACCCTTCCCCGAAGCCTGACCCTCACCCGTCCCCTAATCCTAACCCGTACGCTGACACTAACCCGCGCCCTCACACGTACGCTCCCCCTAAAGCGTTGTCGTACCCTCACCTGGACCCTAAACCGTCCCCGTCCCCTAACCCTAACCCTAGCCCGAACCCTAACCCTAACCCTGCCCCGAAGCCTGACCCTCACCCGTCCCCTAATCCTAACCCGTACGCTGACACTAACCCGCGCCCTCACACGTACGCTCCCCCTAAAGCGTTGTCGTACCCTCACCTGGACCCTAAACCGTCCCCGTCCCCTAACCCTAACCCTAGCCCGAACCCTAACCCTAACTCTTCCCCGAAGCCTGACCCTCACCCGTCCCCTAATCCTAACCCGTACGCTGACACTAACCCGCGCCCTCACACGTACGCTCCCCCTAAAGCGTTGTCGTACCCTCACCTGGACCCTAAACCGTCCCCGTCCCCTAACCCTAACCCTAGCCCGAACCCTAACCCTAACCCTGCCCCGAAGCCTGACCCTCACCCGTCCCCTAATCCTAACCCGTACGCTGACACTAACCCGCGCCCTCACACGTACGCTCCCCCTAAAGAGTTGTCGTACCCTCACCTGGACCCTAAACCGTCCCCGTCCCCTAACCCTAACCCTAGCCCGAACCCTAACCCTAAACCTGCCCCGAAGCCTTCCCCTCACCCGTCCCCTAATCCTAACCTGTACGTTGACACTAACCTGCGCCCTCACACGTACGCTCCCCCTAAAGCGTTGTCGTACCCTCACCTGGACCCTAAACCGTCCCCGTCCCCTAACCCTAACCCTAGCCCGAACCCTAACCCTAACCCTGCCCTGAAGCCTGACCCTCACCCGTCCCCTAATCCTAACCCGTACGCTGACACTAACCCGCGCCCTCACACGTACGCTCCCCCTAAAGCGTTGTCGTACCCTCACCTGGACCCTAAACCGTCCCCGTCCCCTAACCCTAACCCTAGCCCGAACCCTAACCCTAACCCTTCCCCGAAGCCTGACCCTCACCCGTCCCCTAATCCTAACCCGTACGCTGACACTAACCCGCGCCCTCACACGTACGCTCCCCCTAAAGCGTTGTCGTACCCTCACCTGGACCCTAAGCCGTCCCCGTCCCCTAACCCTAACCCTAGCCCGAACCCTAACCCTAACCCTTCCCCGAAGCCTGACCCTCACCCGTCCCCTAATCCTAACCCGTACGCTGACACTAACCCGCGCCCTCACACGTACGCTCCCCCTAAAGCATTGTCGTACCCTCACCTGGACCCTAAACCGTCCCCGTCCCCTAACCCTAACCCTAGCCCGAACCCTAACCCTAACCCTTCCCCGAAGCCTGACCCTCACCCGTCCCCTAATCCTAACCCGTACGCTGACACTAACCCGCGCCCTCACACGTACGCTCCCCCTAAAGCGTTGTCGTACCCTCACCTGGACCCTAAACCGTCCCCGTCCCCTAACCCTAACCCTAGCCCGAACCCTAACCCTAACCCTGCCCCGAAGCCTGACCCTCACCCGTCCCCTAATCCTAACCCGTACGCTGACACTAACCCGCGCCCTCACACGTACGCTCCCCCTAAAGCGTTGTCGTACCCTCACCTGGACCCTAAACCGTCCCCGTCCCCTAACCCTAACCCTAGCCCGATCCCTAACCCTAACCCTTCCCCGAAGCCTGACCCTCACCCGTCCCCTAATCCTAACCCGTACGCTGACACTAACCCGCGCCCTCACAGGTACGCTCCCCCTAAAGCGTTGTCGTACCCTCACCTGGACCCTAAACCGTCCCCGTCCCCTAACCCTAACCCTAGCCCGAACCCTAACCCTAACCCTTCCCCGAAGCCTGACCCTCACCCGTCCCCTAATCCTAACCCGTACGCTGACACTAACCCGCGCCCTCACACGTACGCTCCCCCTAAAGCGTTGTCGTACCCTCACCTGGACCCTAAACCGTCCCCGTCCCCTAACCCTAACCCTAGCCCGAACCCTAACCCTAACCCTTCCCCGAAGCCTGACCCTCACCCGTCCCCTAATCCTAACCCGTACGCTGACACTAACCCGCGCCCTCACACGTACGCTCCCCCTAAAGCGTTGTCGTACCCTCACCTGGACCCTAAACCGTCCCCGTCCCCTAACCCTAACCCTAGCCCGAACCCTAACCCTAAACCTGCCCCGAAGCCTGACCCTCACCCGTCCCCTAATCCTAACCCGTACGCTGACACTAACCCGCGCCCTCACACGTACGCTCCCCCTAAAGCGTTGTCGTACCCTCACCTGGACCCTAAACCGTCCCCGTCCCCTAACCCTAACCCTAGCCCGAACCCTAACCCTAACCCTTCCCCGAAGCCTGACCCACACCCGTCCCCTAATCCTAACCCGTACGCTGACACTAACCCGCGCCCTCACACGTACGCTCCCCCTAAAGCGTTGTCGTACCCTCACCTGGACCCTAAACCGTCCCCGTCCCCTAACCCTAACCCTAGCCC
Source organism: Grampus griseus (assembly GCF_964374135.1). Classification (NCBI taxonomy): domain Eukaryota; kingdom Metazoa; phylum Chordata; class Mammalia; order Artiodactyla; family Delphinidae; genus Grampus; species Grampus griseus. The sequence continues at coordinate 282,905 of NW_028133182.1, read as the reverse complement.
GAACCCTAACCCTAACCCTTCCCCGAAGCCTGACCCTCACCCGTCCCCTAATCCTAACCCGTACGCTGACACTAACCCGCGCCCTCACACGTACGCTCCCCCTAAAGCGTTGTCGTACCCTCACCTGGACCCTAAACCGTCCCCGTCCCCTAACCCTAACCCTAGCCCGAACCCTAACCCTAACCCTTCCCCGAAGCCTGACCCTCACCCGTCCCCTAATCCTAACCCGTACGCTGACACTAACCCGCGCCCTCACACGTACGCTCCCCCTAAAGCGTTGTCGTACCCTCACCTGGACCCTAAACCGTCCCCGTCCCCTAACCCTAACCCTAGCCCGAACCCTAACCCTAACCCTTCCCCGAAGCCTGACCCTCACCCGTCCCCTAATCCTAACCCGTACGCTGACACTAACCCGCGCCCTCACACGTACGCTCCCCCTAAAGCGTTGTCGTACCCTCACCTGGACCCTAAACCGTCCCCGTCCCCTAACCCTAACCCTAGCCCGAACCCTAACCCTAACCCTTCCCCGAAGCCTGACCCTCACCCGTCCCCTAATCCTAACCCGTACGCTGACACTAACCCGCGCCCTCACACGTACGCTCCCCCTAAAGCGTTGTCGTACCCTCACCTGGACCCTAAACCGTCCCCGTCCCCTAACCCTAACCCTAGCCCGAACCCTAACCCTAACCCTTCCCCGAAGCCTGACCCTCACCCGTCCCCTATTCCTAACCCGTACGCTGACACTAACCCGCGCCCTCACACGTACGCTCCCCCTAAAGCGTTGTTGTACCCTCACCTGGACCCTAAACCGTCCCCGTCCCCTAACGCTAACCCTAGACCGAACCCGAAGCCTAACCCTTCCCCGAAGCCTGACCCTCACCCGTCCCCTAATCCTAACCCGTACGCTGACACTAACCCGCGCCCTCACACGTACGCTCCCCCTAAAGCGTTGTCGTACCCTCACCTGGACCCTAAACCGTCCCCGTCCCCGAACCCTAACCCTAGCCCGAACCCTAACCCTAACCCTTCCCCGAAGCCTGACCCTCACCCGTCCCCTAATCCTAACCCGTACGCTGACACTAACCCGTGCCCTCACACGTACGCTCCCCCTAAAGCGTTGTCGTACCCTCACCTGAACCCTAAACCGTCCCCGTCCCCTAACCCTAACCCTAGCCCGAACCCTAACCCTAACCCTTCCCCGAAGCCTGACCCTCACCCGTCCCCTAATCCTAACCCGTACGCTGACACTAACCCGCGCCCTCACACGTACGCTCCCCCTAAAGCGTTGTCGTACCCTCACCTGGACCCTAAACCGTCCCCGTCCCCTAACCCTAACCCTAGCCCGAACCCTAACCCTAACCCTTCCCCGAAGCCTGACCCTCACCCGTCCCCTAATCCTAACCCGTACGCTGACACTAACCCGCGCCCTCACACGTACGCTCCCCCTAAAGCGTTGTCGTACCCTCACCTGGACCCTAAACCGTCCCCGTCCCCTAACCCTAACCCTAGCCCGAACCCTAACCCTAACCCTTCCCCGAAGCCTGACCCTCACCCGTCCCCTAATCCTAACCCGTACGCTGACACTAACCCGCGCCCTCACACGTACGCTCCCCCTAAAGCGTTGTCGTACACTCATCTGGACCCTAAACCGTCCCCGTCCCCTAACCCTAACCCTAGCCCGAACCCTAACCCTAACCCTGCCCCGAAGCCTGACCCTCACCCGTCCCCTAATCCTAACCCGTACGCTGACACTAACCCGCGCCCTCACACGTACGCTCCCCCTAAAGCGTTGTCGTACCCTCACCTGGACCCTAAACCGTCCCCGTCCCCTAACCCTAACCCTAGCCCGAACCCTAACCCTAACCCTTCCCCGAAGCCTGACCCTCACCCGTCCCCTAATCCTAACCCGTACGCTGACACTAACCCGGGCCCTCACACGTACGCTCCCCCTAAAGCGTTGTCGTACCCTCACCTGGACCCTAAACCGTCCCCGTCCCCTAACCCTAACCCTAGCCCGAGCCCTAACCCTAACCCTTCCCCGAAGCCTGACCCTCACCCGTCCCTTAATCCTAACCCGTACGCTGACACTAACCCGCGCCCTCACTCGTACGCTCCCCCTAAAGCGTTGTCGTACCCTCACCTGGACCCTAAACCGTCCCCGTCCCCTAACCCTAACCCTAGCCCGAACCCTAACCCTAACCCTGCCCCGAAGCCTGCCCCTCACCCGTCCCCTAATCCTAACCCGTACGCTGACACTAACCCGCGCCCTCACACGTACGCTCCCCCTAAAGCGTTGTCGTACCCTCACCTGGACCCTAAACCGTCCCCGTCCCCTAACCCTAACCCTAGCCCGAACCCTAACCCTAACCCTACCCCGAAGCCTGACCCTCACCCGTCCCCTAATCCTAACCCGTACGCTGACACTAACCCGCGCCCTCACACGTACGCTCCCCCTAAAGCGTTGTCGTACCCTCACCTGGACCCTAAACCATCCCCGTCCCCTAACCCTAACCCTAGCCCGAACCCTAACCCTAACTCTTCCCCGAAGCCTGACCCTCACCCGTCCCCTAATCCTAACCCGTACGCTGACACTAACCCGCGCCCTCACACGTACGCTCCCCCTAAAGCGTTGTCGTACCCTCACCTGGACCCTAAACCGTCCCCGTCCCCTAACCCTAACCCTAGCCCGAACCCTAACCCTAACCCTGCCCCGAAGCCTGACCCTCACCCGTCCCCTAATCCTAACCCGTACGCTGACACTAACCCGCGCCCTCACACGTACGCTTCCCCTAAAGCGTTGTCGTACCCTCACCTGGACCCTAAACCGTCCCCATCCCCTAACCCTAACCCTAGCCCGAACCCTAACCCTAACCCTTCCCCGAAGCCTGACCCTCACCCGTCCCCTAATCCTAACCCGTACGCTGACACTAACCCGCGCCCTCACACGTACACTCCCCCTAAAGCGTTGTCGTACCCTCACCTGGACCCTAAACCGTCCCCGTCCCCTAACCCTAACCCTAGCCCGAACCCTAACCCTAACCCTTCCCCGAAGCCTGACCCTCACCAGTCCCCTAATCCTAACCCGAACGCTGACACTAAACCGCGCCCTCACACGTACGCTCCCCCTAAAGCGTTGTCGTACCCTCACCTGGACCCTAAACCGTCCCCGTCCCCTAACCCTAACCCTAGCCCGAACCCTAACCCTAACCCTTCCCCGAAGCCTGACCCTCACCCGTCCCCTAATCCTAACCCGTACGCTGACACTAACCCGCGCCCTCACACGTACGCTCCCCCTAAAGCGTTGTCGTACCCTCACCTGGACCCTAAACCGTCCCCGTCCCCTAACCCTAACCCTAGCCCGAACCCTAACCCTAACCCTTCCCCGAAGCCTGACCCTCACCCGTCCCCTAATCCTAACCCGTACGCTGACACTAACACGGGCCCTCACACGTACGCTCCCCCTAAAGCGTTGTCGTACCCTCACCTGGACCCTAAACCGTCCCCGTCCCCTAACCCTAACCCTAGCCCGAACCCTAACCCTAACCCTTCCCCGAAGCCTGACCCTCACCCGTCCCCTAATCCTAACCCGTACGCTGACACTAACCCGCGCCCTCACACGTACGCTCCCCCTAAAGCGTTGTCGTACCCTCACCTGGACCCTAAACCGTCCCCGTCCCCTAACCCTAACCCTAGCCCGAACCCTAACCCTAACCCTTCCCCGAAGCCTGACCCTCACCCGTCCCCTAATCCTAACCCGTACGCTGACACTAACCCGCGCCCTCACACGTACGCTCCCCCTAAAGCGTTGTCGTACCTTCACCTGGACCCTAAACCGTCCCCATCCCCTAACCCTAACCCTAGCCCGAACCCTAACCCTAACCCTTCCCCGAAGCCCGACCCTCACCCGTCCACTAATCCTAACCCGTACGCTGACACTAACCCGCTCCCTCACACGTACGCTCCCCCTAAAGCGTTGTCGTACCCTCACCTGGACCCTAAACCGTCCCCGTCCCCTAACCCTAACCCTAGCCCGAACCCTAACCCTAACCCTTCCCCGAAGCCTGACCCTCACCCGTCCCCTAATCCTAACCCGTACGCTGACACTAACCCGCGCCCTCACACGTACGCTCCCCCTAAAGCGTTGTCGTACCCTCACCTGGACCCTAAACCGTCCCCGTCCCCTAACCCTAACCCTAGCCCGAACCCTAACCCTAACCCTGCCCCGAAGCCTGACCCTCACCCGTCCCCTAATCCTAACCCGTACGCTGACACTAACCCGCGCCCTCACACGTACGCTCCCCCTAAAGCGTTGTCGTACCCTCACCTGGACCCTAAACCGTCCCCGTCCCCTAACCCTAACCCTAGCCCGAACCCTAACCCTAACTCTTCCCCGAAGCCTGACCCTCACCCGTCCCCTAATCCTAACCCGTACGCTGACACTAACCCGCGCCCTCACACGTACGCTCCCCCTAAAGCGTTGTCGTACCCTCACCTGGACCCTAAACCGTCCCCGTCCCCTAACCCTAACCCTAGCCCGAACCCTAACCCTAACCCTGCCCCGAAGCCTGACCCTCACCCGTCCCCTAATCCTAACCCGTACGCTGACACTAACCCGCGCCCTCACACGTACGCTCCCCCTAAAGCGTTGTCGTACCCTCACCTGGACCCTAAACCGTCCCCGTCCCCTAACCCTAACCCTAGCCCGAACCCTAACCCTAACCCTGCCCCGAAGCCTTCCCCTCACCCGTCCCCTAATCCTAACCTGTACGTTGACACTAACCTGCGCCCTCACACGTACGCTCCCCCTAAAGCGTTGTCGTACCCTCACCTGGACCCTAAACCGTCCCCGTCCCCTAACCCTAACCCTAGCCCGAACCCTAACCCTAACCCTGCCCCGAAGCCTGACCCTCACCCGTCCCCTAATCCTAACCCGTACGCTGACACTAACCCGCGCCCTCACACGTACGCTCCCCCTAAAGCGTTGTCGTACCCTCACCTGGACCCTAAACCGTCCCCGTCCCCTAACCCTAACCCTAGCCCGAACCCTAACCCTAACCCTTCCCCGAAGCCTGACCCTCACCCGTCCCCTAATCCTAACCCGTACGCTGACACTAACCCGCGCCCTCACACGTACGCTCCCCCTAAAGCGTTGTCGTACCCTCACCTGGACCCTAAGCCGTCCCCGTCCCCGAACCCTAACCCTAGCCCGAACCCTAACCCTAACCCTTCCCCGAAGCCTGACCCTCACCCGTCCCCTAATCCTAACCCGTACGCTGACACTAACCCACGCCCTCACACGTACGCTCCCCCTAAAGCGTTGTCGTACCCTCACCTGGACCCTAAACCGTCCCCGTCCCCTAACCCTAACCCTAGCCCGAACCCTAACCCTAACACTTCCCCGAAGCCTGACCCTCACCCGTCCCCTAATCCTAACCCGTACGGTGAAACTAACCCGCGCCCTCACACGTACGCTCCCCCTAAAGCGTTGTCGTACCCTCACCTGGACCCTAAACCGTCCCCGTCCCCTAACCCTAACCCTAGCCCGAACCCTAACCCTAACCCTTCCCCGAAGCCTGACCCTCACCCGTCCCCTAATCCTAACCCGTACGCTGACACTAACCCGCGCCCTCACACGTACGCTCCCCCTAAAGCGTTGTCGTACCCTCACCTGGACCCTAAACCGTCCCCGTCCCCTAACCCTAACCCTAGCCCGAACCCTAACCCTAACCCTTCCCCGAAGCCTGACCCTCACCCGTCCCCTAATCCTAACCCGTACGCTGACACTAACCCGCGCCCTCACACGTACGCTCCCCCTAAAGCGTTGTCGTACCCTCACCTGGACCCTAAACCGTCCCCGTCCCCTAACCCTAACCCTAGCCCGAACCCTAACATTAACCCTTCCCCGAAGCCTGACCCTCACCCGTCCCCTAATCCTAACCCGTACGCTGACACTAACCCGCGCCCTCACACGTACGCTCCCCCTAAAGCGTTGTCGTACCCTCACCTGGACCCTAAACCGTCCCCGTCCCCTAACCCTAACCCTAGCCCGAACCCTAACCCTAACCCTTCCCCGAAGCCTGACCCTCACCCGTCCCCTAATCCTAACCCGTACGCTGACACTAACCCACGCCCTCACACGTACGCTCCCCCTAAAGCGTTGTCGTACCCTCACCTGGACCCTAAACCGTCCCCGTCCCCTAACCCTAACCCTAGCCCGAACCCTAACCCTAACCCTTCCCCGAAGCCTGACCCTCACCCGTCCCCTAATCCTAACCCGTACGCTGACACTAACCCGCGCCCTCACACGTACGCTCCCCCTAAAGCGTTGTCGTGCCCTCACCTGGACCCTAAACCGTCCCCGTACCCTAACCCTAACCCTAGCCCGAACCCTAACCCTAACCCTTCCCCGAAGCCTGACCCTCACCCGTCCCCTAATCCTAACCCGTACGCTGACACTAACCCGCGCCCTCACACGTACGCTCCCCCTAAAGCGTTGTCGTACCCTCACCTGGACCCTAAACCGTCCCCGTCCCCTAACCCTAACCCTAGCCCGAACCCTAACCCTAACCCTTCCCCGAAGCCTGACCCTCACCCGTCCCCTAATCCCAACCCGTACGCTGACACTAACCCGCGCCCTCACACGTACGCTCCCCCTAAAGCGTTGTCGTACCCTCACCTGGACCCTAAACCGTCCCCGTCCCCTAACCCTAACCCTAGCCCGAACCCTAACCCTAAACCTGCCCCGAAGCCTGACCCTCACCCGTCCCCTAATCCTAACCCGTACGCTGACACTAACGCGCGCCCTCACACGTACGCTCCCCCTAAAGCGTTGTCATACCCTCACCTGGACCCTAGACCGTCCCCGTCCCCTAACCCTAACCCTAGCCCGAACCCTAACCCTAACCCTTCCCCGAAGCCTGACCCTCACCCGTCCCCTAATCCTAACCCGTACGCTGACACTAACCCGCGCCCTCACACGTACGCTCCCCCTAAAGCGTTGTCGTACCCTCACCTGGACCCTAAACCGTCCCCGTCCCCTAACCCTAACCCTAGCCCGAACCCTAACCCTAACCCTTCCCCGAAGCCTGACCCTCACCCGTCCCCTAATCCTAACCCGTACGCTGACACTAACCCGCGCCCTCACACGTACGCTCCCCCTAAAGCGTTGTCGTACCCTCACCTGGACCCTAAACCGTCCCCGTCCCCTAACCCTAACCCTAGCCCGAACCCTAACCCTAACCCTTCCCCGAAGCCTGACCCTCACCCGTCCCCTAATCCTAACCCGTACGCTGACACTAACACGGGCCCTCACACGTACGCTCCCCCTAAAGCGTTGTCGTACCCTCACCTGGACCCAAAACCGTCCCCGTCCCCTAACCCTAACCCTAGCCCGAACCCTAACCCTAACCCTTCCCCGAAGCCTGACCCTCACCCGTCCCCTAATCCTAACCCGTACGCTGACACTAACCCGCGCCCTCACACGTACGCTCCCCCTAAAGCGTTGTCGTACCCTCACCTGGACCCTAAACCGTCCCCGTCCCCTAACCCTAACCCTAGCCCGAACCCTAACCCTAACCCTTCCCCGAAGCCTGACCCTCACCCGTCCCCTAATCCTAACCCGTACGCTGACACTAACCCGCGCCCTCACACGTACGCTCCCCCTAAAGCGTTGTCGTACCTTCACCTGGACCCTAAACCGTCCCCATCCCCTAACCCTAACCCTAGCCCGAACCCTAACCCTAACCCTTCCCCGAAGCCCGACCCTCACCCGTCCACTAATCCTAACCCGTACGCTGACACTAACCCGCTCCCTCACACGTACGCTCCCCCTAAAGCGTTGTCGTACCCTCACCTGGACCCTAAACCGTCCCCGTCCCCTAACCCTAACCCTAGCCCGAACCCTAACCCTAACCCTTCCCCGAAGCCTGACCCTCACCCGTCCCCTAATCCTAACCCGTACGCTGACACTAACCCGCGCCCTCACACGTATGCTCCCCCTAAAGCGTTGTCGTACCCTCACCTGGACCCTAAACCGTCCCCGTCCCCTAACCCTAACCCTAGCCCGAACCCTAACCCTAACCCTGCCCCGAAGCCTGACCCTCACCCGTCCCCTAATCCTAACCCGTACGCTGACACTAACCCGCGCCCTCACACGTACGCTCCCCCTAAAGCGTTGTCGTACCCTCACCTGGACCCTAAACCGTCCCCGTCCCCTAACCCTAACCCTAGCCCGAACCCTAACCCTAACTCTTCCCCGAAGCCTGACCCTCACCCGTCCCCTAATCCTAACCCGTACGCTGACACTAACCCGCGCCCTCACACGTACGCTCCCCCTAAAGCGTTGTCGTACCCTCACCTGGACCCTAAACCGTCCCCGTCCCCTAACCCTAACCCTAGCCCGAACCCTAACCCTAACCCTGCCCCGAAGCCTGACCCTCACCCGTCCCCTAATCCTAACCCGTACGCTGACACTAACCCGCGCCCTCACACGTACGCTCCCCCTAAAGCGTTGTCGTACCCTCACCTGGACCCTAAACCGTCCCCGTCCCCTAACCCTAACCCTAGCCCGAACCCTAACCCTAACCCTGCCCCGAAGCCTTCCCCTCACCCGTCCCCTAATCCTAACCTGTACGTTGACACTAACCTGCGCCCTCACACGTACGCTCCCCCTAAAGCGTTGTCGTACCCTCACCTGGACCCTAAACCGTCCCCGTCCCCTAACCCTAACCCTAGCCCGAACCCTAACCCTAACCCTGCCACGAAGCCTGACCCTCACCCGTCCCCTAATCCTAACCCGTACGCTGACACTAACCCGCGTCCTCACACGTACGCTCCCCCTAAAGCGTTGTCGTACCCTCACCTGGACCCTAAACCGTCCCCGTCCCCTAACCCTAACCCTAGCCCGAACCCTAACCCTAACCCTTCCCCGAAGCCTGACACTCACCCGTCCCCTAATCCTAACCCGTACGCTGACACTAACCCGCGCCCTCACACGTACGCTCCCCCTAAAGCGTTGTCGTACCCTCACCTGGACCCTAAGCCGTCCCCGTCCCCTAACCCTAACCCTAGCCCGAACCCTAACCCTAACCCTTCCCCGAAGCCTGACCCTCACCCGTCCCCTAATCCTAACCCGTACGCTGACACTAACCCACGCCCTCACACGTACGCTCCCCCTAAAGCGTTGTCGTACCCTCACCTGGACCCTAAACCGTCCCCGTCCCCTAACCCTAACCCTAGCCCGAACCCTAACCCTAACACTTCCCCGAAGCCTGACCCTCACCCGTCCCCTAATCCTAACCCGTACGCTGACACTAACCCGCGCCCTCACACGTACGCTTCCCCTAAAGCGTTGTCGTACCCTCACCTGGACCCTAAACCGTCCCCATCCCCTAACCCTAACCCTAGCCCGAACCCTAACCCTAACCCTTCCCCGAAGCCTGACCCTCACCCGTCCCCTAATCCTAACCCGTACGCTGACACTAACCCGCGCCCTCACACGTACACTCCCCCTAAAGCGTTGTCGTACCCTCACCTGGACCCTAAACCGTCCCTGTCCCCTAACCCTAACCCTAGCCCGAACCCTAACCCTAACCCTTCCCCGAAGCCTGACCCTCACCCGTCCCCTAATCCTAACCCGTACGCTGACACTAACCCGCGCCCTCACACGTACGCTCCCCCTAAAGCGTTGTCGTACCCTCACCTGGACCCTAAACCGTCCCCGTCCCCTAACCCTAACCCTAGCCCGAACCCTAACCCTAACCCTTCCCCGAAGCCTGACCCTCACCCGTCCCCTAATCCTAACCCGTACGCTGACACTAACACGGGCCCTCACACGTACGCTCCCCCTAAAGCGTTGTCGTACCCTCACCTGGACCCTAAACCGTCCCCGTCCCCTAACCCTAACCCTAGCCCGAACCCTAACCCTAACCCTTCCCCGAAGCCTGACCCTCACCCGTCCCCTAATCCTAACCCGTACGCTGACACTAACCCGCGCCCTCACACGTACACTCCCCCTAAAGCGTTGTCGTACCCTCACCTGGACCCTAAACCGTCCCCGTCCCCTAACCCTAACCCTAGCCCGAACCCTAACCCTAACCCTTCCCCGAAGCCTGACCCTCACCCGTCCCCTAATCCTAACCCGTACGCTGACACTAACCCGCGCCCTCACACGTACGCTCCCCCTAAAGCGTTGTCGTACCTTCACCTGGACCCTAAACCGTCCCCATCCCCTAACCCTAACCCTAGCCCGAACCCTAACCCTAACCCTTCCCCGAAGCCCGACCCTCACCCGTCCACTAATCCTAACCCGTACGCTGACACTAACCCGCTCCCTCACACGTACGCTCCCCCTAAAGCGTTGTCGTACCCTCACCTGGACCCTAAACCGTCCCCGTCCCCTAACCCTAACCCTAGCCCGAACCCTAACCCTAACTCTTCCCCGAAGCCTGACCCTCACCCGTCCCCTAATCCTAACCCGTACGCTGACACTAACCCGCGCCCTCACACGTACGCTCCCCCTAAAGCGTTGTCGTACCCTCACCTGGACCCTAAACCGTCCCCGTCCCCTAACCCTAACCCTAGCCCGAACCCTAACCCTAACCCTGCCCCGAAGCCTGACCCTCACCCGTCCCCTAATCCTAACCCGTACGCTGACACTAACCCGCGCCCTCACACGTACGCTCCCCCTAAAGCGTTGTCGTACCCTCACCTGGACCCTAAACCGTCCCCGTCCCCTAACCCTAACCCTAGCCCGAACCCTAACCCTAACTCTTCCCCGAAGCCTGACCCTCACCCGTCCCCTAATCCTAACCCGTACGCTGACACTAACCCGCGCCCTCACACGTACGCTCCCCCTAAAGCGTTGTCGTACCCTCACCTGGACCCTAAACCGTCCCCGTCCCCTAACCCTAACCCTAGCCCGAACCCTAACCCTAACCCTGCCCCGAAGCCTGACCCTCACCCGTCCCCTAATCCTAACCCGTACGCTGACACTAACCCGCGCCCTCACACGTACGCTCCCCCTAAAGCGTTGTCGTACCCTCACCTGGACCCTAAACCGTCCCCGTCCCCTAACCCTAACCCTAGCCCGAACCCTAACCCTAACCCTGCCCCGAAGCCTTCCCCTCACCCGTCCCCTAATCCTAACCTGTACGTTGACACTAACCTGCGCCCTCACACGTACGCTCCCCCTAAAGCGTTGTCGTACCCTCACCTGGACCCTAAACCGTCCCCGTCCCCTAACCCTAACCCTAGCCCGAACCCTAACCCTAACCCTGCCCCGAAGCCTGACCCTCACCCGTCCCCTAATCCTAACCCGTACGCTGACACTAACCCGCGCCCTCACACGTACGCTCCCCCTAAAGCGTTGTCGTATCCTCACCTGGACCCTAAACCGTCCCCGTCCCCTAACCCTAACCCTAGCCCGAACCCTAACCCTAACCCTTCCCCGAAGCCTGACCCTCACCCGTCCCCTAATCCTAACCCGTACGCTGACACTAACCCGCGCCCTCACACGTACGCTCCCCCTAAAGCGTTGTCGTACCCTCACCTGGACCCTAAGCCGTCCCCGTCCCCGAACCCTAACCCTAGCCCGAACCCTAACCCTAACCCTTCCCCGAAGCCTGACCCTCACCCGTCCCCTAATCCTAACCCGTACGCTGACACTAACCCACGCCCTCACACGTACGCTCCCCCTAAAGCGTTGTCGTACCCTCACCTGGACCCTAAACCGTCCCCGTCCCCTAACCCTAACCCTAGCCCGAACCCTAACCCTAACACTTCCCCGAAGCCTGACCCTCACCCGTCCCCTAATCCTAACCCGTACGCTGACACTAACCCGCGCCCTCACACGTACGCTCCCCCTAAAGCGGTGTCGTACCCTCACCTGGACCCTAAACCGTCCCCGTCCCCGAACCCTAACCCTAGCCCGAACCCTAACCCTAACCCTTCCCCGAAGCCTGACCCTCACCCGTCCCCTAATCCTAACCCGTACGCTGACACTAACCCGCGCCCTCACACGTACGCTCCCCCTAAAGCGTTGTCGTACCCTCACCTGGACCCTAAACCGTCCCCGTCCCCTAACCCTAACCCTAGCCCGAACCCTAACCCTAACCCTTCCCCGAAGCCTGACCCTCACCCGTCCCCTAATCCTAACCCGAACGCTGACACTAACCCGCGCCCTCACACGTACGCTCCCCCTAAAGCGTTGTCGTACCCTCACCTGGACCCTAAACCGTCCCCGTCCCCTAACCCTAACCCTAGTCCGAACCCTAACCCTAAACCTTCCCCGAAGCCTGACCCTCACCCGTCCCCTAATCCTAACCCGTACGCTGACACTAACCCGCGCCCTCACACGTACGCTCCCCCTAAAGCGTTGTCGTACCCTCACCTGGACCCTAAACCGTCCCCGTCCCCTAACCCTAACCCTAGCCCGAACCCTAACCCTAACCCTTCCCCGAAGCCTGACCCTCACCCGTCCCCTAATCCTAACCCGTACGCTGACACTAACCCGCGCCCTCACACGTACACTCCCCCTAAAGCGTTGTCGTACCCTCACCTGGACCCTAAACCGTCCCCGTCCCCTAACCCTAACCCTAGCCCGAACCCTAACCCTAACCCTTCCCCGAAGCCTGACCCTCACCCGTCCCCTAATCCTAACCCGTACGCTGACACTAACCCGGGCCCTCACACGTACGCTCCCCCTAAAGCGTTGTCGTACCCTCACCTGGACCCTAAACCGTCCCCGTCCCCTAACCCTAACCCTAGCCCGAACCCTAACCCTAACACTTCCCCGAAGCCTGACCCTCACCCGTCCCCTAATCCTAACCCGTACGCTGACACTAACCCGCGCCCTCACACGTACGCTCCCCCTAAAGCGGTGTCGTACCCTCACCTGGACCCTAAACCGTCCCCGTCCCCGAACCCTAACCCTAGCCCGAACCCTAACCCTAACCCTTCCCCGAAGCCTGACCCTCACCCGTCCCCTAATCCTAACCCGTACGCTGACACTAACCCGCGCCCTCACACGTACGCTCCCCCTAAAGCGTTGTCGTACCCTCACCTGGACCCTAAACCGTCCCCGTCCCCTAACCCTAACCCTAGCCCGAACCCTAACCCTAACCCTTCCCCGAAGTCTGACCCTCACCCGTCCCCTAATCCTAACCCGAACGCTGACACTAACCCGCGCCCTCACACGTACGCTCCCCCTAAAGCGTTGTCGTACCCTCACCTGGACCCTAAACCGTCCCCGTCCCCTAACCCTAACCCTAGTCCGAACCCTAACCCTAACCCTTCCCCGAAGCCTGACCCTCACCCGTCCCCTAATCCTAACCCGTACGCTGACACTAACCCGCGCCCTCACACGTACGCTCCCCCTAAAGCGTTGTCGTACCCTCACCTGGACCCTAAACCGTCCCCGTCCCCTAACCCTAACCCTAGCCCGAACCCTAACCCTAACCCTTCCCCGAAGCCTGACCCTCACCCGTCCCCTAATCCTAACCCGTACGCTGACACTAACCCGCGCCCTCACACGTACACTCCCCCTAAAGCGTTGTCGTACCCTCACCTGGACCCTAAACCGTCCCCGTCCCCTAACCCTAACCCTAGCCCGAACCCTAACCCTAACCCTTCCCCGAAGCCTGACCCTCACCCGTCCCCTAATCCTAACCAGTACGCTGACACTAACCCGGGCCCTCACACGTACGCTCCCCCTAAAGCGTTGTCGTACCCTCACCTGGACCCTAAGCCGTCCCCGTCCCCGAACCCTAACCCTAGCCCGAACCCTAACCCTAACCCTTCCCCGAAGCCTGACCCTCACCCGTCCCCTAATCCTAACCCGTACGCTGACACTAACCCACGCCCTCACACGTACGCTCCCCCTAAAGCGTTGTCGTACCCTCACCTGGACCCTAAACCGTCCCCGTCCCCTAACCCTAACCCTAGCCCGAACCCTAACCCTAACACTTCCCCGAAGCCTGACCCTCACCCGTCCCCTAATCCTAACCCGTACGCTGACACTAACCCGCGCCCTCACACGTACGCTCCCCCTAAAGCGGTGTCGTACCCTCACCTGGACCCTAAACCGTCCCCGTCCCCGAACCCTAACCCTAGCCCGAACCCTAACCCTAACCCTTCCCCGAAGCCTGACCCTCACCCGTCCCCTAATCCTAACCCGTACGCTGACACTAACCCGCGCCCTCACACGTACGCTCCCCCTAAAGCGTTGTCGTACCCTCACCTGGACCCTAAACCGTCCCCGTCCCCTAACCCTAACCCTAGCCCGAACCCTAACCCTAACCCTTCCCCGAAGCCTGACCCTCACCCGTCCCCTAATCCTAACCCGAACGCTGACACTAACCCGCGCCCTCACACGTACGCTCCCCCTAAAGCGTTGTCGTACCCTCACCTGGACCCTAAACCGTCCCCGTCCCCTAACCCTAACCCTAGTCCGAACCCTAACCCTAAACCTTCCCCGAAGCCTGACCCTCACCCGTCCCCTAATCCTAACCCGTACGCTGACACTAACCCGCGCCCTCACACGTACGCTCCCCCTAAAGCGTTGTCGTACCCTCACCTGGACCCTAAACCGTCCCCGTCCCCTAACCCTAACCCTAGCCCGAACCCTAACCCTAACCCTTCCCCGAAGCCTGACCCTCACCCGTCCCCTAATCCTAACCCGTACGCTGACACTAACCCGCGCCCTCACACGTACACTCCCCCTAAAGCGTTGTCGTACCCTCACCTGGACCCTAAACCGTCCCCGTCCCCTAACCCTAACCCTAGCCCGAACCCTAACCCTAACCCTTCCCCGAAGCCTGACCCTCACCCGTCCCCTAATCCTAACCAGTACGCTGACACTAACCCGGGCCCTCACACGTACGCTCCCCCTAAAGCGTTGTCGTACCCTCACCTGGACCCTAAACCGTCCCCGTCCCCTAACCCTAACCCTAGCCCGAACCCTAACCCTAACACTTCCCCGAAGCCTGACCCTCACCCGTCCCCTAATCCTAACCCGTACGCTGACACTAACCCGCGCCCTCACACGTACGCTCCCCCTAAAGCGGTGTCGTACCCTCACCTGGACCCTAAACCGTCCCCGTCCCCGAACCCTAACCCTAGCCCGAACCCTAACCCTAACCCTTCCCCGAAGCCTGACCCTCACCCGTCCCCTAATCCTAACCCGTACGCTGACACTAACCCGCGCCCTCACACGTACGCTCCCCCTAAAGCGTTGTCGTACCCTCACCTGGACCCTAAACCGTCCCCGTCCCCTAACCCTAACCCTAGCCCGAACCCTAACCCTAACCCTTCCCCGAAGTCTGACCCTCACCCGTCCCCTAATCCTAACCCGAACGCTGACACTAACCCGCGCCCTCACACGTACGCTCCCCCTAAAGCGTTGTCGTACCCTCACCTGGACCCTAAACCGTCCCCGTCCCCTAACCCTAACCCTAGTCCGAACCCTAACCCTAACCCTTCCCCGAAGCCTGACCCTCACCCGTCCCCTAATCCTAACCCGTACGCTGACACTAACCCGCGCCCTCACACGTACGCTCCCCCTAAAGCGTTGTCGTACCCTCACCTGGACCCTAAACCGTCCCCGTCCCCTAACCCTAACCCTAGCCCGAACCCTAACCCTAACCCTTCCCCGAAGCCTGACCCTCACCCGTCCCCTAATCCTAACCCGTACGCTGACACTAACCCGCGCCCTCACACGTACACTCCCCCTAAAGCGTTGTCGTACCCTCACCTGGACCCTAAACCGTCCCCGTCCCCTAACCCTAACCCTAGCCCGAACCCTAACCCTAACCCTTCCCCGAAGCCTGACCCTCACCCGTCCCCTAATCCTAACCAGTACGCTGACACTAACCCGGGCCCTCACACGTACGCTCCCCCTAAAGCGTTGTCGTACCCTCACCTGGACCCTAAACCGTCCCCGTCCCCTAACCCTAACCCTAGCCCGAACCCTAACCCTAACCCTTCCCCGAAGCCTGACCCTCACCCGTCCCCTAATCCTAACCCGTACGCTGACACTAACCCGCGCCCTCACACGTACGCTCCCCCTAAAGCGTTGTCGTACCCTCACCTGGACCCTAAACCGTCCCCGTCCCCTAACCCTAACCCTAGCCCGAACCATAACCCTAAACCTGCCCCGAAGCCTGACCCTCACCCGTCCCCTAATCCTAACCCGTACGCTGACACTAACGCGAGCCCTCACACGTACGCTCCCCCTAAAGCGTTGTCATACCCTCACCTGGACCCTAGACCGTCCCCGTCCCCTAACCCTAACCCTAGCCCGAACCCTAACCCTAACCCTTCCCCGAAGCCTGACCCTCACCCGTCCCCTAATCCTAACCCGTACGCTGACACTAACCCGCGCCCTCACACGTACGCTCCCCCTAAAGCGTTGTCGTACCCTCACCTGGACCCTAAACCGTCCCCGTCCCCTAACCCTAACCCTAGCCCGAACCCTAACCCTAACCCTTCCCCGAAGCCTGACCCTCACCCGTCCCCTAATCCTAACCCGTACGCTGACACTAACCCGCGCCCTCACACGTACGCTCCCCCTAAAGCGTTGTCGTACCCTCACCTGGACCCTAAACCGTCCCCGTCCCCTAACCCTAACCCTAGCCCGAACCCTAACCCTAACCCTTCCCCGAAGCCTGACCCTCACCCGTCCCCTAATCCTAACCCGTACGCTGACACTAACACGGGCCCTCACACGTACGCTCCCCCTAAAGCGTTGTCGTACCCTCACCTGGACCCAAAACCGTCCCCGTCCCCTAACCCTAACCCTAGCCCGAACCCTAACCCTAACCCTTCCCCGAAGCCTGACCCTCACCCGTCCCCTAATCCTAACCCGTACGCTGACACTAACCCGCGCCCTCACACGTACGCTCCCCCTAAAGCGTTGTCGTACCCTCACCTGGACCCTAAACCGTCCCCGTCCCCTAACCCTAACCCTAGCCCGAACCCTAACCCTAACCCTTCCCCGAAGCCTGACCCTCACCCGTCCCCTAATCCTAACCCGTACGCTGACACTAACCCGCGCCCTCACACGTACGCTCCCCCTAAAGCGTTGTCGTACCTTCACCTGGACCCTAAACCGTCCCCATCCCCTAACCCTAACCCTAGCCCGAACCCTAACCCTAACCCTTCCCCGAAGCCCGACCCTCACCCGTCCACTAATCCTAACCCGTACGCTGACACTAACCCGCTCCCTCACACGTACGCTCCCCCTAAAGCGTTGTCGTACCCTCACCTGGACCCTAAACCGTCCCCGTCCCCTAACCCTAACCCTAGCCCGAACCCTAACCCTAACCCTTCCCCGAAGCCTGACCCTCACCCGTCCCCTAATCCTAACCCGTACGCTGACACTAACCCGCGCCCTCACACGTACGCTCCCCCTAAAGCGTTGTCGTACCCTCACCTGGACCCTAAACCGTCCCCGTCCCCTAACCCTAACCCTAGCCCGAACCCTAACCCTAACCCTGCCCCGAAGCCTGACCCTCACCCGTCCCCTAATCCTAACCCGTACGCTGACACTAACCCGCGCCCTCACACGTACGCTCCCCCTAAAGCGTTGTCGTACCCTCACCTGGACCCTAAACCGTCCCCGTCCCCTAACCCTAACCCTAGCCCGAACCCTAACCCTAACTCTTCCCCGAAGCCTGACCCTCACCCGTCCCCTAATCCTAACCCGTACGCTGACACTAACCCGCGCCCTCACACGTACGCTCCCCCTAAAGCGTTGTCGTACCCTCACCTGGACCCTAAACCGTCCCCGTCCCCTAACCCTAACCCTAGCCCGAACCCTAACTCTAACCCTGCCCCGAAGCCTGACCCTCACCCGTCCCCTAATCCTAACCCGTACGCTGACACTAACCCGCGCCCTCACACGTACGCTCCCCCTAAAGCGTTGTCGTACCCTCACCTGGACCCTAAACCGTCCCCGTCCCCTAACCCTAACCCTAGCCCGAACCCTAACCCTAACCCTGCCCCGAAGCCTTCCCCTCACCCGTCCCCTAATCCTAACCTGTACGTTGACACTAACCTGCGCCCTCACACGTACGCTCCCCCTAAAGCGTTGTCGTACCCTCACCTGGACCCTAAACCGTCCCCGTCCCCTAACCCTAACCCTAGCCCGAACCCTAACCCTAACCCTGCCACGAAGCCTGACCCTCACCCGTCCCCTAATCCTAACCCGTACGCTGACACTAACCCGCGCCCTCACACGTACGCTCCCCCTAAAGCGTTGTCGTACCCTCACCTGGACCCTAAACCGTCCCCGTCCCCTAACCCTAACCCTAGCCCGAACCCTAACCCTAACCCTTCCCCGAAGCCTGACCCTCACCCGTCCCCTAATCCTAACCCGTACGCTGACACTAACCCGCGCCCTCACACGTACGCTCCCCCTAAAGCGTTGTCGTACCCTCACCTGGACCCTAAACCGTCCCCGTCCCCTAACCCTAACCCTAGCCCGAACCCTAACCCTAACCCTTCCCCGAAGCCTGACCCTCACCCGTCCCCTAATCCTAACCCGTACGCTGACACTAACCCTCGCCCTCACACGTACACTCCCCCTAAAGCGTTGTCGTACCCTCACCTGGACCCTAAACCGTCCCTGTCCCCTAACCCTAACCCTAGCCCGAACCCTAACCCTAACCCTTCCCCGAAGCCTGACCCACACCAGTCCCCTAATCCTAACCCGAACGCTGACACTAACCCGCGCCCTCACACGTACGCTCCCCCTAAAGCGTTGTCGTACCCTCACCTGGACCCTAAACCGTCCCCGTCCCCTAACCCTAACCCTAGCCCGAACCCTAACCCTAACCCTTCCCCGAAGCCTGACCCTCACCCGTCCCCTAATCCTAACCCGTACGCTGACACTAACCCGCGCCCTCACACGTACGCTCCCCCTAAAGCGTTGTCGTACCCTCACCTGGACCCTAAACCGTCCCCGTCCCCTAACCCTAACCCTAGCCCGAACCCTAACCCTAACCCTTCCCCGAAGCCTGACCCTCACCCGTCCCCTAATCCTAACCCGTACGCTGACACTAACACGGGCCCTCACACGTACGCTCCCCCTAAAGCGTTGTCGTACCCTCACCTGGACCCTAAACCGTCCCCGTCCCCTAACCCTAACCCTAGCCCGAACCCTAACCCTAACCCTTCCCCGAAGCCTGACCCTCACCCGTCCCCTAATCCTAACCCGTACGCTGACACTAACCCGCGCCCTCACACGTACGCTCCCCCTAAAGCGTTGTCGTACCCTCACCTGGACCCTAAACCGTCCCCGTCCCCTAACCCTAACCCTAGCCCGAACCCTAACCCTAACCCTTCCCCGAAGCCTGACCCTCACCCGTCCCCTAATCCTAACCCGTACGCTGACACTAACCCGCGCCCTCACACGTACGCTCCCCCTAAAGCGTTGTCGTACCTTCACCTGGACCCTAAACCGTCCCCATCCCCTAACCCTAACCCTAGCCCGAACCCTAACCCTAACCCTTCCCCGAAGCCCGACCCTCACCCGTCCACTAATCCTAACCCGTACGCTGACACTAACCCGCTCCCTCACACGTACGCTCCCCCTAAAGCGTTGTCGTACCCTCACCTGGACCCTAAACCGTCCCCGTCCCCTAACCCTAACCCTAGCCCGAACCCTAACCCTAACCCTTCCCCGAAGCCTGACCCTCACCCGTCCCCTAATCCTAACCTGTACGCTGACACTAACCCGCGCCCTCACACGTACGCTCCCCCTAAAGCGTTGTCGTACCCTCACCTGGACCCTAAACCGTCCCCGTCCCCTAACCCTAACCCTAGCCCGAACCCTAACCCTAACACTGCCCCGAAGCCTGACCCTCACCCGTCCCCTAATCCTAACCCGTACGCTGACACTAACCCGCGCCCTCACACGTACGCTCCCCCTAAAGCGTTGTCGTACCCTCACCTGGACCCTAAACCGTCCCCGTCCCCTAACCCTAACCCTAGCCCGAACCCTAACCCTAACTCTTCCCCGAAGCCTGACCCTCACCCGTCCCCTAATCCTAACCCGTACGCTGACACTAACCCGCGCCCTCACACGTACGCTCCCCCTAAAGCGTTGTCGTACCCTCACCTGGACCCTAAACCGTCCCCGTCCCCTAACCCTAACCCTAGCCCGAACCCTAACCCTAACCCTGCCCCGAAGCCTGACCCTCACCCGTCCCCTAATCCTAACCCGTACGCTGACACTAACCCGCGCCCTCACACGTACGCTCCCCCTAAAGCGTTGTCGTACCCTCACCTGGACCCTAAACCGTCCCCGTCCCCTAACCCTAACCCTAGCCCGAACCCTAACCCTAACCCTGCCCCGAAGCCTTCCCCTCACCCGTCCCCTAATCCTAACCTGTACGTTGACACTAACCTGCGCCCTCACACGTACGCTCCCCCTAAAGCGTTGTCGTACCCTCACCTGGACCCTAAACCGTCCCCGTCCCCTAACCCTAACCCTAGCCCGAACCCTAACCCTAACCCTTCCCCGAAGCCTGACCCTCACCCGTCCCCTAATCCTAACCCGTACGCTGACACTAACCCGCGCCCTCACACGTACGCTCCCCCTAAAGCGTTGTCGTACCCTCACCTGGACCCTAAGCCGTCCCCGTCCCCGAACCCTAACCCTAGCCCGAACCCTAACCCTAACCCTTCCCCGAAGCCTGACCCTCACCCGTCCCCTAATCCTAACCCGTACGCTGACACTAACCCACGCCCTCACACGTACGCTCCCCCTAAAGCGTTGTCGTACCCTCACCTGGACCCTAAACCGTCCCCGTCCCCTAACCCTAACCCTAGCCCGAACCCTAACCCTAACACTTCCCCGAAGCCTGACCCTCACCCGTCCCCTAATCCTAACCCGTACGCTGACACTAACCCGCGCCCTCACACGTACGCTCCCCCTAAAGCGGTGTCGTACCCTCACCTGGACCCTAAACCGTCCCCGTCCCCGAACCCTAACCCTAGCCCGAACCCTAACCCTAACCCTTCCCCGAAGCCTGACCCTCACCCGTCCCCTAATCCTAACCCGTAGGCTGACACTAACCCGCGCCCTCACACGTACGCTCCCCCTAAAGCGTTGTCGTACCCTCACCTGGACCCTAAACCGTCCCCGTCCCCTAACCCTAACCCTAGCCCGAACCCTAACCCTAACCCTTCCCCGAAGCCTGACCCTCACCCGTCCCCTAATCCTAACCCGAACGCTGACACTAACCCGCGCCCTCACACGTACGCTCCCCCTAAAGCGTTGTCGTACCCTCACCTGGACCCTAAACCGTCCCCGTCCCCTAACCCTAACCCTAGTCCGAACCCTAACCCTAACCCTTCCCCGAAGCCTGACCCTCACCCGTCCCCTAATCCTAACCCGTACGCTGACACTAACCCGCGCCCTCACACGTACGCTCCCCCTAAAGCGTTGTCGTACCCTCACCTGGACCCTAAACCGTCCCCGTCCCCTAACCCTAACCCTAGCCCGAACCCTAACCCCAACCCTGCCCCGAAGCCTGACCCTCACCCGTCCCCTAATCCTATCCCGTACGCTGACACTAACCCGCGCCCTCACACGTACGCTCCCCCTAAAGCGTTGTCGTACCCTCACCTGGACCCTAAACCGTCCCCGTCCCCTAATCCTAACCCTAGCCGGAACCCTAACCCTAACCCTTCCCCGAAGCCTGACCCTCACCCGTCCCCTAATCCTAACCCGTACGCTGACACTAACCCGCGCCCTCACACGTACGCTCCCCCTAAAGCGTTGTCGTACCCTCACCTGGACCCTAAACCGTCCCCGTCCCCTAACCCTAACCCTAGCCCGAACCCTAACCCTAACCCTTCCCCGAAGCCTGACCCTCACCCGTCCCCTAATCCTAACCCGTACGCTGACACTAACCCGCGCCCTCACACGTACACTCCCCCTAAAGCGTTGTCGTACCCTCACCTGGACCCTAAACCTTCCCCGTCCCCTAACCCTAACCCTAGCCCGAAC
The DNA here is from genome assembly GCF_964374135.1 of Grampus griseus. Classification (NCBI taxonomy): domain Eukaryota; kingdom Metazoa; phylum Chordata; class Mammalia; order Artiodactyla; family Delphinidae; genus Grampus; species Grampus griseus. The sequence goes on along the minus strand of NW_028133182.1, from coordinate 260,893 downwards.
CCTAACCCTAACCCTTCCCCGAAGCCTGACCCTCACCCGTCCCCTAATCCTAACCAGTACGCTGACACTAACCCGGGCCCTCACACGTACGCTCCCCCTAAAGCGTTGTCGTACCCTCACCTGGACCCTAAACCGTCCCCGTCCCCTAACCCTAACCCTAGCCCGAACCCTAACCCTAACCCTTCCCCGAAGCCTGACCCTCACCCGTCCCCTAATCCTAACCCGTACGCTGACACTAACCCGCGCCCTCACACGTACGCTCCCCCTAAAGCATTGTCGTACCCTCACCTGGACCCTAAACCGTCCCCGTCCCCTAACCCTAACCCTAGCCCGAACCCTAACCCTAACCCTGCCACGAAGCCTGACCCTCACCCGTCCCTTAATCCTAACCCGTACGCTGACACTAACCCGCGCCCTCACACGTACGCTCCCCCTAAAGCGTTGTCGTACCCTCACCTGGACCCTAAACCGTCCCCGTCCCCTAACCCTAACCCTAGCTCGAACCCTAACCCTAACCCTTCCCCGAAGCCTGACCCTCACCCGTCCCCTAATCCTAACCCGTACGCTGACACTAACCCGCGCCCTCAAACGTACGCTCCCCCTAAAGCGTTGTCGTACCCTCACCTGGACCCTAAACCGTCCCCGTCCCCTAACCCTAACCCTAGCCCGAACCCTAACCCTAACCCTTCCCCGAAGCCTGACCCTCACCCGTCCCCTAATCCTAACCCGTACGCTGACACTAACCCGCGCCCTCACACGTACGCTCCCCCTACAGCGTTGTCGTACCCTCACCTGGACCCTAAACCGTCCCCGTCCCCTAACCCTAACCCTAGCCCGAACCCTAACCCTAACCCTTCCCCGAAGCCTGACCCTCACCCGTCCCCTAATCCTAACCCGTACGCTGACACTAACCCGCGCCCTCACACGTACGCTCCCCCTAAAGCGTTGTCGTACCCTCACCTGGACCCTAAACCGTCCCCGTCCCCTAACCCTAACCCTAGCCCGAACCCTAACCCTAACCCTTCCCCGAAGCCTGACCCTCACCCGTCCCCTAATCCTAACCCGTACGCTGACACTAACCCGCGCCCTCACACGTATGCTCCCCCTAAAGCGTTGTCGTACCCTCACTTGGACCCTAAACCGTCCCCGTCCCCTAACCCTAACCCTAGCCCGAACCCTAACCCTAACCCTTCCCCGAAGCCTGCCCCTCACCCGTCCCCTAATCCTAACCCGTACGCTGACACTAACCCGCGCCCTCACACGTACGCTCCCCCTAAAGCGTTGTCGTACCCTCACCTGCACCCTAAACCGTCCCCGTCCCCTAACCCTAACCCTAGCCCGAACCCTAACCCTAACCCTTCCCCGAAGCCTGACCCTCACCCGTCCCCTAATCCTAACCCGTATGCTGACACTAACCCGCGCCCTCACACGTACGCTCCCCCTAAAGCGTTGTCGTACCCTCACCTGGACCCTAAACCGTCCCCGTCCCCTAACCCTAACCCTAACCCTTCCCCGAAACCTGACACTCACCCGTCCCCTAATCCTAACCCGTACGCTGACACTAACCCGCGCCCTCACACGTACGCTCCCCCTAAAGCGTTGTCGTACCCTCACCTGGACCCTAAACCGTCCCCGTCCCCTAACCCTAACCCTAGCCCGAACCCTAACCCTAACCCTTCCCCGAAGCCTGACCCTCACCCGTCCCCTAATCCTAACCCGTACGCTGACACTAACCCGCGCCCTCACACGTACGCTCCCCCTAAAGCGTTGTCGTACCCTCACCTGGACCCTAAACCGTCCCCGTCCCCTAACCCTAACCCTAGCCCGAACCCTAACCCTAACCCTTCCCCGAAGCCTGACCCTCACCTGTCCCCTAATCCTAACCCGTACGCTGACACTAACCCGCGCCCTCACACGTACGCTCCCCCTAAAGCGTTGTCGTACCCTCACCTGGACCCTAAGCCGTCCCCGTCCCCTAACCCTAACCCTAGCCCGAACCCTAACCCTAACCCTTCCCCGAAGCCTGACCCTCACCCGTCCCCTAATCCTAACCCGTACGCTGACACTAACCCACGCCCTCACACGTACGCTCCCCCTAAAGCGTTGTCGTACCCTCACCTGGACCCTAAACCGTCCCCGTCCCCTAACCCTAACCCTAGCCCGAACCCTAACCCTAACCCTTCCCCGAAGCCTGACCCTCACCCGTCCCCTAATCCTAACCCGTACGCTGACACTAACCCGCGCCCTCACACGTACGCTTCCCCTAAAGCGTTGTCGTACCCTCACCTGGACCCTAAACCGTCCCCATCCCCTAACCCTAACCCTAGCCCGAACCCTAACCCTAACCCTTCCCCGAAGCCTGACCCTCACCCGTCCCCTAATCCTAACCCGTACGCTGACACTAACCCGCGCCCTCACACGTACACTCCCCCTAAAGCGTTGTCGTACCCTCACCTGGACCCTAAACCGTCCCTGTCCCCTAACCCTAACCCTAGCCCGAACCCTAACCCTAACCCTTCCCCGAAGCCTGACCCTCACCAGTCCCCTAATCCTAACCCGAACGCTGACACTAACCCGCGCCCTCACACGTACGCTCCCCCTAAAGCGTTGTCGTACCCTCACCTGGACCCTAAACCGTCCCCGTCCCCTAACCCTAACCCTAGCCCGAACCCTAACCCTAACCCTTCCCCGAAGCCTGACCCTCACCCGTCCCCTAATCCTAACCCGTACGCTGACACTAACCCGCGCCCTCACACGTACGCTCCCCCTAAAGCGTTGTCGTACCCTCACCTGGACCCTAAACCGTCCCCGTCCCCTAACCCTAACCCTAGCCCGAACCCTAACCCTAACCCTTCCCCGAAGCCTGACCCTCACCCGTCCCCTAATCCTAACCCGTACGCTGACACTAACCCGCGCCCTCACACGTACGCTCCCCCTAAAGCGTTGTCGTACCCTCACCTGGACCCTAAACCGTCCCCGTCCCCTAACCCTAACCCTAGCCCGAACCCTAACCCTAACCCTGCCCCGAAGCCTGACCCTCACCCGTCCCCTAATCCTAACCCGTACGCTGACACTAACCCGCGCCCTCACACGTACGCTCCCCCTAAAGCGTTGTCGTACCCTCACCTGGACCCTAAACCGTCCCCGTCCCCTAACCCTAACCCTAGCCCGAACCCTAACCCTAACTCTTCCCCGAAGCCTGACCCTCACCCGTCCCCTAATCCTAACCCGTACGCTGACACTAACCCGCGCCCTCACACGTACGCTCCCCCTAAAGCGTTGTCGTACCCTCACCTGGACCCTAAACCGTCCCCGTCCCCTAACCCTAACCCTAGCCCGAACCCTAACCCTAACCCTGCCCCGAAGCCTGACCCTCACCCGTCCCCTAATCCTAACCCGTACGCTGACACTAACCCGCGCCCTCACACGTACGCTCCCCCTAAAGCGTTGTCGTACCCTCACCTGGACCCTAAACCGTCCCCGTCCCCTAACCCTAACCCTAGCCCGAACCCTAACCCTAACCCTTCCCCGAAGCCTGACCCTCACCCGTCCCCTAATCCTAACCCGTACGCTGACACTAACCCGCGCCCTCACACGTACGCTCCCCCTAAAGCGTTGTCGTACCCTCACCTGGACCCTAAGCCGTCCCCGTCCCCGAACCCTAACCCTAGCCCGAACCCTAACCCTAACCCTTCCCCGAAGCCTGACCCTCACCCGTCCCCTAATCCTAACCCGTACGCTGACACTAACCCACGCCCTCACACGTACGCTCCCCCTAAAGCGGTGTCGTACCCTCACCTGGACCCTAAACCGTCCCCGTCCCCTAACCCTAACCCTAGCCCGAACCCTAACCCTAACACTTCCCCGAAGCCTGACCCTCACCCGTCCCCTAATCCTAACCCGTACGCTGACACTAACCCGCGCCCTCACACGTACGCTCCCCCTAAAGCGGTGTCGTACCCTCACCTGGACCCTAAACCGTCCCCGTCCCCGAACCCTAACCCTAGCCCGAACCCTAACCCTAACCCTTCCCCGAAGCCTGACCCTCACCCGTCCCCTAATCCTAACCCGTACGCTGACACTAACCCGCGCCCTCACACGTACGCTCCCCCTAAAGCGTTGTCGTACCCTCACCTGGACCCTAAACCGTCCCCGTCCCCGAACGCTAACCCTAGCCCGAACCCTAACCCTAACCCTTCCCCGAGGCCTGACCCTCACCCGTCCCCTAATCCTAACCCGTACGCTGACACTAACCCGCGCCCTCACACGTACGCTCCCCCTAAAGCGGTGTCGTACCCTCACCTTGACCCTAAACCGTCCCCGTCCCCTAGCCCTAACCCTAGCCCGAACCCTAACCCTAACCCTTCCCCGAAGCCTGACCCTCACCCGTCCCCTAATCCTAACCCGTACGGTGAAACTAACCCGCGCCCTCACACGTACGCTCCCCCTAAAGCGTTGTCGTACCCTCACCTGGACCCTAAACCGTCCCCGTCCCCTAACCCTAACCCTAGTCCGAACCCTAACCCTAACCCTTCCCCGAAGCCTGACCCTCACCCGTCCCCTAATCCTAACCCGTACGCTGACACTAACCCGCGCCCTCACACGTACGCTCCCCCTAAAGCGTTGTCGTACCCTCACCTGGACCCTAAACCGTCCCCGTCCCCTAACCCTAACCCTAGCCCGAACCCTAACCCTAACCCTTCCCCGAAGCCTGACCCTCACCCGTCCCCTAATCCTAACCCGTACGCTGACACTAACCCGCGCCCTCACACGTACGCTCCCCCTAAAGCGTTGTCGTACCCTCACCTGGACCCTAAACCGTCCCCGTCCCCTAACCCTAACCCTAGCCCGAACCCTAACCCTAACCCTTCCCCGAAGCCTGACCCTCACCCGTCCCCTAATCCTAACCCGTACGCTGACACTAACCCGCGCCCTCACACGTACGCTCCCCCTAAAGCGTTGTCGTACCCTCACCTGGACCCTAAACCGTCCCCGTCCCCTAACCCTAACCCTAGCCCGAACCCTAACCCTAACCCTTCCCCGAAGCCTGACCCTCACCCGTCCCCTAATCCTAACCCGTACGCTGACACTAACCCGCGCCCTCACACGTACGCTCCCCCTAAAGCGTTGTCGTACCCTCACCTGGACCCTAAACCGTCCCCGTCCCCTAACCCTAACCCTAGCCCGAACCCTAACCCTAACCCTTCCCCGAAGCCTGACCCTCACCCGTCCCCTAATCCTAACCCGTACGCTGACACTAACCCGCGCCCTCACACGTACGCTCCCCCTAAAGCGTTGTCGTGCCCTCACCTGGACCCTAAACCGTCCCCGTCCCCTAACCCTAACCCTAGCCCGAACCCTAACCCTAACCCTTCCCCGAAGCCTGACCCTCACCCGTCCCCTAATCCTAACCCGTACGCTGACACTAACCCTCGCCCTCACACGTACGCTCGCCCTAAAGCGGTGTCGTACCCTCACCTGGACCCTAAACCATCCCCGTCCCCTAACCCTAACCCTAGCCCGAACCCTAACTCTAACCCTTCCCCGAAGCCTGACCCTCACCCGTCCCCTAATCCTAACCCGTACGCTGACACTAACCCGCGCCCTCACACGTACGCTCCCCCTAAAGCGTTGTCGTACCCTCACCTGGACCCTAAACCGTCCCCGTCCCCTAACCCTAACCCTAGCCCGAACCCTAACCCTAACCCTTCCCCGAAGCCTGACCCTCACCCGTCCCCTAATCCTAACCCGTACGCTGACACTAACCCGCGCCCTCACACGTACGCTCCCCCTAAAGCGTTGTCGTACCCTCACCTGGACCCTAAACCGTCCCCGTCCCCTAACCCTAACCCTAGCCCGAACCCTAACCCTAACCCTTCCCCGAAGCCTGACCCTCACCCGTCCCCTAATCCTAACCCGTACGCTGACACTAACCCGCGCCCTCACACGTACGCTCCCCCTAAAGCGTTGTCGTACCCTCACCTGGACCCTAAACCGTCCCCGTCCCCTAACCCTAACCCTAGCCCGAACCCTAACCCTAACCCTTCCCCGAAGCCTGACCCTCACCCGTCCCCTAATCCTAACCCGTACGCTGACACTAACCCGCGCCCTCACACGTACGCTCCCCCTAAAGCGTTGTCGTACCCTCACCTGGACCCTAAACCGTCCCCGTCCCCTAACCCTAACCCTAGCCCGAACCCTAACCCTAACCCTTCCCCGAAGCCTGACCCTCACCCGTCCCCTAATCCCAACCCGTACGCTGACACTAACCCGCGCCCTCACACGTACGCTCCCCCTAAAGCGTTGTCGTACCCTCACCTGGACCCTAAACCGTCCCCGTCCCCTAACCCTAACCCTAGCCCGAACCCTAACCCTAAACCTGCCCCGAAGCCTGACCCTCACCCGTCCCCTAATCCTAACCCGTACGCTGACACTAACGCGCGCCCTCACACGTACGCTCCCCCTAAAGCGTTGTCATACCCTCACCTGGACCCTAGACCGTCCCCGTCCCCTAACCCTAACCCTAGCCCGAACCCTAACCCTAACCCTTCCCCGAAGCCTGACCCTCACCCGTCCCCTAATCCTAACCCGTACGCTGACACTAACCCGCGCCCTCACACGTACGCTCCCCCTAAAGCGTTGTCGTACCCTCACCTGGACCCTAAACCGTCCCCGTCCCCTAACCCTAACCCTAGCCCGAACCCTAACCCTAACCCTTCCCCGAAGCCTGACCCTCACCCGTCCCCTAATCCTAACCCGTACGCTGACACTAACCCGCGCCCTCACACGTACGCTCCCCCTAAAGCGTTGTCGTACCCTCACCTGGACCCTAAACCGTCCCCGTCCCCTAACCCTAACCCTAGCCCGAACCCTAACCCTAACCCTTCCCCGAAGCCTGACCCTCACCCGTCCCCTAATCCTAACCCGTACGCTGACACTAACACGGGCCCTCACACGTACGCTCCCCCTAAAGCGTTGTCGTACCCTCACCTGGACCCAAAACCGTCCCCGTCCCCTAACCCTAACCCTAGCCCGAACCCTAACCCTAACCCTTCCCCGAAGCCTGACCCTCACCCGTCCCCTAATCCTAACCCGTACGCTGACACTAACCCGCGCCCTCACACGTACGCTCCCCCTAAAGCGTTGTCGTACCCTCACCTGGACCCTAAACCGTCCCCGTCCCCTAACCCTAACCCTAGCCCGAACCCTAACCCTAACCCTTCCCCGAAGCCTGACCCTCACCCGTCCCCTAATCCTAACCCGTACGCTGACACTAACCCGCGCCCTCACACGTACGCTCCCCCTAAAGCGTTGTCGTACCTTCACCTGGACCCTAAACCGTCCCCATCCCCTAACCCTAACCCTAGCCCGAACCCTAACCCTAACCCTTCCCCGAAGCCCGACCCTCACCCGTCCACTAATCCTAACCCGTACGCTGACACTAACCCGCTCCCTCACACGTACGCTCCCCCTAAAGCGTTGTCGTACCCTCACCTGGACCCTAAACCGTCCCCGTCCCCTAACCCTAACCCTAGCCCGAACCCTAACCCTAACCCTTCCCCGAAGCCTGACCCTCACCCGTCCCCTAATCCTAACCCGTACGCTGACACTAACCCGCGCCCTCACACGTACGCTCCCCCTAAAGCGTTGTCGTACCCTCACCTGGACCCTAAACCGTCCCCGTCCCCTAACCCTAACCCTAGCCCGAACCCTAACCCTAACTCTTCCCCGAAGCCTGACCCTCACCCGTCCCCTAATCCTAACCCGTACGCTGACACTAACCCGCGCCCTCACACGTACGCTCCCCCTAAAGCGTTGTCGTACCCTCACCTGGACCCTAAACCGTCCCCGTCCCCTAACCCTAACCCTAGCCCGAACCCTAACCCTAACCCTGCCCCGAAGCCTGACCCTCACCCGTCCCCTAATCCTAACCCGTACGCTGACACTAACCCGCGCCCTCACACGTACGCTCCCCCTAAAGCGTTGTCGTGCCCTCACCTGGACCCTAAACCGTCCCCGTCCCCTAACCCTAACCCTAGCCCGAACCCTAACCCTAACCCTGCCCCGAAGCCTTCCCCTCACCCGTCCCCTAATCCTAACCTGTACGTTGACACTAACCTGCGCCCTCACACGTACGCTCCCCCTAAAGCGTTGTCGTACCCTCACCTGGACCCTAAACCGTCCCCGTCCCCTAACCCTAACCCTAGCCCGAACCCTAACCCTAACACTGCCACGAAGCCTGACCCTCACCCGTCCCCTAATCCTAACCCGTACGCTGACACTAACCCGCGCCCTCACACGTACGCTCCCCCTAAAGCGTTGTCGTACCCTCACCTGGACCCTAAACCGTCCCCGTCCCCTAACCCTAACCCTAGCCCGAACCCTAACCCTAACCCTTCCCCGAAGCCTGACCCTCACCCGTCCCCTAATCCTAACCCGTACGCTGACACTAACCCGCGCCCTCACACGTACGCTCCCCCTAAAGCGTTGTCGTACCCTCACCTGGACCCTAAGCCGTCCCCGTCCCCTAACCCTAACCCTAGCCCGAACCCTAACCCTAAACCTTCCCCGAAGCCTGACCCTCACCCGTCCCCTAATCCTAACCCGTACGCTGACACTAACCCACGCCCTCACACGTACGCTCCCCCTAAAGCGTTGTCGTACCCTCACCTGGACCCTAAACCGTCCCCGTCCCCTAACCCTAACCCTAGCCCGAACCCTAACCCTAACACTTCCCCGAAGCCTGACCCTCACCCGTCCCCTAATCCTAACCCGTACGCTGACACTAACCCGCGCCCTCACACGTACGCTTCCCCTAAAGCGTTGTCGTACCCTCACCTGGACCCTAAACCGTCCCCATCCCCTAACCCTAACCCTAGCCCGAACCCTAACCCTAACCCTTCCCCGAAGCCTGACCCTCACCCGTCCCCTAATCCTAACCCGTACGCTGACACTAACCCGCGCCCTCACACGTACACTCCCCCTAAAGCGTTGTCGTACCCTCACCTGGACCCTAAACCGTCCCTGTCCCCTAACCCTAACCCTAGCCCGAACCCTAACCCTAACCCTTCCCCGAAGCCTGACCCTCACCAGTCCCCTAATCCTAACCCGAACGCTGACACTAACCCGCGCCCTCACACGTACGCTCCCCCTAAAGCGTTGTCGTACCCTCACCTGGACCCTAAACCGTCCCCGTCCCCTAACCCTAACCCTAGCCCGAACCCTAACCCTAACCCTTCCCCGAAGCCTGACCCTCACCCGTCCCCTAATCCTAACCCGTACGCTGACACTAACCCGCGCCCTCACACGTACGCTCCCCCTAAAGCGTTGTCGTACCCTCACCTGGACCCTAAACCGTCCCCGTCCCCTAACCCTAACCCTAGCCCGAACCCTAACCCTAACCCTTCCCCGAAGCCTGACCCTCACCCGTCCCCTAATCCTAACCCGTACGCTGACACTAACACGGGCCCTCACACGTACGCTCCCCCTAAAGCGTTGTCGTACCCTCACCTGGACCCTAAACCGTCCCCGTCCCCTAACCCTAACCCTAGCCCGAACCCTAACCCTAACCCTTCCCCGAAGCCTGACCCTCACCCGTCCCCTAATCCTAACCCGTACGCTGACACTAACCCGCGCCCTCACACGTACGCTCCCCCTAAAGCGTTGTCGTACCCTCACCTGGACCCTAAACCGTCCCCGTCCCCTAACCCTAACCCTAGCCCGAACCCTAACCCTAACCCTTCCCCGAAGCCTGACCCTCACCCGTCCCCTAATCCTAACCCGTACGCTGACACTAACCCGCGCCCTCACACGTACGCTCCCCCTAAAGCGTTGTCGTACCTTCACCTGGACCCTAAACCGTCCCCATCCCCTAACCCTAACCCTAGCCCGAACCCTAACCCTAACCCTTCCCCGAAGCCCGACCCTCACCCGTCCACTAATCCTAACCCGTACGCTGACACTAACCCGCTCCCTCACACGTACGCTCCCCCTAAAGCGTTGTCGTACCCTCACCTGGACCCTAAACCGTCCCCGTCCCCTAACCCTAACCCTAGCCCGAACCCTAACCCTAACCCTTCCCCGAAGCCTGACCCTCACCCGTCCCCTAATCCTAACCCGTACGCTGACACTAACCCGCGCCCTCACACGTACGCTCCCCCTAAAGCGTTGTCGTACCCTCACCTGGACCCTAAACCGTCCCCGTCCCCTAACCCTAACCCTAGCCCGAACCCTAACCCTAACCCTGCCCCGAAGCCTGACCCTCACCCGTCCCCTAATCCTAACCCGTACGCTGACACTAACCCGCGCCCTCACACGTACGCTCCCCCTAAAGCGTTGTCGTACCCTCACCTGGACCCTAAACCGTCCCCGTCCCCTAACCCTAACCCTAGCCCGAACCCTAACCCTAACTCTTCCCCGAAGCCTGACCCTCACCCGTCCCCTAATCCTAACCCGTACGCTGACACTAACCCGCGCCCTCACACGTACGCTCCCCCTAAAGCGTTGTCGTACCCTCACCTGGACCCTAAACCGTCCCCGTCCCCTAACCCTAACCCTAGCCCGAACCCTAACCCTAACCCTGCCCCGAAGCCTGACCCTCACCCGTCCCCTAATCCTAACCCGTACGCTGACACTAACCCGCGCCCTCACACGTACGCTCCCCCTAAAGCGTTGTCGTACCCTCACCTGGACCCTAAACCGTCCCCGTCCCCTAACCCTAACCCTAGCCCGAACCCTAACCCTAACCCTGCCCCGAAGCCTTCCCCTCACCCGTCCCCTAATCCTAACCTGTACGTTGACACTAACCTGCGCCCTCACACGTACGCTCCCCCTAAAGCGTTGTCGTACCCTCACCTGGCCCCTAAACCGTCCCCGTCCCCTAACCCTAACCCTAGCCCGAACCCTAACCCTAACCCTGCCCCGAAGCCTGACCCTCACCCGTCCCCTAATCCTAACCCGTACGCTGACACTAACCCGCGCCCTCACACGTACGCTCCCCCTAAAGCGTTGTCGTACCCTCACCTGGACCCTAAACCGTCCCCGTCCCCTAACCCTAACCCTAGCCCGAACCCTAACCCTAACCCTTCCCCGAAGCCTGACCCTCACCCGTCCCCTAATCCTAACCCGTACGCTGACACTAACCCGCGCCCTCACACGTACGCTCCCCCTAAAGCGTTGTCGTACCCTCACCTGGACCCTAAGCCGTCCCCGTCCCCGAACCCTAACCCTAGCCCGAACCCTAACCCTAACCCTTCCCCGAAGCCTGACCCTCACCCGTCCCCTAATCCTAACCCGTACGCTGACACTAACCCACGCCCTCACACGTACGCTCCCCCTAAAGCGTTGTCGTACCCTCACCTGGACCCTAAACCGTCCCCGTCCCCTAACCCTAACCCTAGCCCGAACCCTAACCCTAACACTTCCCCGAAGCCTGACCCTCACCCGTCCCCTAATCCTAACCCGTACGCTGACACTAACCCGCGCCCTCACACGTACGCTCCCCCTAAAGCGTTGTCGTACCCTCACCTGGACCCTAAACCGTCCCCGTCCCCTAACCCTAACCCTAGCCCGAACCCTAACCCTAACACTTCCCCGAAGCCTGACCCTCACCCGTCCCCTAATCCTAACCCGTACGCTGACACTAACCCGCGCCCTCACACGTACGCTCCCCCTAAAGCGTTGTCGTACCCTCACCTGGACCCTAAACCGTCCCCGTCCCCTAACCCTAACCCTAGCCCGAACCCTAACCCTAACCCTTCCCCGAAGCCTGACCCTCACCCGTCCCCTAATCCTAACCCGTACGCTGACACTAACCCGCGCCCTCACACGTACGCTCCCCCTAAAGCGTTGTCGTACCCTCACCTGGACCCTAAACCGTCCCCGTCCCCTAACCCTAACCCTAGCCCGAACCCTAACCCTAACCCTTCCCCGAAGCCTGACCCTCACCCGTCCCCTAATCCTAACCCGTACGCTGACACTAACACGGGCCCTCACACGTACGCTCCCCCTAAAGCGTTGTCGTACCCTCACCTGGACCCTAAACCGTCCCCGTCCCCTAACCCTAACCCTAGCCCGAACCCTAACCCTAACCCTTCCCCGAAGCCTGAACCTCACCCGTCCCCTAATCCTAACCCGTACGCTGACACTAACCCGCGCCCTCACACGTACGCTCCCCCTAAAGCGTTGTCGTACCCTCACCTGGACCCTAAACCGTCCCCGTCCCCTAACCCTAACCCTAGCCCGAACCCTAACCCTAACCCTTCCCCGAAGCCTGACCCTCACCCGTCCCCTAATCCTAACCCGTACGCTGACACTAACCCGCGCCCTCACACGTACGCTCCCCCTAAAGCGTTGTCGTACCTTCACCTGGACCCTAAACCGTCCCCATCCCCTAACCCTAACCCTAGCCCGAACCCTAACCCTAACCCTTCCCCGAAGCCCGACCCTCACCCGTCCACTAATCCTAACCCGTACGCTGACACTAACCCGCTCCCTCACACGTACGCTCCCCCTAAAGCGTTGTCGTACCCTCACCTGGACCCTAAACCGTCCCCGTCCCCTAACCCTAACCCTAGCCCGAACCCTAACCCTAACCCTTCCCCGAAGCCTGACCCTCACCCGTCCCCTAATCCTAACCCGTACGCTGACACTAACCCGCGCCCTCACACGTACGCTCCCCCTAAAGCGTTGTCGTACCCTCACCTGGACCCTAAACCGTCCCCGTCCCCTAACCCTAACCCTAGCCCGAACCCTAACCCTAACCCTTCCCCGAAGCCTGACCCTCACCCGTCCCCTAATCCTAACCCGTACGCTGACACTAACCCGCGCCCTCACACGTACGCTCCCCCTAAAGCGTTGTCGTACCCTCACCTGGACCCTAAACCGTCCCCGTCCCCTAACCCTAACCCTAGCCCGAACCCTAACCCTAACCCTTCCCCGAAGCCTGACCCTCACCCGTCCCCTAATCCTAACCCGTACGCTGACACTAACACGGGCCCTCACACGTACGCTCCCCCTAAAGCGTTGTCGTACCCTCACCTGGACCCTAAACCGTCCCCGTCCCCTAACCCTAACCCTAGCCCGAACCCTAACCCTAACCCTTCCCCGAAGCCTGACCCTCACCCGTCCCCTAATCCTAACCCGTACGCTGACACTAACCCGCGCCCTCACACGTACGCTCCCCCTAAAGCGTTGTCGTACCCTCACCTGGACCCTAAACCGTCCCCGTCCCCTAACCCTAACCCTAGCCCGAACCCTAACCCTAACCCTTCCCCGAAGCCTGACCCTCACCCGTCCCCTAATCCTAACCCGTACGCTGACACTAACCCGCGCCCTCACACGTACGCTCCCCCTAAAGCGTTGTCGTACCTTCACCTGGACCCTAAACCGTCCCCATCCCCTAACCCTAACCCTAGCCCGAACCCTAACCCTAACCCTTCCCCGAAGCCCGACCCTCACCCGTCCACTAATCCTAACCCGTACGCTGACACTAACCCGCTCCCTCACACGTACGCTCCCCCTAAAGCGTTGTCGTACCCTCACCTGGACCCTAAACCGTCCCCGTCCCCTAACCCTAACCCTAGCCCGAACCCTAACCCTAACCCTTCCCCGAAGCCTGACCCTCACCCGTCCCCTAATCCTAACCCGTACGCTGACACTAACCCGCGCCCTCACACGTACGCTCCCCCTAAAGCGTTGTCGTACCCTCACCTGGACCCTAAACCGTCCCCGTCCCCTAACCCTAACCCTAGCCCGAACCCTAACCCTAACCCTGCCCCGAAGCCTGACCCTCACCCGTCCCCTAATCCTAACCCGTACGCTGACACTAACCCGCGCCCTCACACGTACGCTCCCCCTAAAGCGTTGTCGTACCCTCACCTGGACCCTAAACCGTCCCCGTCCCCTAACCCTAACCCTAGCCCGAACCCTAACCCTAACTCTTCCCCGAAGCCTGACCCTCACCCGTCCCCTAATCCTAACCCGTACGCTGACACTAACCCGCGCCCTCACACGTACGCTCCCCCTAAAGCGTTGTCGTACCCTCACCTGGACCCTAAACCGTCCCCGTCCCCTAACCCTAACCCTAGCCCGAACCCTAACCCTAACCCTGCCCCGAAGCCTGACCCTCACCCGTCCCCTAATCCTAACCCGTACGCTGACACTAACCCGCGCCCTCACACGTACGCTCCCCCTAAAGCGTTGTCGTACCCTCACCTGGACCCTAAACCGTCCCCGTCCCCTAACCCTAACCCTAGCCCGAACCCTAACCCTAACCCTGCCCCGAAGCCTGACCCTCACCCGTCCCCTAATCCTAACCTGTACGTTGACACTAACCTGCGCCCTCACACGTACGCTCCCCCTAAAGCGTTGTCGTACCCTCACCTGGACCCTAAACCGTCCCCGTCCCCTAACCCTAACCCTAGCCCGAACCCTAACCCTAACCCTGCCCCGAAGCCTGACCCTCACCCGTCCCCTAATCCTAACCCGTACGCTGACACTAACCCGCGCCCTCACACGTACGCTCCCCCTAAAGCGTTGTCGTACCCTCACCTGGACCCTAAACCGTCCCCGTCCCCTAACCCTAACCCTAGCCCGAACCCTAACCCTAACCCTTCCCCGAAGCCTGACCCTCACCCGTCCCCTAATCCTAACCCGTACGCTGACACTAACCCGCGCCCTCACACGTACGCTCCCCCTAAAGCGTTGTCGTACCCTCACCTGGACCCTAAGCCGTCCCCGTCCCCGAACCCTAACCCTAGCCCGAACCCTAACCCTAACCCTTCCCCGAAGCCTGACCCTCACCCGTCCCCTAATCCTAACCCGTACGCTGACACTAACCCACGCCCTCACACGTACGCTCCCCCTAAAGCGTTGTCGTACCCTCACCTGGACCCTAAACCGTCCCCGTCCCCTAACCCTAACCCTAGCCCGAACCCTAACCCTAACACTTCCCCGAAGCCTGACCCTCACCCGTCCCCTAATCCTAACCCGTACGCTGACACTAACCCGCGCCCTCACACGTACGCTCCCCCTAAAGCGTTGTCGTACCCTCACCTGGACCCTAAACCGTCCCCGTCCCCTAACCCTAACCCTAGCCCGAACCCTAACCCTAACCCTGCCCCGAAGCCTGACCCTCACCCGTCCCCTAATCCTAACCCGTACGCTGACACTAACCCGCGCCCTCACACGTACGCTCCCCCTAAAGCGTTGTCGTACCCTCACCTGGACCCTAAACCGTCCCCGTCCCCTAACCCTAACCCTAGCCCGAACCCTAACCCTAACCCTTCCCCGAAGCCTGACCCTCACCCGTCCCCTAATCCTAACCCGAACGCTGACACTATCCCGCGCCCTCACACGTACGCTCCCCCTAAAGCGTTGTCGTACCCTCACCTGGACCCTAAACCGTCCCCGTCCCCTAACCCTAACCCTAGTCCGAACCCTAACCCTAACCCTTCTCCGAAGCCTGACCCTCACCCGTCCCCTAATCCTAACCCGTACGCTGACACTAACCCGCGCCCTCACACGTACGCTCCCCCTAAAGCGTTGTCGTACCCTCACCTGGACCCTAAACCGTCCCCGTCCCCTAACCCTAACCCTAGCCCGAACCCTAACCCCAACCCTGCCCCGAAGCCTGACCCTCACCCGTCCCCTAATCCTATCCCGTACGCTGACACTAACCCGCGCCCTCACACGTACGCTCCCCCTAAAGCGTTGTCGTACCCTCACCTGGACCCTAAACCGTCCCCGTCCCCTAATCCTAACCCTAGCCGGAACCCTAACCCTAACCCTTCCCCGAAGCCTGACCCTCACCCGTCCCCTAATCCTAACCCGTACGCTGACACTAACCCGCGCCCTCACACGTACGCTCCCCCTAAAGCGTTTTCGTACCCTCACCTGGACCCTAAACCGTCCCCGTCCCCTAACCCTAACCCTAGCCCGAACCCTAACCCTAACCCTTCCCCGAAGCCTGACCCTCACCCGTCCCCTAATCCTAACCCGTACGCTGACACTAACCCGCGCCCTCACACGTACACTCCCCCTAAAGCGTTGTCGTACCCTCACCTGGACCCTAAACCGTCCCCGTCCCCTAACCCTAACCCTAGCCCGAACCCTAACCCTAACCCTTCCCCGAAGCCTGACCCTCACCCGTCCCCTAATCCTAACCAGTACGCTGACACTAACCCGGGCCCTCACACGTACGCTCCCCCTAAAGCGTTGTCGTACCCTCACCTGGACCCTAAACCGTCCCCGTCCCCTAACCCTAACCCTAGCCCGAACCCTAACCCTAACCCTTCCCCGAAGCCTGACCCTCACCCGTCCCCTAATCCTAACCCGTACGCTGACACTAACCCGCGCCCTCACACGTACGCTCCCCCTAAAGCGTTGTCGTACCCTCACCTGGACCCTAAACCGTCCCCGTCCCCTAACCCTAACCCTAGCCCGAACCCTAACCCTAACCCTTCCCCGAAGCCTGACCCTCACCCGTCCCCTAATCCTAACCCGAACGCTGACACTAACCCGCGCCCTCACACGTACGCTCCCCCTAAAGCGTTGTCGTACCCTCACCTGGACCCTAAACCGTCCCCGTCCCCTAACCCTAACCCTAGTCCGAACCCTAACCCTAACCCTTCCCCGAAGCCTGACCCTCACCCGTCCCCTAATCCTAACCCGTACGCTGACACTAACCCGCGCCCTCACACGTACGCTCCCCCTAAAGCGTTGTCGTACCCTCACCTGGACCCTAAACCGTCCCCGTCCCCTAACCCTAACCCTAGCCCGAACCCTAACCCCAACCCTGCCCCGAAGCCTGACCCTCACCCGTCCCCTAATCCTATCCCGTACGCTGACACTAACCCGCGCCCTCACACGTACGCTCCCCCTAAAGCGTTGTCGTACCCTCACCTGGACCCTAAACCGTCCCCGTCCCCTAATCCTAACCCTAGCCGGAACCCTAACCCTAACCCTTCCCCGAAGCCTGACCCTCACCCGTCCCCTAATCCTAACCCGTACGCTGACACTAACCCGCGCCCTCACACGTACGCTCCCCCTAAAGCGTTGTCGTACCCTCACCTGGACCCTAAACCGTCCCCGTCCCCTAACCCTAACCCTAGCCCGAACCCTAACCATAACCCTTCCCCGAAGCCTGACCCTCACCCGTCCCCTAATCCTAACCCGTACGCTGACACTAACCCACGCCCTCACACGTACACTCCCCCTAAAGCGTTGTCGTACCCTCACCTGGACCCTAAACCGTCCCCGTCCCCTAACCCTAACCCTAGCCCGAACCCTAACCCTAACCCTTCCCCGAAGCCTGACCCTCACCCGTCCCCTAATCCTAACCAGTACGCTGACACTAACCCGGGCCCTCACACGTACGCTCCCCCTAAAGCGTTGTCGTACCCTCACCTGGACCCTAAACCGTCCCCGTCCCCTAACCCTAACCCTAGCCCGAACCCTAACCCTAACCCTTCCCCGAAGCCTGACCCTCACCCGTCCCCTAATCCTAACCCGTACGCTGACACTAACCCGCGCCCTCACACGTACGCTCCCCCTAAAGCGTTGTCGTACCCTCACCTGGACCCTAAACCGTCCCCGTCCCCTAACCCTAACCCTAGCCCGAACCCTAACCCTAACCCTGCCACGAAGCCTGACCCTCACCCGTCCCCTAATCCTAACCCGTACGCTGACACTAACCCGCGCCCTCACACGTACGCTCCCCCTAAAGCGTTGTCGTACCCTCACCTGGACCCTAAACCGTCCCCGTCCCCTAACCCTAACCCTAGCCCGAACCCTAACCCTAACCCTTCCCCGAAGCCTGACCCTCACCCGTCCCCTAATCCTAACCCGTACGCTGACACTAACCCGCGCCCTCAAACGTACGCTCCCCCTAAAGCGTTGTCGTACCCTCACCTGGACCCTAAACCGTCCCCGTCCCCTAACCCTAACCCTAGCCCGAACCCTAACCCTAACCCTTCCCCGAAGCCTGACCCTCACCCGTCCCCTAATCCTAACCCGTACGCTGACACTAACCCGCGCCCTCACACGTACGCTCCCCCTACAGCGTTGTCGTACCCTCACCTGGACCCTAAACCGTCCCCGTCCCCTAACCCTAACCCTAGCCCGAACCCTAACCCTAACCCTTCCCCGAAGCCTGACCCTCACCCGTCCCCTAATCCTAACCCGTACGCTGACACTAACCCGCGCCCTCACACGTACGCTCCCCCTAAAGCGTTGTCGTACCCTCACCTGGACCCTAAACCGTCCCCGTCCCCTAACCCTAACCCTAGCCCGAACCCTAACCCTAACCCTTCCCCGAAGCCTGACCCTCACCCGTCCCCTAATCCTAACCCGTACGCTGACACTAACCCGCGCCCTCACACGTACGCTCCCCCTAAAGCGTTGTCGTACCCTCACTTGGACCCTAAACCGTCCCCGTCCCCTAACCCTAACCCTAGCCCGAACCCTAACCCTAACCCTTCCCCGAAGCCTGCCCCTCACCCGTCCCCTAATCCTAACCCGTACGCTGACACTAACCCGCGCCCTCACACGTACGCTCCCCCTAAAGCGTTGTCGTACCCTCACCTGCACCCTAAACCGTCCCCGTCCCCTAACCCTAACCCTAGCCCGAACCCTAACCCTAACCCTTCCCCGAAACCTGACACTCACCCGTCCCCTAATCCTAAACCGTATGCTGACACTAACCCGCGCCCTCACACGTACGCTCCCCCTAAAGCGTTGTCGTACCCTCACCTGGACCCTAAACCGTCCCCGTCCCCTAACCCTAACCCTAACCCTTCCCCGAAACCTGACACTCACCCGTCCCCTAATCCTAACCCGTACGCTGACACTAACCCGCGCCCTCACACGTACGCTCCCCCTAAAGCGTTGTCGTACCCTCACCTGGACCCTAAACCGTCCCCGTCCCCTAACCCTAACCCTAGCCCGAACCCTAACCCTAACCCTTCCCCGAAGCCTGACCCTCACCCGTCCCCTAATCCTAACCCGTACGCTGACACTAACCCGCGCCCTCACACGTACGCTCCCCCTAAAGCGTTGTCGTACCCTCACCTGGACCCTAAACCGTCCCCGTCCCCTAACCCTAACCCTAGCCCGAACCCTAACCCTAACCCTTCCCCGAAGCCTGACCCTCACCCGTCCCCTAATCCTAACCCGTACGCTGACACTAACCCGCGCCCTCACACGTACGCTCCCCCTAAAGCGTTGTCGTACCCTCACCTGGACCCTAAACCGTCCCCGTCCCCTAACCCTAACCCTAACCCTTCCCCGAAGCCTGACCCTCACCCGTCCCCTAATCCTAACCCGTACGCTGACACTAACCCACGCCCTCACACGTACGCTCCCCCTAAAGCGTTGTCGTACCCTCACCTGGACCCTAAACCGTCCCCGTCCCCTAACCCTAACCCTAGCCCGAACCCTAACCCTAACCCTTCCCCGAAGCCTGACCCTCACCCGTCCCCTAATCCTAACCCGTACGCTGACACTAACCCGCGCCCTCACACGTACGCTTCCCCTAAAGCGTTGTCGTACCCTCACCTGGACCCTAAACCGTCCCCATCCCCTAACCCTAACCCTAGCCCGAACCCTAACCCTAACCCTTCCCCGAAGCCTGACCCTCACCCGTCCCCTAATCCTAACCCGTACGCTGACACTAACCCGCGCCCTCACACGTACACTCCCCCTAAAGCGTTGTCGTACCCTCACCTGGACCCTAAACCGTCCCTGTCCCCTAACCCTAACCCTAGCCCGAACCCTAACCCTAACCCTTCCCCGAAGCCTGACCCTCACCAGTCCCCTAATCCTAACCCGAACGCTGACACTAACCCGCGCCCTCACACGTACGCTCCCCCTAAAGCGTTGTCGTACCCTCACCTGGACCCTAAACCGTCCCCGTCCCCTAACCCTAACCCTAGCCCGAACCCTAACCCTAACCCTTCCCCGAAGCCTGACCCTCACCCGTCCCCTAATCCTAACCCGTACGCTGACACTAACCCGCGCCCTCACACGTACGCTCCCCCTAAAGCGTTGTCATACCCTCACCTGGACCCTAAACCGTCCCCGTCCCCTAACCCTAACCCTAGCCCGAACCCTAACCCTAACCCTGCCCCGAAGCCTGACCCTCACCCGTCCCCTAATCCTAACCCGTACGCTGACACTAACCCGCGCCCTCACACGTACGCTCCCCCTAAAGCGTTGTCGTACCCTCACCTGGACCCTAAACCGTCCCCGTCCCCTAACCCTAACCCTAGCCCGAACCCTAACCCTAACTCTTCCCCGAAGCCTGACCCTCACCCGTCCCCTAATCCTAACCCGTACGCTGACACTAACCCGCGCCCTCACACGTACGCTCCCCCTAAAGCGTTGTCGTACCCTCACCTGGACCCTAAACCGTCCCCGTCCCCTAACCCTAACCCTAGCCCGAACCCTAACCCTAACCCTGCCCCGAAGCCTGACCCTCACCCGTCCCCTAATCCTAACCCGTACGCTGACACTAACCCGCGCCCTCACACGTACGCTCCCCCTAAAGCGTTGTCGTACCCTCACCTGGACCCTAAACCGTCCCCGTCCCCTAACCCTAACCCTAGCCCGAACCCTAACCCTAACCCTGCCCCGAAGCCTTCCCCTCACCCGTCCCCTAATCCTAACCTGTACGTTGACACTAACCCGCGCCCTCACACGTACGCTCCCCCTAAAGCGTTGTCGTACCCTCACCTGGACCCTAAACCGTCCCCGTCCCCTAACCCTAACCCTAGCCCGAACCCTAACCCTAACCCTGCCCCGAAGCCTGACCCTCACCCGTCCCCTAATCCTAACCCGTACGCTGACACTAACCCGCGCCCTCACACGTACGCTCCCCCTAAAGCGTTGTCGTACCCTCACCTGGACCCTAAACCGTCCCCGTCCCCTAACCCTAACCCTAGCCCGAACCCTAACCCTAACCCTTCCCCGAAGCCTGACCCTCACCCGTCCCCTAATCCTAACCCGTACGCTGACACTAACCCGCGCCCTCACACGTACGCTCCCCCTAAAGCGTTGTCGTACCCTCACCTGGACCCTAAACCGTCCCCGTCCCCTAACCCTAACCCTAGCCCGAACCCTAACCCTAACCCTTCCCCGAAGCCTGACCCTCACCCGTCCCCTAATCCTAACCCGTACGCTGACACTAACCCGCGCCCTCACACGTACGCTCCCCCTAAAGCGTTGTCGTACCCTCACCTGGACCCTAAACCGTCCCCGTCCCCTAACCCTAACCCTAGCCCGAACCCTAACCCTAACCCTTCCCCGAAGCCTGACCCTCACCCGTCCCCTAATCCTAACCCGTACGCTGACACTAACCCGCGCCCTCACACGTACGCTCCCCCTAAAGCGTTGTCGTGCCCTCACCTGGACCCTAAACCGTCCCCGTCCCCTAACCCTAACCCTAGCCCGAACCCTAACCCTAACCCTTCCCCGAAGCCTGACCCTCACCCGTCCCCTAATCCTAACCCGTACGCTGACACTAACCCTCGCCCTCACACGTACGCTCGCCCTAAAGCGGTGTCGTACCCTCACCTGGACCCTAAACCATCCCCGTCCCCTAACCCTAACCCTAGCCCGAACCCTAACTCTAACCCTTCCCCGAAGCCTGACCCTCACCCGTCCCCTAATCCTAACCCGTACGCTGACACTAACCCGCGCCCTCACACGTACGCTCCCCCTAAAGCGTTGTCGTACCCTCACCTGGACCCTAAACCGTCCCCGTCCCCTAACCCTAACCCTAGCCCGAACCCTAACCCTAACCCTTCCCCGAAGCCTGACCCTCACCCGTCCCCTAATCCTAACCCGTACGCTGACACTAACCCGCGCCCTCACACGTACGCTCCCCCTAAAGCGTTGTCGTACCCTCACCTGGACCCTAAACCGTCCCCGTCCCCTAACCCTAACCCTAGCCCGAACCCTAACCCTAACCCTTCCCCGAAGCCTGACCCTCACCCGTCCCCTAATCCTAACCCGTACGCTGACACTAACCCGCGCCCTCACACGTACGCTCCCCCTAAAGCGTTGTCGTACCCTCACCTGGACCCTAAACCGTCCCCGTCCCCTAACCCTAACCCTAGCCCGAACCCTAACCCTAACCCTTCCCCGAAGCCTGACCCTCACCCGTCCCCTAATCCTAACCCGTACGCTGACACTAACTCGCGCCCTCACACGTACGCTCCCCCTAAAGCGTTGTCGTACCCTCACCTGGACCCTAAACCGTCCCCGTCCCCTAACCCTAACCCTAGCCCGAACCCTAACCCTAACCCTTCCCCGAAGCCTGACCCTCACCCGTCCCCTAATCCCAACCCGTACGCTGACACTAACCCGCGCCCTCACACGTACGCTCCCCCTAAAGCGTTGTCGTACCCTCACCTGGACCCTAAACCGTCCCCGTCCCCTAACCCTAACCCTAGCCCGAACCCTAACCCTAAACCTGCCCCGAAGCCTGACCCTCACCCGTCCCCTAATCCTAACCCGTACGCTGACACTAACGCGCGCCCTCACACGTACGCTCCCCCTAAAGCGTTGTCATACCCTCACCTGGACCCTAGACCGTCCCCGTCCCCTAACCCTAACCCTAGCCCGAACCCTAACCCTAACCCTGCCCCGAAGCCTGACCCTCACCCGTCCCCTAATCCTAACCCGTACGCTGACACTAACCCGCGCCCTCACACGTACGCTCCCCCTAAAGCGTTGTCGTACCCTCACCTGGACCCTAAACCGTCCCCGTCCCCTAACCCTAACCCTAGCCCGAACCCTAACCCTAACCCTTCCCCGAAGCCTGACCCTCACCCGTCCCCTAATCCTAACCCGTACGCTGACACTAACCCGCGCCCTCACACGTACGCTCCCCCTAAAGCGTTGTCGTACCCTCACCTGGACCCTAAACCGTCCCCGTCCCCTAACCCTAACCCTAGCCCGAACCCTAACCCTAACCCTTCCCCGAAGCCTGACCCTCAACCGTCCCCTAATCCTAACCCGTACGCTGACACTAACACGGGCCCTCACACGTACGCTCCCCCTAAAGCGTTGTCGTACCCTCACCTGGACCCAAAACCGTCCCCGTCCCCTAACCCTAACCCTAGCCCGAACCTTAACCCTAACCCTTCCCCGAAGCCTGACCCTCACCCGTCCCCTAATCCTAACCCGTACGCTGACACTAACCCGCGCCCTCACACGTACGCTCCCCCTAAAGCGTTGTCGTACCCTCACCTGGACCCTAAACCGTCCCCGTCCCCTAACCCTAACCCTAGCCCGAACCCTAACCCTAACCCTTCCCCGAAGCCTGACCCTCACCCGTCCCCTAATCCTAACCCGTACGCTGACACTAACCCGCGCCCTCACACGTACGCTCCCCCTAAAGCGTTGTCGTACCTTCACCTGGACCCTAAACCGTCCCCATCCCCTAACCCTAACCCTAGCCCGAACCCTAACCCTAACCCTTCCCCGAAGCCCGACCCTCACCCGTCCACTAATCCTAACCCGTACGCTGACACTAACCCGCTCCCTCACACGTACGCTCCCCCTAAAGCGTTGTCGTACCCTCACCTGGACCCTAAACCGTCCCCGTCCCCTAACCCTAACCCTAGCCCGAACCCTAACCCTAACCCTTCCCCGAAGCCTGACCCTCACCCGTCCCCTAATCCTAACCCGTACGCTGACACTAACCCGCGCCCTCACACGTACGCTCCCCCTAAAGCGTTGTCGTACCCTCACCTGGACCCTAAACCGTCCCCGTCCCCTAACCCTAACCCTAGCCCGAACCCTAACCCTAACCCTGCCCCGAAGCCTGACCCTCACCCGTCCCCTAATCCTAACCCGTACGCTGACACTAACCCGCGCCCTCACACGTACGCTCCCCCTAAAGCGTTGTCGTACCCTCACCTGGACCCTAAACCGTCCCCGTCCCCTAACCCTAACCCTAGCCCGAACCCTAACCCTAACTCTTCCCCGAAGCCTGACCCTCACCCGTCCCCTAATCCTAACCCGTACGCTGACACTAACCCGCGCCCTCACACGTACGCTCCCCCTAAAGCGTTGTCGTACCCTCACCTGGACCCTAAACCGTCCCCGTCCCCTAACCCTAACCCTAGCCCGAACCCTAACCCTAACCCTGCCCCGAAGCCTGACCCTCACCCGTCCCCTAATCCTAACCCGTACGCTGACACTAACCCGCGCCCTCACACGTACGCTCCCCCTAAAGCGTTGTCGTACCCTCACCTGGACCCTAAACCGTCCCCGTCCCCTAACCCTAACCCTAGCCCGAACCCTAACCCTAACCCTGCCCCGAAGCCTTCCCCTCACCCGTCCCCTAATCCTAACCTGTACGTTGACACTAACCTGCGCCCTCACACGTACGCTCCCCCTAAAGCGTTGTCGTACCCTCACCTGGACCCTAAACCGTCCCCGTCCCCTAACCCTAACCCTAGCCCGAACCCTAACCCTAACCCTGCCACGAAGCCTGACCCTCACCCGTCCCCTAATCCTAACCCGTACGCTGACACTAACCCGCGCCCTCACACGTACGCTCCCCCTAAAGCGTTGTCGTACCCTCACCTGGACCCTAAACCGTCCCCGTCCCCTAACCCTAACCCTAGCCCGAACCCTAACCCTAACCCTTCCCCGAAGCCTGACCCTCACCCGTCCCCTAATCCTAACCCGTACGCTGACACTAACCCGCGCCCTCACACGTACGCTCCCCCTAAAGCGTTGTCGTACCCTCACCTGGACCCTAAGCCGTCCCCGTCCCCTAACCCTAACCCTAGCCCGAACCCTAACCCTAACCCTTCCCCGAAGCCTGACCCTCACCCGTCCCCTAATCCTAACCCGTACGCTGACACTAACCCACGCCCTCACACGTACGCTCCCCCTAAAGCGTTGTCGTACCCTCACCTGGACCCTAAACCGTCCCCGTCCCCTAACCCTAACCCTAGCCCGAACCCTAACCCTAACACTTCCCCGAAGCCTGACCCTCACCCGTCCCCTAATCCTAACCCGTACGCTGACACTAACCCGCGCCCTCACACGTACGCTTCCCCTAAAGCGTTGTCGTACCCTCATCTGGACCCTAAACCGTCCCCATCCCCTAACCCTAACCCTAGCCCGAACCCTAACCCTAACCCTTCCCCGAAGCCTGACCCTCACCCGTCCCCTAATCCTAACCCGTACGCTGACACTAACCCGCGCCCTCACACGTACACTCCCCCTAAAGCGTTGTCGTACCCTCACCTGGACCCTAAACCGTCCCTGTCCCCTAACCCTAACCCTAGCCCGAACCCTAACCCTAACCCTTCCCCGAAGCCTGACCCTCACCAGTCCCCTAATCCTAACCCGAACGCTGACACTAACCCGCGCCCTCACACGTACGCTCCCCCTAAAGCGTTGTCGTACCCTCACCTGGACCCTAAACCGTCCCCGTCCCCTAACCCTAACCCTAGCCCGAACCCTAACCCTAACCCTTCCCCGAAGCCTGACCCTCACCCGTCCCCTAATCCTAACCCGTACGCTGACACTAACCCGCGCCCTCACACGTACGCTCCCCCTAAAGCGTTGTCGTTCCCTCACCTGGACCCTAAACCGTCCCCGTCCCCTAACCCTAACCCTAGCCCGAACCCTAACCCTAACCCTTCCCCGAAGCCTGACCCTCACCCGTCCCCTAATCCTAACCCGTACGCTGACACTAACACGGGCCCTCACACGTACGCTCCCCCTAAAGCGTTGTCGTACCCTCACCTGGACCCTAAACCGTCCCCGTCCCCTAACCCTAACCCTAGCCCGAACCCTAACCCTAACCCTTCCCCGAAGCCTAACCCTCACCCGTCCCCTAATCCTAACCCGTACGCTGACACTAACCCGCGCCCTCACACGTACGCTCCCCCTAAAGCGTTGTCGTACCCTCACCTGGACCCTAAACCGTCCCCGTCCCCTAACCCTAACCCTAGCCCGAACCCTAACCCTAACCCTGCCCCGAAGCCTGACCCTCACCCGTCCCCTAATCCTAACCCGTACGCTGACACTAACCCGCGCCCTCACACGTACGCTCCCCCTAAAGCGTTGTCGTACCCTCACCTGGACCCTAAACCGTCCCCGTCCCCTAACCCTAACCCTAGCCCGAACCCTAACCCTAACCCTGCCCCGAAGCCTTCCCCTCACCCGTCCCCTAATCCTAACCTGTACGTTGACACTAACCTGCGCACTCACACGTACGCTCCCCCTAAAGCGTTGTCGTACCCTCACCTGGACCCTAAACCGTCCCCGTCCCCTAACCCTAACCCTAGCCCGAACCCTAACCCTAACCCTTCCCCGAAGCCTGACCCTCACCCGTCCCCTAATCCTAACCCGTACGCTGACACTAACCCGCGCCCTCACACGTACGCTCCCCCTAAAGCGTTGTCGTACCCTCACCTGGACCCTAAACCGTCCCCGTCCCCTAACCCTAACCCTAGCCCGAACCCTAACCCTAACCCTTCCCCGAAGCCTGACCCTCACCCGTCCCCTAATCCTAACCCGTACGCTGACACTAACCCGCGCCCTCATACGTACGCTCCCCCTAAAGCGTTGTCGTACCCTCACCTGGACCCTAAGCCGTCCCCGTCCCCTAACCCTAACCCTAGCCCGAACCCTAACCCTAACCCTTCCCCGAAGCCTGACCCTCACCCGTCCCCTAATCCTAACCCGTACGCTGACACTAACCCACGCCCTCACACGTACGCTCCCCCTAAAGCGTTGTCGTACCCTCACCTGGACCCTAAACCGTCCCCGTCCCCTAACCCTAACCCTAGCCCGAACCCTAACCCTAACACTTCCCCGAAGCCTGACCCTCACCCGTCCCCTAATCCTAACCCGTACGCTGACACTAACCCGCGCCCTCACACGTACGCTTCCCCTAAAGCGTTGTCGTACCCTCACCTGGACCCTAAACCGTCCCCATCCCCTAACCCTAACCCTAGCCCGAACCCTAACCCTAACCCTTCCCCGAAGCCTGACCCTCACCCGTCCCCTAATCCTAACCCGTACGCTGACACTAACCCGCGCCCTCACACGTACACTCCCCCTAAAGCGTTGTCGTACCCTCACCTGGACCCTAAACCGTCCCTGTCCCCTAACCCTAACCCTAGCCCGAACCCTAACCCTAACCCTTCCCCGAAGCCTGACCCTCACCAGTCCCCTAATCCTAACCCGAACGCTGACACTAACCCGCGCCCTCACACGTACGCTCCCCCTAAAGCGTTGTCGTACCCTCACCTGGACCCTAAACCGTCCCCGTCCCCTAACCCTAACCCTAGCCCGAACCCTAACCCTAACCCTTCCCCGAAGCCTGACCCTCACCCGTCCCCTAATCCTAACCCGTACGCTGACACTAACACGGGCCCTCACACGTACGCTCCCCCTAAAGCGTTGTCGTACCCTCACCTGGACCCTAAACCGTCCCCGTCCCCTAACCCTAACCCTAGCCCGAACCCTAACCCTAACCCTTCCCCGAAGCCTGACCCTCACCCGTCCCCTAATCCTAACCCGTACGCTGACACTAACCCGCGCCCTCACACGTACGCTCCCCCTAAAGCGTTGTCGTACCCTCACCTGGACCCTAAACCGTCCCCGTCCCCTAACCCTAACCCTAGCCCGAACCCTAACCCTAACCCTTCCCCGAAGCCTGACCCTCACCCGTCCCCTAATCCTAACCCGTACGCTGACACTAACCCGCGCCCTCACACGTACGCTCCCCCTAAAGCGTTGTCGTACCTTCACCTGGACCCTAAACCGTCCCCATCCCCTAACCCTAACCCTAGCCCGAACCCTAACCCTAACCCTTCCCCGAAGCCCGACCCTCACCCGTCCACTAATCCTAACCCGTACGCTGACACTAACCCGCTCCCTCACACGTACGCTCCCCCTAAAGCGTTGTCGTACCCTCACCTGGACCCTAAACCGTCCCCGTCCCCTAACCCTAACCCTAGCCCGAACCCTAACCCTAACCCTTCCCCGAAGCCTGACCCTCACCCGTCCCCTAATCCTAACCCGTACGCTGACACTAACCCACGCCCTCACACGTACGCTCCCCCTAAAGCGTTGTCGTACCCTCACCTGGACCCTAAACCGTCCCCGTCCCCTAACCCTAACCCTAGCCCGAACCCTAACCCTAACCCTGCCCCGAAGCCTGAACCTCACCCGTCCCCTAATCCTAACCCGTACGCTGACACTAACCCGCGCCCTCACACGTACGCTCCCCCTAAAGCGTTGTCGTACCCTCACCTGGACCCTAAACCGTCCCCGTCCCCTAACCCTAACCCTAGCCCGAACCCTAACCCTAACTCTTCCCCGAAGCCTGACCCTCACCCGTCCCCTAATCCTAACCCGTACGCTGACACTAACCCGCGCCCTCACACGTACGCTCCCCCTAAAGCGTTGTCGTACCCTCACCTGGACCCTAAACCGTCCCCGTCCCCTAACCCTAACCCTAGCCCGAACCCTAACCCTAACCCTGCCCCGAAGCCTGACCCTCACCCGTCCCCTAATCCTAACCCGTACGCTGACACTAACCCGCGCCCTCACACGTACGCTCCCCCTAAAGCGTTGTCGTACCCTCACCTGGACCCTAAACCGTCCCCGTCCCCTAACCCTAACCCTAGCCCGAACCCTAACCCTAACCCTGCCCCGAAGCCTTCCCCTCACCCGTCCCCTAATCCTAACCTGTACGTTGACACTAACCTGCGCCCTCACACGTACGCTCCACCTAAAGCGTTGTCGTACCCTCACCTGGACCCTAAACCGTCCCCGTCCCCTAACCCTAACCCTAGCCCGAACCCTAACCCTAACCCTGCCCTGAAGCCTGACCCTCACCCGTCCCTAATCCTAACCCGTACGCTGACACTAACCCGCGCCCTCACACGTACGCTCCCCCTAAAGCGTTGTCGTACGCTCACCTGGACCCTAAACCGTCCCCGTCCCCTAACCCTAACCCTAGCCCGAACCCTAACCCTAACCCTTCCCCGAAGCCTGACCCTCACCCGTCCCCTAATCCTAACCCGTACGCTGACACTAACCCGCGCCCTCACACGTACGCTCCCCCTAAAGCGTTGTCGTACCCTCACCTGGACCCTAAGCCGTCCCCGTCCCCTAACCCTAACCCTAGCCCGAACCCTAACCCTAACCCTTCCCCGAAGCCTGACCCTCACCCGTCCCCTAATCCTAACCCGTACGCTGACACTAACCCACGCCCTCACACGTACGCTCCCCCTAAAGCGTTGTCGTACCCTCACCTGGAC
The DNA here is from genome assembly GCF_964374135.1 of Grampus griseus. Lineage (NCBI taxonomy): Eukaryota > Metazoa > Chordata > Mammalia > Artiodactyla > Delphinidae > Grampus > Grampus griseus. The sequence goes on along the minus strand of NW_028133182.1, from coordinate 231,590 downwards.
CCTAAACCGTCCCCGTCCCCTAACCCTAACCCTAGCCCGAACCCTAACCCTAACACTTCCCCGAAGCCTGACCCTCACCCGTCCCCTAATCCTAACCCGTACGCTGACACTAACCTGCGCCCTCACACGTACGCTCCCCCTAAAGCGGTGTCGTACCCTCACCTGGACCCTAAACCGTCCCCGTCCCCTAACCCTAACCCTAGCCCGAACCCTAACCCTAACCCTTCCCCGAAGCCTGACCCTCACCCGTCCCCTAATCCTAACCCGTACGCTGACACTAACCCGCACCCTCACACGTACGCTCCCCCTAAAGCGTTGTCGTACCCTCACCTGGACCCTAAACCGTCCCCGTCCCCTAACCCTAACCCTAGCCCGAACCCTAACCCTAACCCTTCCCCGAAGCCTGACCCTCACCCGTCCCCTAATCCTAACCCGTACGCTGACACTAACCCGCGCCCTCACACGTACGCTCCCCCTAAAGCGTTGTCGTACCCTCACCTGGACCCTAAACCGTCCCCGTCCCCTAACCCTAACCCTAGCCCGAACCCTAACCTAACCCTTCCCAAAGCCTGACCCTCACCCGTCCCCTAATCCTAACCCATACGCTGACACTAACCCGCGCCCTCACACGTACGCTCCCCCTAAAGCGTTGTCGTACCCTCACCTGGACCCTAAACCGTCCCCGTCCCCTAACCCTAACCCTAGCCCGAACCCTAACCCTAACCCTTCCCCGAAGCCTGACCCTCACCCGTCCCCTAATCCTAACCCGTACGCTGACACTAACCCGCGCCCTCACACGTACGCTCCCCCTAAAGCGTTGTCGTACCCTCACCTGGACCCTAAACCGTCCCCGTCCCCTAACCCTAACCCTAGCCCGAACCCTAACCCTAACCCTTCCCCGAAGCCTGACCCTCACCCGTCCCCTAATCCTAACCCGTACGCTGACACTAACCCGCGCCCTCACACGTACGCTCCCCCTAAAGCGTTGTCGTACCCTCACCTGGACCCTAAATCGTCCCCGTCCCCTAACCCTAACCCTAGCCCGAACCCTAACCCTAACCCTTCCCCGAAGCCTGATCCTCACCCGTCCCCTAATCCTAACCCGTACGCTGACACTAACCCGCGCCCACACACGTACGCTCCCCCTAAAGCGTTGTCGTACCCTCACCTGGACCCTAAACCGTCCCCGTCCCCTAACCCTAACCCTAGCCCGAACCCTAACCCTAACCCTGCCCCGAAGCCTGACCCTCACCCGTCCCCTAATCCTAACCCGTACGCTGACACTAACCCGCGCCCTCACACGTACGCTCCCCCTAAAGCGTTGTCGTACCCTCACCTGGACCCTAAACCGTCCCCGTCCCCTAACCCTAACCCTAGCCCGAACCCTAACCCTAACCCTTCCCCGAAGCCTGACCCTCACCCGTCCCCTAATCCTAACCCGTACGCTGACACTAACCCGCGCCCTCACACGTACGCTCCCCCTAAAGCGTTGTCGTACCCTCACCTGGACCCTAAACCGTCCCCGTCCCCTAACCCTAACCCTAGCCCGAACCCTAACCCTAACCCTTCCCCGAAGCCTGACCCTCACCCGTCCCCTAATCCTAACCCGTACGCTGACACTAACCCGCGCCCTCACACGTACGCTCCCCCTAAAGCGTTGTCGTACCCTCACCTGGACCCTAAACCGTCCCCGTCCCCTAACCCTAACCCTAGCCCGAACCCTAACCCTAACCCTGCCCCGAAGCCTGACCCTCACCCGTCCCCTAATCCTAACCCGTACGCTGACACTAACCCGCGCCCTCACACGTACGCTCCCCCTAAAGCGTTGTCGTACCCTCACCTGGACCCTAAACCGTCCCCGTCCCCTAACCCTAACCCTAGCCCGAACCCTAACCCTAACCCTGCCCCGAAGCCTGACCCTCACCCGTCCCCTAATCCTAACCCGTACGCTGACACTAACCCGCGCCCTCACACGTACGCTCCCCCTAAAGCGTTGTCGTACCCTCACCTGGACCCTAAACCGTCCCCGTCCCCTAACCCTAACCCTAGCCCGAACCCTAACCCTAACCCTTCCCCGAAGCCTGACCCTCACCCGTCCCCTAATCCTAACCCGTACGCTGACACTAACCCGCGCCCTCACACGTACGCTCCCCCTAAAGCGTTGTCGTACCCTCACCTGGACCCTAAACCGTCCCCGTCCCCTAACCCTAACCCTAGCCCGAACCCTAACCCTAACCCTTCCCCGAAGCCTGACCCTCACCCGTCCCCTAATCCTAACCCGTACGCTGACACTAACCCGCGCCCTCACACGTACGCTCCCCCTAAAGCGTTGTCGTACCCTCACCTGGACCCTAAACGGTCCCCGTCCCCTAACCCTAACCCTAGCCCGAACCCTAACCCTAACCCTTCCCCGAAGCCTGACCCTCACCTGTCCCCTAATCCTAACCCGTACGCTGACACTAACCCGCGCCCTCACACGTACGCTCCCCCTAAAGCGTTGTCGTACCCTCACCTGGACCCTAAACCGTCCCCGTCCCCTAACCCTAACCCTAGCCCGAACCCTAACCCTAACCCTTCCCCGAAGCCTGACCCTCACCCGTCCCCTAATCCTAACCCGTACGCTGACACTAACCCGCGCCCTCACACGTACGCTCCCCCTAAAGCGTTGTCGTACCCTCACCTGGACCCTAAACCGTCCCCGTCCCCTAACCCTAACCCTAGCCCGAACCCTAACCCTAACCCTTCCCCGAAGCCTGACCCTCACCCGTCCCCTAATCCTAACCCGTACGCTGACACTAACCCGCGCCCTCACACGTACGCTCCCCCTAAAGCGTTGTCGTACCCTCACCTGGACCCTAAACCGTCCCCGTCCCGTAACCCTAACCCTAGCCCGAACCCTAACCCTAACACTTCCCCGAAGCCTGACCCTCACCCGTCCCCTAATCCTAACCTGTACGCTGACACTAACCCGCGCCCTCACACGTACGCTCCCCCTAAAGCGTTGTCGTACCCTCACCTGGACCCTAAACCGTCCCCGTCCCCTAACCCTAACCCTAGCCCGAACCCTAACCCTAACACTGCCCCGAAGCCTGACCCTCACCCGTCCCCTAATCCTAACACGTACGCTGACACTAACCCGCGCCCTCACACGTACGCTCCCCCTAAAGCGTTGTCGTACCCTCACCTGGACCCTAAACCGTCCCCGTCCTCTAACCCTAACCCTAGCCCGAACCCTAACCCTAACCCTTCCCCGAAGCCTGACCCTCACCCGTCCCCTAATCCTAACCCGTACGCTGACACTAACCCGCGCCCTCACACGTACGCTCCCCCTAAAGCGTTGTCGTACCCTCACCTGGACCCTAAACCGTCCCCGTCCCCTAACCCTAACCCTAGCCCGAACCCTTACCCTAACCCTTCCCCGAAGCCTGACCCTCACCCGTCCCCTAATCCTAACCCGTACGCTGACACTAACCCACGCCCTCACACGTACGCTCCCCCTAAAGCATTGTCGTACCCTCACCTGGACCCTAAACCGTCCCCGTCCCCTAACCCTAACCCTAGCCCGAACCCTAACCCTAACCCTTCCCCGAAGCCTGACCCTCACCCGTCCCCTAATCCTAACCCGTACGCTGACACTAACCCGCGCCCTCACACGTACGCTCCCCCTAAAGCGTTGTCGTACCCTCACCTGGACCCTAAACCGTCCCCGTCCCCTAACCCTAACCCTAGCCCGAACCCTAACCCTAACCCTTCCCCGAAGCCTGACCCTCACCCGTCCCCTAATCCTAACCCGTACGCTGACACTAACCCGCGCCCTCACACGTACGCTCCCCCTAAAGCGTTGTCGTACCCTCACCTGGACCCTAAACCGTGCCCGTCCCCTAACCCTAACCCTAGCCCGAACCCTAACCCTAACCCTTCCCCGAAGCCTGACCCTCACCCGTCCCCTAATCCTAACCCGTACGCTGACACTAACCCGCGCCCTCACACGTACGCTCCCCCTAAAGCCTTGTCGTACCCTCACCTGGACCCTAAACCTTCCCCGTCCCCTAACCCTAACCCTAGCCCGAACCCTAACACTAACCCTTCCCCGAAGCCTGACCCTCACCCGTCCCCTAATCCTAACCCGTACGCTGACACTAACCCGCGCCCTCACACGTACGCTCCCCCTAAAGCGTTGTCGTACCCTCACCTGGACCCTAAACCGTCCCCGTCCCCTAACCCTAACCCTAGCCCGAACCCTAACCCTAACCCTTCCCCGCAGCCTGACCCTCACCCGTCCCCTAATCCTAACCCGTACGCTGACACTAACCCGGGCCCTCACACGTACGCTCCCCCTAAAGCGTTGTCGTACCCTCACCTGGACCCTAAACCGTCCCCGTCCCCTAACCCTAACCCTAGCCCGAGCCCTAACCCTAACCCTTCCCCGAAGCCTGACCCTCACCCGTCCCTTAATCCTAACCCGTACGCTGACACTAACCCGCGCCCTCACACGTACGCTCCCCCTAAAGCGTTGTCGTACCCTCACCTGGACCCTAAACCATCCCCGTCCCCTAACCCTAACCCTAGCCCGAACCCTAACCCTAACCCTTCCCCGAAGCCTGACCCTCACCCGTCCCCTAATCCTAACCCGTACGCTGACACTAACCCGCGCCCTCACACGTACGCTCCCCCTAAAGCGTTGTCGTACCCTCACCTGGACCCTAAACCGTCCCCGTCCCCTAACCCTAACCCTAGCCCGAACCCTAACCCTAACCCTGCCCCGAAGCCTGACCCTCACCCGTCCCCTAATCCTAACCCGTACGCTGACACTAACCCGCGCCCTCACACGTACGCTCCCCCTAAAGCGTTGTCGTACCCTCACCTGGACCCTAAACCGTCCCCGTCCCCTAACCCTAACCCTAGCCCGAACCCTAACCCTAACCCTGCCCCGAAGCCTGACCCTCACTCGTCCCCTTATCCTAACCCGTACGCTGACACTAACCCGCGCCCTCACACGTACGCTCCCCCTAAAGCGTTGTCGTACCCTCACCTGGACCCTAAACCGTCCCCGTCCCCTAACCCTAACCCTAGCCCGAACCCTAACCCTAACCCTTCCCCGAAGCCTGCCCCTCACCCGTCCCCTAATCCTAACCCGTACGCTGACACTAACCCGCGCCCTCACACGTACGCTCCCCCTAAAGCGTTGTCGTACCCTCACCTGGACCCTAAACCGTCCCCGTCCCCTAACCCTAACCCTAGCCCGAACCCTAACCCTAACCCTGCCCCGAAGCCTGACCCTCACCCGTCCCCTAATCCTAACCCGTACGCTGACACTAACCCGCGCCCTCACACGTACGCTCCCCCTAAAGCGTTGTCGTACCCTCACCTGGACCCTAAACCGTCCCCATCCCCTAACCCTAACCCTAGCCCGAACCCTAACCCTAACCCTGCCCCGAAGCCTGACCCTCACCCGTCCCCTAATCCTAACCCGTACGCTGACACTAACCCGCGCCCTCACACGTACGCTCCCCCTAAAGCGTTGTCGTACCCTCACCTGGACCCTAAACCGTCCCCGTCCCCTAACCCTAACCCTAGCCCGAACCCTAACCCTAACCCTTCCCCGAAGCCTGACCCTCACCCGTCCCCTAATCCTAACCCGTACGCTGACACTAACCCGCGCCCTCACACGTACGCTCCCCCTAAAGCGTTGTCGTACCCTCACCTGGACCCTAAACCGTCCCCGTCCCCTAACCCTAACCCTAGCCCGAACCCTAACCCTAACCCTGCCCCGAAGCCTGACCCTCACCCGTCCCCTAATCCTAACCCGTACGCTGACACTAACCCGCGCCCTCACACGTACGCTCCCCCTAAAGCGTTGTCGTACCCTCACCTGGACCCTAAACCGTCCCCGTCCCCTAACCCTAACCCTAGCCCGAACCCTAACCCTAACCCTTCCCCGAAGCCTGACCCTCACCCGTCCCCTAATCCTAACCCGTACGCTGACACTAACCCGCGCCCTCACACGTACGCTCCCCCTAAAGCGTTGTCGTACCCTCACCTGGACCCTAAACCGTCCCTGTCCCCTAACACTAACCCTAGCCCGAACCCTAACCCTAACCCTTCCCCGAAGCCTGACCCTCACCCGTCCCCTAATCCTAACCCGTACGCTGACACTAACCCGCGCCCTCACACGTACGCTCCCCCTAAAGCGTTGTCGTACCCTCACCTGGACCCTAAACCGTCCCCGTCCCCTAACCCTAACCCTAGCCTGAACCCTAACCCTAACCCTTCCCCGAAGCCTGACCCTCACCCGTCCCCTAATCCTAACCCGTACGCTGACACTAACCCGCGCCCTCACACGTACGCTCCCCCTAAAGCGTTGTCGTACCCTCACCTGGACCCTAAACCGTCCCCGTCCCCTAACCCTAACCCTAGCCCGAACCCTAACCCTAACCCTTCCCCGAAGCCTGACCCTCACCCGTCCCCTAATCCTAACCCGTACGCTGACACTAACCCGCGCCCTCACACGTACGCTCCCCCTAAAGCGTTGTCGTACCCTCACCTGGACCCTAAACCGTCCCCGTCCCCTAACCCTAACCCTAGCCCGAACCCTAACACTAACCCTTCCCCGAAGCCTGACCCTCACCCGTCCCCTAATCCTAACCCGTATGCTGACACTAACCCGCGCCCTCACACGTACGCTCCCCCTAAAGCGTTGTCGTACCCTCACCTGGACCCTAAACCGTCCCCGTCCCCTAACCCTAACCCTAGCCCGAACCCTAACCCTAACCCTTCCCCGAAGCCTGACCCTCACCCGTCCCCTAATCCTAACCCGTACGCTGACACTAACCCGCGCCCTCACACGTACGCTCCCCCTAAAGCGTTGTCGTACCCTCACCTGGACCCTAAACCGTCCCCGTCCCCTAACCCTAACCCTAGCCCGAACCCTAACCCTAACCCTTCCCCGAAGCCTGACCCTCACCCGTCCCCTAATCCTAACCCATACGCTGACACTAACCCGCGCCCTCACACGTACGCTCCCCCTAAAGCGTTGTCGTACCCTCACCTGGACCCTAAACCGTCCCCGTCCCCTAACCCTAACCCTAGCCCGAACCCTAACCCTAACCCTTCCCCGAAGCCTGACCCTCACCCGTCCCCTAATCCTAACCCGTACGCTGACACTAACCCGCGCCCTCACACGTACGCTCCCCCTAAAGCGTTGTCGTACCCTCACCTGGACCCTAAACTGTCCCCGTCCCCTAACCCTAACCCTAGCCCGAACCCTAACCCTAACCCTTCCCCGAAGCCTGACCCTCACCCGTCCCCTAATCCTAACCCGTACGCTGACACTAACCCGCGCCCTCACACGTACGCTCCCCCTAAAGCGTTGTCGTACCCTCACCTGGACCCTAAACCGTCCCCGTCCCCTAACCCTAACCCTAGCCCGAACCCTAACCCTAACCCTTCCCCGAAGCCTGACCCTCACCCGTCCCCTAATCCTAACCCGTACGCTGACACTAACCCGCGCCCACACACGTACGCTCCCCCTAAAGCGTTGTCGTACCCTCACCTGGACCCTAAACCGTCCCCGTCCCCTAACCCTAACCCTAGCCCGAACCCTAACCCTAACCCTGCCCCGAAGCCTGACCCTCACCCGTCCCCTAATCCTAACCCGTACGCTGACACTAACCCGCGCCCTCACACGTACGCTCCCCCTAAAGCGTTGTCGTACCCTCACCTGGACCCTAAACCGTCCCCGTCCCCTAACCCTAACCCTAGCCCGAACCCTAACCCTAACCCTTCCCCGAAGCCTGACCCTCACCCGTCCCCTAATCCTAACCCATACGCTGACACTAACCCGCGCCCTCACACGTACGCTCCCCCTAAAGCGTTGTCGTACCCTCACCTGGACCCTAAACCGTCCCCGTCCCCTAACCCTAACCCTAGCCCGAACCCTAACCCTAACCCTTCCCCGAAGCCTGACCCTCACCCGTCCCCTAATCCTAACCCGTACGCTGACACTAACCCGCGCCCTCACACGTACGCTCCCCCTAAAGCGTTGTCGTACCCTCACCTGGACCCTAAACCGTCCCCGTCCCCTAACCCTAACCCTAGCCCGAACCCTAACCCTAACCCTTCCCCGAAGCCTGACCCTCACCCGTCCCCTAATCCTAACCCGTACGCTGACACTAACCCGCGCCCTCACACGTACGCTCCCCCTAAAGCGTTGTCGTACCCTCACCTGGACCCTAAACCGTCCCCGTCCCCTAACCCTAACCCTAGCCCGAACCCTAACCCTAACCCTTCCCCGAAGCCTGACCCTCACCCGTCCCCTAATCCTAACCCGTACGCTGACACTAACCCGCGCCCACACACGTAAGCTCCACCTAAAGCGTTGTCGTACCCTCACCTGGACCCTAAACCGTCCCCGTCCCCTAACCCTAACCCTAGCCCGAACCCTAACCCTAACCCTGCCCCGAAGCCTGACCCTCACCCGTCCCCTAATCCTAACCCGTACGCTGACACTAACCCGCGCCCTCACACGTACGCTCCCCCTAAAGCGTTGTCGTACCCTCACCTGGACCCTAAACCGTCCCCATCCCCTAACCCTAACCCTAGCCCGAACCCTAACCCTAACCCTTCCCCGAAGCCTGACCCTCACCCGTCCCCTAATCCTAACCCGTACGCTGACACTAACCCGCGCCCTCACACGTACGCTCCCCCTAAAGCGTTGTCGTACCCTCACCTGGACCCTAAACCGTCCCCGTCCCCTAACCCTAACCCTAGCCCGAACCCTAAATCTAACACTTCCCCGAAGCCTGACCCTCACCCGTCCCCTAATCCTAACCCGTACGCTGACACTAACCCGCGCCCTCACACGTACGCTCCCCCTAAAGCGGTGTCGTACCCTCACCTGGACCCTAAACCGTCCCCGTCCCCTAACCCTAACCCTAGCCGGAACCCTAACCCTAACCCTTCCCCGAAGCCTGACCCTCACCCGTCCCCTAATCCTAACCCGTACGCTGACACTAACCCGCGCCCTCACACGTACGCTCCCCCTAAAGCGTTGTCGTACCCTCACCTGGACCCTAAACCGTCCCCGTCCCCTAACCCTAACCCGAGCCCGAACCCTAACCCTAACCCTTCCCCGAAGCCTGACCCTCACCCGTCCCCTAATCCTAACCCGTACGCTGACACTAACCCGCGCCCTCACACGTACGCTCCCCCTAAAGCGTTGTCGTACCCTCACCTGGACCCTAAACCGTCTCCGTCCCCTAACCCTTACCCTAGCCCGAACCCTAACCCTAACCCTTCCCCGAAGCCTGACCCTCACCCGTCCCATAATCCTAACCCGTACGCTGACACTAACCCGCGCCCTCACACGTACGCTCCCCCTAAAGCGTTGTCGTACCCTCACCTGGACCCTAAACCGTCCCCGTCCCCTAACCCTAACCCTAGCCCGAACCCTAACCCTAACCCTTCCCCGAAGCCTGACCCTCACCCGTCCCCTAATCCTAACCCGTACGCTGACACTAACCCGCGCCCTCACACGTACGCTCCCCCTAAAGCGTTGTCGTACCCTCACCTGGACCCTAAACCGTCCCCGTCCCCTAACCCTAACCCTAGCCCGAACCCTAACCCTAACACTGCCCCGAAGCCTGACCCTCACCCGTCCCCTAATCCTAACCCGTACGCTGACACTAACCCGCGCCCTCACACGTACGCTCCCCCTAAAGCGTTGTCGTACCCTCACCTGGACCCTAAACCGTCCCCGTCCCCTAACCCTAACCCTAGCCCGAACCCTAACCCTAACCCTGCCCCGAAGCCTGACCCTCACCCGTCCCCTAATCCTAACCCGTACGCTGACACTAACCCGCGCCCTCACACGTACGCTCCCCCTAAAGCGTTGTCGTACCCTCACCTGGACCCTAAACCGTCCCCGTCCCCTAACCCTAACCCTAGCCCGAACCCTAACCCTAACACTGCCCCGAAGCCTGACCCTCACCCGTCCCCTAATCCTAACCCGTACGCTGACACTAACCCGCGCCCTCACACGTACGCTCCCCCTAAAGCGTTGTCGTACCCTCACCTGGACCCTAAACCGTCCCCGTCCCCTAACCCTAACCCTAGCCCGAACCCTAACCCTAACCCTTCCCCGAAGCCTGACCCTCACCCGTCCCCTAATCCTAACCCGTACGCTGACACTAACCCGCGCCCTCACACGTACGCTCCCCCTAAAGCGTTGTCGTACCCTCACCTGGACCCTAAACCGTCCCCGTCCCGTAACCCTAACCCTAGCCCGAACCCTAACCCTAACACTTCCCCGAAGCCTGACCCTCACCCGTCCCCTAATCCTAACCCGTACGTTGACACTAACCCGCGCCCTCACACGTACGCTCCCCCTAAAGCGTTGTCGTACCCTCACCTGGACCCTAAACCGTCCCCGTCCCCTAACCCTAACCCTAGCCCGAACCCTAACCCTAACCCTGCCCCGAAGCCTGACCCTCACCCGTCCCCTAATCCTAACCCGTACGCTGACACTAACCCGCGCCCTCACACGTACGCTCCCCCTAAAGCGTTGTCGTACCCTCACCTGGACCCTAAACCGTCCCCATCCCCTAACCCTAACCCTAGCCCGAACCCTAACCCTAACCCTTCCCCGAAGCCTGACCCTCACCCGTCCCCTAATCCTAACCCGTACGCTGACACTAACCCGCGCCCTCACACGTACGCTCCCCCTAAAGCGTTGTCGTACCCTCACCTGGACCCTAAACCGTCCCCGTCCCCTAACCCTAACCCTAGCCCGAACCCTAACCCTAACCCTGCCCCGAAGCCTGCCCCTCACCCGTCCCCTAATCCTAACCCGTACGCTGACACTAACCCGCGCCCTCACACGTACGCTCCCCCTAAAGCGTTGTCGTACCCTCACCTGGACCCTAAACCGTCCCCGTCCCCTAACCCTAACCCTAGCCCGAACCCTAACCCTAACCCTGCCCCGAAGCCTGACCCTCACCCGTCCCCTAATCCTAACCCGTACGCTGACACTAACCCGCGCCCTCACACGTACGCTCCCCCTAAAGCGTTGTCGTACCCTCACCTGGACCCTAAACCGTCCCCGTCCCCTAACCCTAACCCTAGCCCGAACCCTAACCCTAACCCTGCCCCGAAGCCTGACCCTCACCCGTCCCCTAATCCTAACCCGTACGCTGACACTAACCCGCGCCCTCACACGTACGCTCCCCCTAAAGCGTTGTCGTACCCTCACCTGGACCCTAAACCGTCCCCGTCCCCTAACCCTAACCCTAGCCCGAACCCTAACCCTAACCCTTCCCCGAAGCCTGACCCTCACCCGTCCCCTAATCCTAACCCGTACGCTGACACTAACCCGCGCCCACACACGTACGCTCCCCCTAAAGCGTTGTCGTACCCTCACCTGGACCCTAAACCGTCCCCGTCCCCTAACCCTAACCCTAGCCCGAACCCTAACCCTAATCCTGCCCCGAAGCCTGACCTTCACCCGTCCCCTAATCCTAACCCGTACGCTGACACTAACCCGCGCCCTCACACGTACGCTCCCCCTAAAGCGTTGTCGTACCCTCACCTGGACCCTAAACCGTCCCCGTCCCCTAACCCTAACCCTAGCCCGAACCCTAACCCTAACCCTTCCCCGAAGCCTGACCCTCACCCGTCCCCTAATCCTAACCCGTACGCTGACACTAACCCGCGCCCTCACACGTACGCTCCCCCTAAAGCGTTGTCGTACCCTCACCTGGACCCTAAACCGTCCCTGTCCCCTAACACTAACCCTAGCCCGAACCCTAACCCTAACCCTTCCCCGAAGCCTGACACTCACCCGTCCCCTAATCCTAACCCGTACGCTGACACTAACCCGCGCCCTCACACGTACGCTCCCCCTAAAGCGTTGTCGTACCCTCACCTGGACCCTAAACCGACCCCGTCCCCTAACCCTAACCCTAGCCCGAACCCTAACCCTAACCCTTCCCCGAAGCCTGACCCTCACCCGTCCCCTAATCCTAACCCGTACGCTGACACTAACCCGCGCCCTCACACGTACGCTCCCCCTAAAGCGGTGTCGTACCCTCACCTGGACCCTAAACCGTCCCCGTCCCCTAACCCTAACCCTAGCCCGAACCCTAACCCTAACCCTTCCCCGAAGCCTGACCCTCACCCGTCCCCTAATCCTAACCCGTACGCTGACACTAACCCGCGCCCTCACACGTACGCTCCCCCTAAAGCGGTGTCGTACCCTCACCTGGACCCTAAACCGTCCCCGTCCCCTAACCCTAACCCTAGCCCGAACCCTAACCCTAACCCTTCCCCGAAGCCTGACCCTCACCCGTCCCCTAATCCTAACCCGTACGCTGACACTAACCCGCGCCCTCACACGTACGCTCCCCCTAAAGCGTTGTCGTACCCTCACCTGGACCCTAAACCGTCCCCGTCCTCTAACCCTAACCCTAGCCCGAACCCTAACACTAACCCTTCCCCGAAGCCTGACCCTCACCCGTCCCCTAATCCTAACCCGTACGCTGACACTAACCCGCGCCCTCACACGTACGCTCCCCCTAAAGCGTTGTCGTACCCTCACCTGGACCCTAAACCGTCCCCGTCCCCTAACCCTAACCCTAGCCCGAACCCTAACCCTAACCCTTCCCCGAAGCCTGACCCTCACCCGTCCCCTAATCCTAACCCGTACGCTGACACTAACCCGCGCCCTCACACGTACGCTCCCCCTAAAGCGTTGTCGTACCCTCACCTGGACCCTAAACCGTCCCCGTCCCCTTACCCTAACCCTAGCCCGAACCCTAACCCTAACCCTTCCCCGAAGCCTGACCCTCACCCGTCCCCTAATCCTAACCCGCACGCTGACACTAACCCGCGCCCTCACACGTACGCTCCCCCTAAAGCGGTGTCGTACCCTCACCTGGACCCTCAACCGTCCCCGTCCCCTAACCCTAACCCTAGCCCGAACCCTAACCCTAACCCTTCCCCGAAGCCTGACCCTCACCCGTCCCCTCATCCTAACCCGTACGCTGACACTAACCCGCGCCCTCACACGTACGCTCCCCCTAAAGCGGTGTCGTACCCTCACCTTGACCCTAAACCGTCCCCGTCCCCTAGCCCTAACCCTAGCCCGAACCCTAACCCTAACCCTTCCCCGAAGCCTGACCCTCACCCGTCCCCTAATCCTAACCCGTACGCTGACACTAACCCGCGCCCTCACACGTACGCTCCCCCTAAAGCGTTGTCGTACCCTCACCTGGACCCTAAACCGTCCCCGTCCCCTAACCCTAACCCTAGCCCGAACCCTAACCCTAACCCTTCCCCGAAGCCTGACCCTCACCCGTCCCCTAATCCTAACCCGTACGCTGACACTAACCCGCGCCCTCACACGTACGCTCCCCCTAAAGCGTTGTCGTACCCTCACCTGGACCCTAAACCGTCCCCGTCACCTAACCCTAACCCTAGCCCGAACCCTAACCCTAACCCTTCCCCGAAGCCTGACCCTCACCCGTCCCCTAATCCTAACCCGTACGCTGACACTAACCCGCGCCCTCACACGTACGCTCCCCCTAAAACGTTGTCGTACCCTCACCTGGACCCTAAACCGTCCCCGTCCCCTAACCCTAACCCTAGCCCGAACCCTAACCCTAACCCTTCCCCGAAGCCTGACCCTCACCCGTCCCCTAATCCTAACCCGTACGCTGACACTAACCCGCGCCCTCACACGTACGCTCCCCCTAAAGCGTTGTCGTACCCTCACCTGGACCCTAAACCGTCCCCGTCCCCTAACCCTAACCCTAGCCCGAACCCTAACCCTAACCCTTCCCCGAAGCCTGACCCTCACCCGTCCCCTAATCCTAACCCGTACGCTGACACTAACCCGCGCCCTCACACGTACGCTCCCCCTAAAGCGTTGTCGTACCCTCACCTGGACCCTAAACCGTCCCCGTCCCCTAACCCTAACCCTAGCCCGAACCCTAACCCTAACCCTTCCCCGAAGCCTGACCCTCACCCGTCCCCTAATCCTAACCCGTACGCTGACACTAACCCGCGCCCTCACACGTACGCTCCCCCTAAAGCGTTGTCGTACCCTCACCTGGACCCTAAACCGTCCCCGTCCCCTAACCCTAACCCTAGCCCGAACCCTAACCCTAACCCTTCCCCGAAGCCTGACCCTCACCAGTCCCCTAATCCTAACCGGTACGCTGACACTAACCCGCGCCCTCACACGTACGCTCCCCCTAAAGCGGTGTCGTACCCTCACCTGGACCCTAAACCGTCCCCGTCCCCTAACCCTAACCCTAGCTCGAACCCTAACTCTAACCCTTCCCCGAAGCCTGACCCTCAACCGTCCCCTAATCCTAACCCGTACGCTGACACTGACCCGCGCCCTCACACGTACGCTCCCCCTAAAGCGTTGTCGTACCCTCACCTGGACCCTAAACCGTCCCCGTCCCCTAACCCTAACCCTAGCCCGAACCCTAACCCTAACCCTTCCCCGAAGCCTGACCCTCACCCGTCCCCTAATCCTAACCCGTACGCTGACACTAACCCGCGCCCTCACACGTACGCTCCCCCTAAAGCGGTGTCGTACCCTCACCTGGACCCTAAACCGTCCCCGTCCCCTAACCCTAACCCTAGCCCGAACCCTAACCCTAACCCTTCCCCGAAGCCTGACCCTCACCCGTCCCCTAATCCTAACCCGTACGCTGACACTAACCCGCTCCCTCACACGTACGCTCCCCCTAAAGCGGTGTCGTACCCTCACCTGGACCCTAAACCGTCCCCGTCCCCTAACCCTAACCCTAGCCCGAACCCTAACCCTAACCCTTCCCCGAAGCCTGACCCTCACCCGTCCCCTAATCCTAACCCGTACGCTGACACTAACCCGCGCCCTCACACGTACGCTCCCCCTAAAGCGTTGTCGTACCCTCACCTGGACCCTAAACCGTCCCCGTCCCCTAACCCTAACCCTAGCCCGAACCCTAACCCTAACCCTTCCCCGAAGCCTGACCCTCACCCGTCCCCTAATCCTAACCCGTACGCTGACACTAACCCGCGCCCTCACACGTACGCTCCCCCTAAAGCGTTGTCGTACCCTCACCTGGACCCTAAACCGTCCCCGTCCCCTAACCCTAACCCTAGCCCGAACCCTAACCCTAACCCTTCCCCAGAGCCTGACCCTCACCCGTCCCCTAATCCTAACCCGTACGCTGACACTAACCCGCGCCCTCACACGTACGCTCCCCCTAAAGCGTTGTCGTACCCTCACCTGGACCCTAAACCGTCCCCGTCCCCTAACCCTAACCCTAGCCCGAACCCTAACCCTAACCCTTCCCCGAAGCCTGACCCTCACCCGTCCCCTAATCCTAACCCGTACGCTGACACTAACCCGCGCCCTCACACGTACGCTCCCCCTAAAGCGTTGTCGTACCCTCACCTGGACCCTAAACCGTCCCCGTCCCCTAACCCTAACCCTAGCCCGAACCCTAACTCTAACCCTTCCCCGAAGCCTGACCCTCACCCGTCCCCTAATCCTAACCCGTACGCTGACACTAACCCGCGCCCTCACACGTACGCTCCCCCTAAAGCGTTGTCGTACCCTCACCTGGACCCTAAACCGTCCCCGTCCCCTAACCCTAACCCTAGCCCGAACCCTAACCCTAACCCTTCCCCGAAGCCTGACCCTCACCCGTCCCCTAATCCTAACCCGTACGCTGACACTAACCCGCGCCCTCACACGTACGCTCCCCCTAAAGCGTTGTCGTACCCTCACCTGGACCCTAAACCGTCCCCGTCCCCTAACCCTAACCCTAGCCCGAACCCTAACCCTAACCCTTCCCCGAAGCCTGACCCTCACCCGTCCCCTAATCCTAACCCGTACGCTGACACTAACACGCGCCCTCACACGTACGCTCCCCGTAAAGCGTTGTCGTACCCTCACCTGGACCCTAAACCGTCCCCGTCCCCGAACCCTAACCCTAGCCCGAACCCTAACCCTAACCCTTCCCCGAAGCCTGACCCTCACCCGTCCCCTAATCCTAACCCGTACGCTGACACTAACCCGCGCCCTCACACGTACGCTCCCCTTAAAGCGTTGTCGTACCCTCACCTGGACCCTAAACCGTCCCCGTCCCCGAACGCTAACCCTAGCCCGAACCCTAACCCTAACCCTTCCCCGAAGCCTGACCCTCACCCGTCCCCTAATCCTAACCCGTACGCTGACACTAACCCGCGCCCTCACACGTACGCTCCCCCTAAAGCGTTGTCGTACCCTCACCTGGACCCTAAACCGTCCCCGTCCCGAAACCCTAACCCTAGCCCGAACCCTAACCCTAACCCTTCCCCGAAGCCTGACCCTCACCCGTCCCCTAATCCTAACCCGTACGCTGACACTAACCCGCGCCCTCACACGTACGCTCCCCCTAAAGCGTTGTCGTACCCTCACCTGAACCCTAAACCGTCCCCGTCCCCTAACCCTAACCCTAGCCCGAACCCTAACCCTAACCCTTCCCCGAAGCCTGACCCTCACCCGTCCCCTAATCCTAACCCGTACGCTGACACTAACCCGCGCCCTCACACGTACGCTCCCCCTAAAGCGTTGTCGTACCCTCACCTGGACCCTAAACCGTCCCCGTCCCCTAACCCTAACCCTAGCCCGAACCCTAACCCTAACCCTTCCCCGAAGCCTGACCCTCACCCGTCCCCTAATCCTAACCCGTACGCTGACACTAACCCGCGCCCTCACACGTACGCTCCCCCTAAAGCGTTGTCGTACCCTCACCTGGACCCTAAACCGTCCCCGTCCCCTAACCCTAACCCTAGCCCGAACCCTAACCCTAACCCTTCCCCGAAGCCTGACCCTCACCCATCCCCTAATCCTAACCCGTACGCTGACACTAACCCGCGCCCTCACACGTACGCTCCCCCTAAAGCGATGTCGTACCCTCATCTGGACCCTTAACCGTCCCAGTCCCCTAACCCTAACCCTAGCCCGAACCCTAACCCTAACCCTGCCCCGAAGCCTGACCCTCACCCGTCCCCTAATCCTAACCCGTACGCTGACACTAACCCGCGCCCTCACACGTACGCTCCCCCTAAAGCGTTGTCGTACCCTCACCTGGACCCTAAACCGTCCCCGTCCCCTAACCCTAACCCTAGCCCGAACACTAACCCCAACCCTGCCCCGAAGCCTGACCCTCACCCGTCCCCTAATCCTATACCGTACGCTGACACTAACCCGCGCCCTCACACGTACGCTCCCCCTAAAGCGTTGTCGTACCCTCACCTGGACCCTAAACCGTCCCCGTCCCCTAACCCTAACCCTAGCCCGAACCTTAACCCTAACTCTGCCCCGAAGCCTGACCCTCACCCGTCCCCTAATCCTAACCCGTACGCTGACACTAACCCGTGCCCTCACACGTACGCTCCCCCTAAAGCGTTGTCGTACCCTCACCTGGACCCTAAACCGTCCCCGTCCCCTAACCCTAACCCTAGCCCGAACCCTAACCCTAACCCTGCCCCGAAGCCTGCCCCTCACCCGTCCCCTAATCCTAACCCGTACGCTGACACTAACCCGCGCCCTCACACGTACGCTCCCCCTAAAGCGTTGTCGTACCCTCACCTGGACCCTAAACCGTCCCCGTCCCCTAACCCTAACCCTAGCCCGAATCCTAACCCTAACCCTGCCCCGAAGCCTGCCCCTCACCCGTCCCCTAATCCTAACCCGTACGCTGACACTAACCCGCGCCCTCACAAGTACGCTCCCCCTAAAGCGTTGTCGTACCCTCACCTGGACCCTAAACCGTCCCCGTCCCCTAACCCTAACCCTAGCCCGAACCCTAACCCTAACCCTTCCCCGAAGCCTGACCCTCACCCGTCCCCTAATCCTAACCCGTACGCTGACACTAACCCGTGCCCTCACACGTACGCTCCCCCTAAAGCGTTGTCGTACCCTCACCTGGACCCTAAACCGTCCCCGTCCCCTAACCCTAACCCTAGCCCGAACCCTAACCCTAACCCTGCCCCGAAGCCTGACCCTCACCCGTCCCCTAATCCTAACCCGTACGCTGACTCTAACCCGCGCCCTCACACGTACGCTCCCCCTAAAGCGTTGTCGTACCCTCACCTGGACCCTAAACCGTCCCCGTCCCCTAACCCTAACCCTAGCCCGAACCCTAACCCTAACCCTGCCCCGAAGCCTGACCCTCACCCGTCCCCTAATCCTAACCCGTACGCTGACACTAACCCGTGCCCTCACACGTACGCTCCCCCTAAAGCGTTGTCGTACCCTCACCTGGACCCTAAACCGTCCCCGTCCCCTAACCCTAACCCTAGCCCGAACCCTAACCCTAACCCTTCCCCGAAGCCTGACCCTCACCCGTCCCCTAATCCTAACCCGTACGCTGACACTAAACCGCGCCCTCACACGTACGCTCCCCCTAAAGCGTTGTCGTACCCTCACCTGGACCCTAAACCGTCCCCGTCCCCTAACCCTAACCCTAGCCCGAACCCTAACCCTAACCCTTCCCCTAAGCCTGACCCTCACCCGTCCCCTAATCCTAACCCGTACGCTGACACTAACCCGCGCCCTCACACGTACGCTCCCCCTAAAGCGTTGTCGTACCCTCACCTGGACCCTAAACCGTCCCCGTCCCCTAACCCTAACCCTAGCCAGAACCCTAACCCTAACACTTCCCCGAAGCCTGACCCTCACCCGTCCCATAATCCTAACCCGTACGCTGACACTAACCCGCGCCCTCACACGTACGCTCCCCCTAAAGCGTTGTCGTACCCTCACCTGGACCCTAAACCGTCCCCGTCCCCTAACCCTAACCCTAGCCCGAATCCTAACCCTAACCCTGCCCCGAAGCCTGCCCCTCACCCGTCCCCTAATCCTAACCCGTACGCTGACACTAACCCGCGCCCTCACACGTACGCTCCCCCTAAAGCGTTGTCGTACCCTCACCTGGACCCTAAACCGTCCCCGTCCCCTAACCCTAACCCTAGCCCGAACCCTAACCCTAACCCTTCCCCGAAGCCTGACCCTCACCCGTCCCCTAATCCTAACCCGTACGCTGACACTAACCCGTGCCCTCACACGTACGCTCCCCCTAAAGCGTTGTCGTACCCTCACCTGGACCCTAAACCGTCCCCGTCCCCTAACCCTAACCCTAGCCCGAACCCTAACCCTAACCCTGCCCCTAAGCCTGACCCTCACCCGTCCCCTAATCCTAACCCGTACGCTGACTCTAACCCGCGCCCTCACACGTACGCTCCCCCTAAAGCGTTGTCGTACCCTCACCTGGACCCTAAACCGTCCCCGTCCCCTAACCCTAACCCTAGCCCGAACCCTAACCCTAACCCTGCCCCGAAGCCTGACCCTCACCCGTCCCCTAATCCTAACCCGTACGCTGACACTAACCCGCGCCCTCACACGTACGCTCCCCCTAAAGCGTTGTCATACCCTCACCTTGACCCTAAACCGTCCCCGTCCCCTAACCCTAACCCTAGCCCGAACCCTAACCCTAACCCTGCCCCGAAGCCTGACCCTCACCCGTCCCCTAATCCTAACCCGTACGCTGACACTAACCCGCGCCCTCACACGTACGCTCCCCCTAAAGCGTTGTCGTACCCTCACCTGGACCCTAAACCGTCCCCGTCCCCTAACCCTAACCCTAGCCCGAACCCTAACCCTAACCCTTCCCCGAAGCCTGACCCTCACCCGTCCCCTAATCCTAACCCGTACGCTGACACTAACCCGCGCCCTCACACGTACGCTCCCCCTAAAGCGTTGTCGTACCCTCACCTGGACCCTAAACCGTCCCCGTCCCCTAACCCTAACCCTAGCCCGAACCCTAACCCTAACCCTTCCCCTAAGCCTGACCCTCACCCGGCCCCTAATCCTAACCCGTACGCTGACACTAACCCGCGCCCTCACACGTACGCTCCCCCTAAAGCGTTGTCGTACCCTCACCTGGACCCTAAACCGTCCCCGTCCCCTAACCCTAACCCTAGCCAGAACCCTAACCCTAACCCTTCCCCGAAGCCTGACCCTCACCCGTCCCCTAATCCTAACCCGTACGCTGACACTAACCCGCGCCCTCACACGTACGCTCCCCCTAAAGCGTTGTCGTACCCTCACCTGGACCCTAAACCGTCCCCGTCCCCTAACCCTAACCCTAGCCCGAACCCTAACCCTAACCCTGCCCCGAAGCCTGACCCTCACCCGTCCCCTAATCCTAACCCGTACACTGACACTAACCCGCGCCCTCACACGTACGCTCCCCCTAAAGCGTTGTCGTACCCTCACCTGGACCCTAAACCGTCCCCGTCCCCGAACCCTAACCCTAGCCCGAACCCTAACCCTAACCCTGCCCCGAAGCCTGACCCTCACCCGTCCCCTAATCCTAACCCGTACGCTGACACTAACCCGCGCCCTCTCACGTACGCTCTCCCTAAAGCGTTGTCGTACCCTCACCTGGACCCTAAACCGTCCCCGTCCCCTAACCCTAACCCTAGCCCGTACCCTAACCCTAAACCTGCCCCGAAGCCTGCCCCTCACACGTCCCCTAATCCTAACCCGTACGCTGACACTAACCCGCGCCCTCACACGTACGCTCCCCCTAAAGCGTTGTCGTACCCTCACCTGGACCCTAAACCGTCCCCGTCCCCTAACCCTAACCCTAGCCCGAATCCTAACCCTAACCCTGCCCCGAAGCCTGCCCCTCACCCGTCCCCTAATCCTAACCCGTACGCTGACACTAACCCGCGCCCTCACACGTACGCTCCCCCTAAAGCGTTGTCGTACCCTCACCTGGACCCTAAACCGTCCCCGTCCCCTAACCCTAACCCTAGCCCGAACCCTAACCCTAACCCTTCCCCGAAGCCTGACCCTCACCCGTCCCCTAATCCTAACCCGTACGCTGACACTAACGCGTGCCCTCACACGTACGCTCCCCCTAAAGCGTTGTCGTACCCTCACCTGGACCCTAAACCGTCCCCGTCCCCTAACCCTAACCCTAGCCCGAACCCTAACCCTAACCCTGCCCCGAAGCCTGACCCTCACCCGTCCCCTAATCCTAACCCGTACGCTGACTCTAACCCGCGCCCTCACACGTACGCTCCCCCTAAAGCGTTGTCGTACCCTCACCTGGACCCTAAACCGTCCCCGTCCCCTAACCCTAACCCTAGCCCGAACCCTAACCCTAACCCTGCCCCGAAGCCTGACCCTCACCCGTCCCCTAATCCTAACCCGTACGCTGACACTAACCCGCGCCCTCACACGTACGCTCCCCCTAAAGCGTTGTCATACCCTCACCTTGACCCTAAACCGTCCCCGTCCCCTAACCCTAACCCTAGCCCGAACCCTAACCCTAACCCTGCCCCGAAGCCTGACCCTCACCCGTCCCCTAATCCTAACCCGTACGCTGACACTAACCCGCGCCCTCACACGTACGCTCCCCCTAAAGCGTTGTCGTACCCTCACCTGGACCCTAAACCGTCCCCGTCCCCTAACCCTAACCCTAGCCCGAACCCTAACCCTAACCCTTCCCCGAAGCCTGACCCTCACCCGTCCCCTAATCCTAACCCGTACGCTGACACTAACCCGCGCCCTCACACGTACGCTCCCCCTAAAGCGTTGTCGTACCCTCACCTGGACCCTAAACCGTCCCCGTCCCCTAACCCTAACCCTAGCCCGAACCCTAACCCTAACCCTTCCCCGAAGCCTGACCCTCACCCGGCCCCTAATCCTAACCCGTACGCTGACACT
This sequence comes from Grampus griseus, assembly GCF_964374135.1. Taxonomy (NCBI): domain Eukaryota; kingdom Metazoa; phylum Chordata; class Mammalia; order Artiodactyla; family Delphinidae; genus Grampus; species Grampus griseus. The sequence continues at coordinate 209,809 of NW_028133182.1, read as the reverse complement.
AACCCGCGCCCTCACACGTACGCTCCCCCTAAAGCGTTGTCGTACCCTCACCTGGACCCTAAACCGTCCCCGTCCCCTAACCCTAACCCTAGCCAGAACCCTAACCCTAACCCTTCCCCGAAGCCTGACCCTCACCCGTCCCCTAATCCTAACCCGTACGCTGACACTAACCCGCGCCCTCACACGTACGCTCCCCCTAAAGCGTTGTCGTACCCTCACCTGGACCCTAAACCGTCCCCGTCCCCTAACCCTAACCCTAGCCCGAACCCTAACCCTAACCCTGCCCCGAAGCCTGACCCTCACCCGTCCCCTAATCCTAACCCGTACACTGACACTAACCCGCGCCCTCACACGTACGCTCCCCCTAAAGCGTTGTCGTACCCTCACCTGGACCCTAAACCGTCCCCGTCCCCGAACCCTAACCCTAGCCCGAACCCTAACCCTAACCCTGCCCCGAAGCCTGACCCTCACCCGTCCCCTAATCCTAACCCGTACGCTGACACTAACCCGCGCCCTCTCACGTACGCTCTCCCTAAAGCGTTGTCGTACCCTCACCTGGACCCTAAACCGTCCCCGTCCCCTAACCCTAACCCTAGCCCGTACCCTAACCCTAAACCTGCCCCGAAGCCTGCCCCTCACACGTCCCCTAATCCTAACCCGTACGCTGACACTAACCCGCGCCCTCACACGTACGCTCCCCCTAAAGCGTTGTCGTACCCTCACCTGGACCCTAAACCGTCCCCGTCCCCTAACCCTAACCCTAGCCCGAACCCTAACCCTAACCCTGCCCCGAAGCCTGACCCTCACCCGTCCCCTAATCCTAACCCGTACGCTGACACTAACCCGCGCCCTCACACGTACGCTCCCCCTAAAGCGTTGTCGTACCCTCACCTGGACCCTAAACCGTCCCCGTCCCCTACCCATAACCCTAGCCCGAACCCTAACCCTAAGCCTTCCCTGAAGCCTGACCCTCACCCGTCCCCTAATCCTAACCCGTACGCTGACACTAACACGGGCACTCACACGTACGCTCCCCCTAAAGCGTTGTCGTACCCTCACCTGGACCCTAAACCGTCCCCGTCCCCTAACCCTAACCCTAGCCCGAACCCTAACCCTAACCCTGCCCCGAAGCCTGACCCTCACCCGTCCCCTAATCCTAACCCGTACGCTGACACTAACCCGCGCCCTCACACGTACGCTCCCCCTAAAGCGTTGTCGTACCCTCACCTGGACCCTAAACCGTCCCCGTCCCCTACCCCTAACCCTAGCCCGAACCCTAACCCTAAGCCTTCCCTGAAGCCTGACCCTCACCCGTCCCCTAATCCTAACCCGTACGCTGACACTAACACGGGCCCTCACACGTACGCTCCCCCTAAAGCGTTGTCGTACCCTCACCTGGACCCTAAACCGTCCCCGTCCCCTAACCCTAACCCTAGCCCGAACCCTAACCCTAACCCTGCCCCGAAGCCTGACCCTCACCCGTCCCCTAATCCTAACCCGTACGCTGACACTAACCCGCGCCCTCACACGTACGCTCCCCCTAAAGCGTTGTCGTACCCTCACCTGGACCCTAAACCGTCCCCGTCCCCTAACCCTAACCCTAGCCCGAACCCTAACCCTAACCCTTCCCCGAAGCCTGACCCTCACCCGTCCCCTAATCCTAACCCGTACGCTGACACTAACCCGCGCCCTCACACGTACGCTCCCCCTAAAGCGTTGTCGTACCCTCACCTGGACCCTAAACCGTCCCCGTCCCCTAACCCTAACCCTAGCCCGAACCCTAACCCTAACCCTTCCCCGAAGCCTGACCCTCACCCGTCCCCTAATCCTAACCCGTACGCTGACACTAACCCGCGCCCTCACACGTACGCTCCCCCTAAAGCGTTGTCGTACCCTCACCTGGACCCTAAACCGTCCCCGTCCCCTAACCCTAACCCTAGCCCGAACCCTAACCCTAACCCTTCCCCGAAGCCTGACCCTCACCCGTCCCCTAATCCTAACCCGTACGCTGACACTAACCCGCGCCCTCACACGTACGCTCCCCCTAAAGCGTTGTCGTACCCTCACCTGGACCCTAAACCGTCCCCGTCCCCTAACCCTAACCCTAGCCCGAACCCTAACCCTAACCCTTCCCCGAAGCCTGACCCTCACCCGTCCCCTAATCCTAACCCGTACGCTGACACTAACCCGCGCCCTCACACGTACGCTCCCCCTAAAGCGTTGTCGTACCCTCACCTGGACCCTAAACCGTCCCCGTCCCCTAACCCTAACCCTAGCCCGAACCCTAACCCTAACCCTTCCCCGAAGCCTGACCCTCACCCGTCCCCTAATCCCAACCCGTACGCTGACACTAACCCGCGCCCTCACACGTACGCTCCCCCTAAAGCGTTGTCGTACCCTCACCTGGACCCTAAACCGTCCCCGTCCCCTAACCCTAACCCTAGCCCGAACCCTAAACCTAAACCTGCCCCGAAGCCTGACCCTCACCCGTCCCCTAATCCTAACCCGTACGCTGACACTAACCCGCGCCCTCACACGTACGCTCCCCCTAAAGCGTTGTCGTACCCTCACCTGGACCCTAGACCGTCCCCGTCCCCTAACCCTAACCCTAGCCCGAACCCTAACCCTAACCCTTCCCCGAAGCCTGACCCTCACCCGTCCCCTAATCCTAACCCGTACGCTGACACTAACCCGCGCCCTCACACGTACGCTCCCCCTAAAGCGTTGTCGTACCCTCACCTGGACCCTAAACCGTCCCCGTCCCCTAACCCTAACCCTAGCCCGAATCCTAACCCTAACCCTTCCCCGAAGCCTGACCCTCACCCGTCCCCTAATCCTAACCCGTACGCTGACACTAACCCGCGCCCTCACACGTACGCTCCCCCTAAAGCGTTGTCGTACCCTCACCTGGACCCTAAACCGTCCCCGTCCCCTAACCCTAACCCTAGCCCGAACCCTAACCCTAACCCTTCCCCGAAGCCTGACCCTCACCCTTCCCCTAATCCTAACCCGTACGCTGACACTAACACGGGCCCTCACACGTACGCTCCCCCTAAAGCGTGGTCGTACCCTCACCTGGACCCAAAACCGTCCCCGTCCCCTAACCCTAACCCTAGCCCGAACCCTAACCCTAACCCTTCCCCGAAGCCTGACCCTCACCCGTCCCCTAATCCTAACCCGTACGCTGACACTAACCCGCGCCCTCACACGTACGCTCCCCCTAAAGCGTTGTCGTACCCTCACCTGGACCCTAAACCGTCCCCGTCCCCTAACCCTAACCCTAGCCCGAACCCTAACCCTAACCCTTCCCCGAAGCCTGACCCTCACCCGTCCCCTAATCCTAACCCGTACGCTGACACTAACCCGCGCCCTCACACGTACGCTCCCCCTAAAGCGTTGTCATACCTTCACCTGGACCCTAAACCGTCCCCATCCCCTAACCCTAACCCTAACCCGAACCCTAACCCTAACCCTTCCCCGAAGCCCGACCCTCACCCGTCCACTAATCCTAACCCGTACGCTGACACTAACCCGCTCCCTCACACGTACGCTCCCCCTAAAGCGTTGTCGTACCCTCACCTGGACCCTAAACCGTCCCCGTCCCCTAACCCTAACCCTAGCCCGAACCCTAACCCTAACCCTTCCCCGAAGCCTGACCCTCACCCGTCCCCTAATCCTAACCCGTACGCTGACACTAACCCGCGCCCTCACACGTACGCTCCCCCTAAAGCGTTGTCGTACCCTCACCTGGACCCTAAACCGTCCCCCTCCCCTAACCCTAACCCTAGCCCGAACCCTAACCCTAACCCTTCCCCGAAGCCTGACCCTCACCCGTCCCCTAATCCTAACCCGTACGCTGACACTAACCCGCGCCCTCACACGTACGCTCCCCCTAAAGCGTTGTCGTACCCTCACCTGGACCCTAAACCGTCCCCGTCCCCTAACCCTAACCCTAGCCCGAACCCTAACCCTAACTCTTCCCCGAAGCCTGACCCTCACCAGTCCCCTCATCCTAACCCGTACGCTGACACTAACCCGCGCCCTCACACGTACGCTCCCCCTAAAGCGTTGTCGTACCCTCACCTGGACCCTAAACCGTCCCCGTCCCCTAACCCTAACCCTAGCCCGAACCCTAACCCTAACCCTGCCCCGAAGCCTGACCCTCACCCGTCCCCTAATCCTAACCCGTACGCTGACACTAACCCGCGCCCTCACACGTACGCTCCCCCTAAAGCGTTGTCGTACCCTCACCTGGACCCTAAACCGTCCCCGTCCCCTAACCCTAACCCTAGCCCGAACCCTAACCCTAACCCTGCCCCGAAGCCTTCCCCTCACCCGTCCCCTAATCCTAACCTGTACGTTGACACTAACCCGCGCCCTCACACGTACGCTCCCCCTAAAGCGTTGTCGTACCCTCACCTGGACCCTAAACCGTCCCCGTCCCCTAACCCTAACCCTAGCCCGAACCCTAACCCTAACCCTGCCCCGAAGCCTGACCCTCACCCGTCCCCTAATCCTAACCCGTACGCTGACACTAACCCGCGCCCTCACACGTACGCTCCCCCTAAAGCGTTGTCGTACCCTCACCTGGACCCTAAACCTTCCCCGTCCCCTAACCCTAACCCTAGCCCGAACCCTAACCCTAACACTTCCCCGAAGCCTGACCCTCACCCGTCCCCTAATCCTAACCCGTACGCTGACACTAACCCGCGCCCTCACACGTACGCTCCCCCTAAAGCGTTGTCGTACCCTCACCTGGACCCTAAGCCGTCCCCGTCCCCTAACCCTAACCCTAGCCCGAACCCTAACCCTAACCCTTCCCCGAAGCCTGACCCTCACCCGTCCCCTAATCCTAACCCGTACGCTGACACTAACCCACGCCCTCACACGTACGCTCCCCCTAAAGCGTTGTCGTACCCTCACCTGGACCCTAAACCGTCCCCGTCCCCTAACCCTAACCCTAGCCCGAACCCTAACCCTAACACTTCCCCGAAGCCTGACCCTCACCCGTCCCCTAATCCTAACCCGTACGCTGACACTAACCCGCGCCCTCACACGTACGCTTCCCCTAAAGCGTTGTCGTACCCTCACCTGGACCCTAAACCGTCCCCATCCCCTAACCCTAACCCTAGCCCGAACCCTAACCCTAACCCTTCCCCGAAGCCTGACCCTCACCCGTCCCCTAATCCTAACCCGTACGCTGACACTAACCCGCGCCCTCACACGTACACTCCCCCTAAAGCGTTGTCGTACCCTCACCTGGACCCTAAACCATCCCCGTCCCCTAACCCTAACCCTAGCCCGAACCCTAACCCTAACCCTTCCCCGAAGCCTGACCCTCACCCGTCCCCTAATCCTAACCCGAACGCTGACACTAACCCGCGCCCTCACACGTACGCTCCCCCTAAAGCGTTGTCGTACCCTCACCTGGACCCTAAACCGTCCCCGTCCCCTAACCCTAACCCTAGCCCGAACCCTAACCCTAACCCTTCCCCGAAGCCTGACCCTCACCCGTCCCCTAATCCTAACCCGTACGCTGACACTAACCCGCGCCCTCACACGTACGCTCCCCCTAAAGCGTTGTCGTACCCTCACCTGGACCCTAAACCGTCCCCGTCCCCTAACCCTAACCCTAGCCCGAACCCTAACCCTAACCCTTCCCCGAAGCCTGACCCTCACCCGTCCCCTAATCCTAACCCGTACGCTGACACTAACACGGGCCCTCACACGTACGCTCCCCCTAAAGCGTTGTCGTACCCTCACCTGGACCCTAAACCGTCCCCGTCCCCTAACCCTAACCCTAGCCCGAAACCTAACCCTAACCCTTCCCCGAAGCCTGACCCTCACCCGTCCCCTAATCCTAACCCGTACGCTGACACTAACCCGCGCCCTCACACGTACTCTCCCCCTAAAGCGTTGTCGTACCCTCACCTGGACCCTAAACCGTCCCCATCCCCTAACCCTAACCCTAGCCCGAACCCTAACCCTAACCCTTCCCCGAAGCCTGACCCTCACCCGTCCCCTCATCCTAACCCGTACGCTGACACTAACCCGCGCCCTCACACGTACGCTCCCCCTAAAGCGTTGTCGTACCCTCACCTGGACCCTAAACCATCCCCGTCCCCTAACCCTAACCCTAGCCCGAACCCTAACCCTAACCCTTCCCCGAAGCCTGACCCTCACCCGTCCCCTAATCCTAACCCGTACGCTGACACTAACCCGCGCCCTCACACGTACTCTCCCCCTAAAGCGTTGTCGTACCCTCACCTGGACCCTAAACCGTCCCCGTCCCCTAACCCTAACCCTAGCCCGAACCCTAACCCTAAACCTTCCCCGAAGCCTGACCCTCACCCGTCCCCTAATCCTAACCCGTACGCTGACACTAACCCGCGCCCTCAAACGTACGCTCCCCCTAAAGCGTTGTCGTACCCTCACCTGGACCCTAAACCGTCCCCGTCCCCTAACCCTAACCCTAGCCCGAACCCTAACCCTAACCCTTCCCCGAAGCCTGACCCTCACCCGTCCCCTAATCCTAACCCGTACGCTGACACTAACCCGCGCCCTCACACGTACGCTCCCCCTACAGCGTTGTCGTACCCTCACCTGGACCCTAAACCGTCCCCGTCCCCTAACCCTAACCCTAGCCCGAACCCTAACCCTAACCCTTCCCCGAAGCCTGACCCTCACCCGTCCCCTAATCCTAACCCGTACGCTGACACTAACCCGCGCCCTCACACGTACGCTCCCCCTAAAGCGTTGTCATACCCTCACCTGGACCCTAAACCGTCCCCGTCCCCTAACCCTAACCCTAGCCCGAACCCTAACCCTAACCCTTCCCCGAAGCCTGACCCTCACCCGTCCCCTAATCCTAACCCGTACGCTGACACTAACCCGCGCCCTCACACGTACGCTCCCCCTAAAGCGTTGTCGTACCCTCACCTGGACCCTAAACCGTCCCCGTCCCCTAACCCTAGCCCGAACCCTAACCCTAACCCTTCCCCGAAGCCTGACCCTCACCCGTCCCCTAATCCTAACCCGTACGCTGACACTAACCCGCGCCCTCACACGTACGCTCCCCCTAAAGCGTTGTCGTACCCTCACCTGGACCCTAAACCGTCCCCGTCCCCTAACCCTAACCCTAGCCCGAACCCTAACCCTAACCCTTCCCCGAAGCCTGACCCTCACCCGTCCCCTAATCCTAACCCGTACGCTGACACTAACCCGCGCCCTCACACGTACGCTCCCCCTAAAGCGTTGTCGTACCCTCACCTGGACCCTAAACCGTCCCCGTCCCCTAACCCTAACCCTAGCCCGAACCCTAACCCTAACCCTTCCCTGAAGCCTGACCCTCACCCGTCCCCTAATCGTAACCCGTACGCTGACACTAACCCGCGCCCTCACACGTACGCTCCCCCTAAAGCGTTGTTGTACCCTCACCTGGACCCTAAACCGTCCCCGTCCCCTAACCCTAACCCTAGCCAGAACCCTAACCCTAACCCTGCCGCGAAGCCTGACCCTCACCCGTCCCCTAATCCTAACCCGTACGCTGACACTAACCCGCGCCCTCACACGTACGCTCCCCCTAAAGCGTTGTCGTACCCTCACCTGGACCCTAAACCGTCCCCGTCCCCTAACCCTAACCCTAGCCCGAACCGTAACCCTAACCCTTCCCCGAAGCCTGACCCTCACCCGTCCCCTAATCCTAACCCGTACGCTGACACTAACCCGCGCCCTCACACGTACGCTCCCCCTAAAGCGTTGTCGTACCCTCACCTGGACCCTAAACCGTCCCCGTCCCCTAACCCTAACCCTAGCCCGAACCCTAACCCTAACCCTGCCCTGAAGCCTGACCCTCACCCGTCCCCTAATCCTAACCCGTAGACTGACACTAACCCGCGTCCTCACACGTACGCTCCCCCTAAAGCGTTGTCGTACCCTCACTTGGACCCTAAACCGTCCCCGTCCCCTAACCCTAACCCTAGCCCGAACCCTAACCCTAACCCTTCCCCGAAGCCTGACCCTCACCCGTCCCCTAATCCTAACCCGTACGCTGACACTAACCCGCGCCCTCACACGTATGCTCCCCCTAAAGCGTTGTCGTACCCTCACTTGGACCCTAAACCGTCCCCGTCCCCTAACCCTAACCCTAGCCCGAACCCTAACCCTAACCCTTCCCCGAAGCCTGACCCTCACCCGTCCCCTAATCCTAACCCGTACGCTGACACTAACCCGCGTCCTCACACGTACGCTCCCCCTAAAGCGTTGTCGTACCCTCACTTGGACCCTAAACCGTCCCCGTCCCCTAACCCTAACCCTAGCCCGAACCCTAACCCTAACCCTTCCCCGAAGCCTGACCCTCACCCGTCCCCTCATCCTAACCCGTACGCTGACACTAACCCGCGCCCTCACACGTACGCTCCCCCTAAAGCGTTGTCGTACCCTCACCTGGACCCTAAACCGTCCCCGTCCCCTAACCCTAACCCTAGCCCGAACCCTAACCCTAACCCTTCCCCGAAGCCTGACCCTCACCCGTCCCCTAATCCTAACCCGTACGCTGACACTAACCCGCGCCCTCACACGTACGCTCCCCCTAAAGCGTTGTCGTACCCTCACCTGGACCCTAAACCGTCCCCGTCCCCTAACCCTAACCCTAGCCCGAACCCTAACCCTAACCCTTCCCCGAAGCCTGACCCTCACCCGTCCCCTAATCCTAAACCGTACGCTGACACTAACCCGCGCCCTCACACGTACGCTCCCCCTAAAGCGTTGTCGTACCCTCACCTGGACCCTAAACCGTCCCCGTCCCCTAACCCTAACCCTAGCCCGAACCCTAACCCTAACCCTTCCCCGAAGCCTGACCCTCACCCGTCCCCTAATCCTAACCCGTACGCTGACACTAACCCGCGCCCTCACACGTACGCTCCCCCTAAAGCGTTGTCGTACCCTCACCTGGACCCTAAACCGTCCCCGTCCCCTAACCCTAACCCTAGCCCGAACCGTAACCCTAACCCTTCCCCGAAGCCTGACCCTCACCCGTCCCCTAATCCTAACCCGTACGCTGACACTAACCCGCGCCCTCACACGTACGCTCCCCCTAAAGCGTTGTCGTACCCTCACCTGGACCCTAAACCGTCCCCGTCCCCTAACCCTAACCCTAGCCCGAACCCTAACCCTAACCCTGCCCTGAAGCCTGACCCTCACCCGTCCCCTAATCCTAACCCGTAGACTGACACTAACCCGCGTCCTCACACGTACGCTCCCCCTAAAGCGTTGTCGTACCCTCACTTGGACCCTAAACCGTCCCCGTCCCCTAACCCTAACCCTAGCCCGAACCCTAACCCTAACCCTTCCCCGAAGCCTGACCCTCACCCGTCCCCTAATCCTAACCCGTACGCTGACACTAACCCGCGCCCTCACACGTATGCTCCCCCTAAAGCGTTGTCGTACCCTCACTTGGACCCTAAACCGTCCCCGTCCCCTAACCCTAACCCTAGCCCGAACCCTAACCCTAACCCTTCCCCGAAGCCTGACCCTCACCCGTCCCCTAATCCTAACCCGTACGCTGACACTAACCCGCGTCCTCACACGTACGCTCCCCCTAAAGCGTTGTCGTACCCTCACTTGGACCCTAAACCGTCCCCGTCCCCTAACCCTAACCCTAGCCCGAACCCTAACCCTAACCCTTCCCCGAAGCCTGACCCTCACCCGTCCCCTAATCCTAACCCGTACGCTGACACTAACCCGCGCCCTCACACGTACGCTCCCCCTAAAGCGTTGTCGTACCCTCACCTGGACCCTAAACCGTCCCCGTCCCCTAACCCTAACCCTAGCCCGAACCCTAACCCTAACCCTTCCCCGAAGCCTGACCCTCACCCGTCCCCTAATCCTAACCCGTACGCTGACACTAACCCGCGCCCTCACACGTACGCTCCCCCTAAAGCGTTGTCGTACCCTCACCTGGACCCTAAACCGTCCCCGTCCCCTAACCCTAACCCTAGCCCGAACCCTAACCCTAACCCTTCCCCGAAGCATGACCCTCACCCGTCCCCTAATCCTAAACCGTACGCTGACACTAACCCGCGCCCTCACACGTACGCTCCCCCTAAAGCGTTGTCGTACCCTCACCTGGACCCTAAACCGTCCCCGTCCCCTAACCCTAACCCTAGCCCGAACCCTAACCCTAACCCTTCCCCGAAGCCTGACCCTCACCCGTCCCCTAATCCTAACCCGTACGCTGACACTAACCCGCGCCCTCACACGTACGCTCCCCCTAAAGCGTTGTCGTACCCTCACCTGGACCCTAAACCGTCCCCGTCCCCTAACCCTAACCCTAGCCCGAACCCTAACCCTAACCCTTCCCCGAAGCCTGACCCTCACCCGTCCCCTAATCCTAACCCGTACGCTGACACTAACCCGCGCCCTCACACGTACGCTCCCCCTAAAGCGTTGTCGTACCCTCACCTGGACCCTAAACCGTCCCCGTCCCCTAACCCTAACCCTAGCCCGAACCCTAACCCTAACCCTTCCCTGAAGCCTGACCCTCACGCTTCCCCTAATCGTAACCCGTACGCTGACACTAACCCGCGCCCTCACACGTACGCTCCCCCTAAAGCGTTGTTGTACCCTCACCTGGACCCTAAACCGTCCCCATCCCCTAACCCTAACCCTAGCCAGAACCCTAACCCTAACCCTGCCGCGAAGCCTGACCCTCACCCGTCCCCTAATCCTAACCCGTACGCTGACACTAACCCGCGCCCTCACACGTACGCTCCCCCTAAAGCGTTGTCGTACCCTCACCTGGACCCTAAACCGTCCCCGTCCCCTAACCCTAACCCTAGCCCGAACCGTAACCCTAACCCTTCCCCGAAGCCTGACCCTCACCCGTCCCCTAATCCTAACCCGTACGCTGACACTAACCTGCGCCCTCACACGTACGCTCCCCCTAAAGCGTTGTCGTACCCTCACCTGGACCCTAAACCGTCCCCGTCCCCTAACCCTAACCCTAGTCCGAACCCTAACCCTAACCCTGCCCTGAAGCCTGACCCTCACCCGTCCCCTAATCCTAACCCGTACGCTGACACTAACCCGCGTCCTCACACGTACGCTCCCCCTAAAGCGTTGTCGTACCCTCACTTTCACCCTAAACCGTCCCCGTCCCCTAACCCTAACCCTAGCCCGAACCCTAACCCTAACCCTTCCCCGAAGCCTGACCCTCACCCGTCCCCTAATCCTAACCCGTACGCTGACACTAACCCGCGCCCTCACACGTACGCTCCCCCTAAAGCGTTGTCGTACCCTCACCTGGACCCTAAACCGTCCCCGTCCCCTAACCCTAACCCTAGCCCGAACCCTAACCCTAACCCTGCCCCTAAGCCTGACCCTCACCCGTCCCCTAATCCTAACCCGTACGCTGACACTAACCCGCGCCCTCACACGTACGCTCCCCCTAAAGCGTTGTCGTACCCTCACCTGGACCCTAAACCGTCCCCGTCCCCTAACCCTAACCCTAGCCCGAACACTAACCCCAACCCTGCCCCGAAGCCTGACCCTCACCCGTCCCCTAATCCTATCCCGTACGCTGACACTAACCCGCGCCCTCACACGTACGCTCCCCCTAAAGCGTTGTCGTACCCTCATCTGGACCCTAAACCGTCCCCGTCCCCTAACCCTAACCCTAGCCCGAACCTTAACCCTAACTCTGCCCCGAAGCCTGACCCTCACCCGTCCCCTAATCCTAACCCGTACGCTGACACTAACCCGTGCCCTCACACGTACGCTCCCCCTAAAGCGTTGTCGTACCCTCACCTGGACCCTAAACCGTCCCCGTCCCCTAACCCTAACCCTAGCCCGAACCCTAACCCTAACCCTGCCCCGAAGCCTGCCCCTCACCCGTCCCCTAATCCTAACCCGTACGCTGACACTAACCCGCGCCCTCACACGTACGCTCCCCCTAAAGCGTTGTCGTACCCTCACCTGGACCCTAAACCGTCCCCGTCCCCTAACCCTAACCCTAGCCCGAATCCTAACCCTAACCCTGCCCCGAAGCCTGCCCCTCACCCGTCCCCTAATCCTAACCCGTACGCTGACACTAACCCGCGCCCTCACACGTACGCTCCCCCTAAAGCGTTGTCGTACCCTCACCTGGACCCTAAACCGTCCCCGTCCCCTAACCCTAACCCTAGCCCGAACCCTAACCCTAACCCTTCCCCGAAGCCTGATCCTCACCCGTCCCCTAATCCTAACCCGTACGCTGACACTAACCCGTGCCCTCACACGTACGCTCCCCCTAAAGCGTTGTCGTACCCTCACCTGGACCCTAAACCGTCCCCGTCCCCTAACCCTAACCCTAGCCCGAACCCTAACCCTAACCCTTCCCCGAAGCCTGACCCTCACCCGTCCCCTAATCCTAACCCGTACGCTGACACTAACCCGCGCCCTCACACGTACGCTCCCCCTAAAGCGTTGTCGTACCCTCACCTGGACCCTAAACCGTCCCCGTCCCCTAACCCTAACCCTAGCCCGAACCCTAACCCTAACCCTTCCCCGAAGCCTGACCCTCACCCGTCCCCTAATCCTAACCCGTACGCTGACACTAATCCGCGCCCTCACACGTACGCTCCCCCTAAAGCGTTGTCGTACCCTCACCTGGACCCTAAACCGTCCCCGTCCCCTAACCCTAACCCTAGCCCGAACCCTAACCCTAACCCTTCCCCGAAGCCTGACCCTCACCCGTCCCCTAATCCTAACCCGTACGCTGACACTAACCCGCGCCCTCACACGTACGCTCCCCCTAAAGCGTTGTCGTACCCTCACCTGGACCCTAAACCGTCCCCGTCCCCTAACCCTAACCCTAGCCCGAACCCTAACCCTAACCCTTCCCCGAAGCCTGACACTCACCCGTCCCCTAATCCTAACCTGTACGCTGACACTAACCCGCGCCCTCACACGTACGCTCCCCCTAAAGCGTTGTCGTACCCTCACCTGGACCCTAAACCGTCCCCGTCCCCTAACCCTAACCCTAGCCCGAACCCTAACCCTAACCCTTCCCCGAAGCCTGACCCTCACCCGTCCCCTAATCCTATCCCGTACGCTGACACTAACCCGCGCCCTCACACGTACGCTCCCCCTAAAGCGTTGTCGTACCCTCACCTGGACCCTAAACCGTCCCCGTCCCCTAACCCTAACCCTAGCCCGAACCCTAACCCTAACCCTTCCCCGAAGCCTGACCCTCACCCGTCCCCTAATCCTAACCGGTACGCTGACACTAACCCGCGCCCTCACACGTACGCTCCCCCTAAAGCGTTGTCGTACCCTCACCTGGACCCTAAACCGTCCCCGTCCCCTAACCCTAACCCTAGCCCGAACCCTAACCTAACCCTTCCCCGAAGCCTGACCCTCACCCGTCCCCTAATCCTAACCCGTACGCTGACACTAACCCGCGCCCTCACACGTACGCTCCCCCTAAACCGTTGTCGTACCCTCACCTGGACCCTAAACCGTCCCCGTCCCCTAACCCTAACCCTAGACCGAACCCTAACCCTAACCCTTCCCCGAAGCCTGACCCTCACCCGTCCCCTAATCCTAACCCGTACGCTGACACTAACCCGGGCCCTCACACGTACGCTCCCCCTAAAGCGTTGTCGTACCCTCACCTGGACCCTAAACCGTCCCCATCCCCTAACCCTAACCCTAGCCCGAACCCTAACCCTAACCCTTCCCCGAAGCCTGACCCTCACCCGTCCCCTAATCCTAACCCGTACGCTGACACTAACCCGCGCCCTCACACGTACGCTCCCCCTAAAGCGTTGTCGTACCCTCACCTGGACCCTAAACCGTCCCCGTCCCCTAACCCTAACCCTAGCCCGAACCCTAACTCTAACCCTTCCCCGAAGCCTGACCCTCACCCGTCCCCTAATCCTAACCCGTACGCTGACACTAACCCGCGCCCTCACACGTACGCTCCCCCTAAAGCGTTGTCGTACCCTCACCTGGACCCTAAACCGTCCCCGTCCCCTAACCCTAACCCTAGCCCGAACCCTAACCCTAACCCTTCCCCGAAGCCTGACCCTCACCCGTCCCCTAATCCTAACCCGTACGCTGACACTAACCCGCGCCCTCACACGTACGCTCCCCCTAAAGCGTTGTCGTACCCTCACCTGGACCCTAAACCGTCCCCGTCCCCTAACCCTAACCCTAGCCCGAACCCTAACCCTAACCCTTCCCCGAAGCCTGACCCTCACCCGTCCCCTCATCCTAACCCGTACGCTGACACTAACCCGCGCCCTCACACGTACGCTCCCCCTAAAGCGTTGTCGTACCCTCACCTGGACCCTAAACCATCCCCGTCCCCTAACACTAACCCAAGCCCGAACCCTAACCCTAACCCTTCCCCGAAGCCTGACCCTCACCCGTCCCCTAATCCTAACCCGTACGCTGACACTAACCCGCGCCCTCACACGTACGCTCCCCCTAAAGCGTTGTCGTACCCTCACCTGGACCCTAAACCGTCCCCGTCCCCTAACCCTAACCCTAGCCCGAACCCTAACCCTAACCCTTCCCCGAAGCCTGACCCTCACCCGTCCCCTAATCCTAACCCGTACGCTGACACTAACCCGCGCCCTCAAACGTACGCTCCCCCTAAAGCGTTGTCGTACCCTCACCTGGACCCTAAACCGTCCCCGTCCCCTAACCCTAACCCTAGCCCGAACCCTAACCCTAACCCTTCCCCGAAGCCTGACCCTCACCCGTCCCCTAATCCTAACCCGTACGCTGACACTAACCCGCGCCCTCACACGTACGCTCCCCCTAAAGCGTTGTCGTACCCTCACCTGGACCCTAAACCGTCCCCGTCCCCTAACCCTAACCCTAGCCCGAACCCTAACCCTAACCCTTCCCCGAAGCCTGACCCTCACCCGTCCCCTCATCCTAACCCGTACGCTGACACTAACCCGCGCCCTCACACGTACGCTCCCCCTAAAGCGTTGTCGTACCCTCACCTGGACCCTAAACCATCCCCGTCCCCTAACACTAACCCAAGCCCGAACCCTAACCCTAACCCTTCCCCGAAGCCTGACCCTCACCCGTCCCCTAATCCTAACCCGTACGCTGACACTAACCCGCGCCCTCACACGTACGCTCCCCCTAAAGCGTTGTCGTACCCTCACCTGGACCCTAAACCGTCCCCGTCCCCTAACCCTAACCCTAGCCCGAACCCTAACCCTAACCCTTCCCCGAAGCCTGACCCTCACCCGTCCCCTAATCCTAACCCGTACGCTGACACTAACCCGCGCCCTCAAACGTACGCTCCCCCTAAAGCGTTGTCGTACCCTCACCTGGACCCTAAACCGTCCCCGTCCCCTAACCCTAACCCTAGCCCGAACCCTAACCCTAACCCTTCCCCGAAGCCTGACCCTCACCCGTCCCCTAATCCTAACCCGTACGCTGACACTAACCCGCGCCCTCACACGTACGCTCCCCCTACAGCGTTGTCGTACCCTCACCTGGACCCTAAACCGTCCCCGTCCCCTAACCCTAACCCTAGCCCGAACCCTAACCCTAACCCTTCCCCGAAGCCTGACCCTCACCCGTCCCCTAATCCTAACCCGTACGCTGACACTAACCCGCGCCCTCACACGTACGCTCCCCCTAAAGCGTTGTCGTACCCTCACCTGGACCCTAAACCGTCCCCGTCCCCTAACCCTAACCCTAGCCCGAACCCTAACCCTAACCCTTCCCCGAAGCCTGACCCTCACCCGTCCCCTAATCCTAACCCGTACGCTGACACTAACCCGCGCCCTCACACGTACGCTCCCCCTAAAGCGTTGTCGTACCCTCACCTGGACCCTAAACCGTCCCCGTCCCCTAACCCTAACCCTAGCCCGAACCCTAACCCTAACCCTTCCCCGAAGCCTGACCCTCACCCGTCCCCTAATCCTAACCCGTACGCTGACACTAACCCGCGCCCTCACACGTACGCTCCCCCTAAAGCGTTGTCGTACCCTCACCTGGACCCTAAACCGTCCCCGTCCCCTAACCCTAACCCTAGCCCGAACCCTAACCCTAACCCTTCCCCGAAGCCTGACCCTCACCCGTCCCCTAATCCTAACCCGTACGCTGACACTAACCCGCGCCCTCACACGTACGCTCCCCCTAAAGCGTTGTCGTACCCTCACCTGGACCCTAAACCGTCCCCGTCCCCTAACCCTAACCCTAGCCCGAACCCTAACCCTAACCCTTCCCTGAAGCCTGACCCTCACCCGTCCCCTAATCGTAACCCGTACGCTGACACTAACCCGCGCCCTCACACGTACGCTCCCCCTAAAGCGTTGTTGTACCCTCACCTGGACCCTAAACCGTCCCCGTCCCCTAACCCTAACCCTAGCCAGAACCCTAACCCTAACCCTGCCGCGAAGCCTGACCCTCACCCGTCCCCTAATCCTAACCCGTACGCTGACACTAACCCGCGCCCTCACACGTACGCTCCCCCTAAAGCGTTGTCGTACCCTCACCTGGACCCTAAACCGTCCCCGTCCCCTAACCCTAACCCGAGCCCGAACCGTAACCCTAACCCTTCCCCGAAGCCTGACCCTCACCCGTCCCCTAATCCTAACCCGTACGCTGACACTAACCCGCGCCTTCACACGTACGCTCCCCCTAAAGCGTTGTCGTACCCTCACCTGGACCCTAAACCGTCCCCGTCCCCTAACCCTAACCCTAGCCCGAACCCTAACCCTAACCCTTCCCCGAAGCCTGACCCTCACCCGTCCCCTAATCCTAACCCGTACGCTGACACTAACCCGCGCCCTCACACGTACGCTCCCCCTAAAGCGTTGTCGTACCCTCACTTGGACCCTAAACCGTCCCCGTCCCCTAACCCTAACCCTAGCCCGAACCCTAACCCTAACCCTTCCCCGAAGCCTGACCCTCACCCGTCCCCTAATCCTAACCCGTACGCTGACACTAACCCGCGTCCTCACACGTACGCTCCCCCTAAAGCGTTGTCGTACCCTCACTTGGACCCTAAACCGTCCCCGTCCCCTAACCCTAACCCTAGCCCGAACCCTAACCCTAACCCTTCCCCGAAGCCTGACCCTCACCCGTCCCCTCATCCTAACCCGTACGCTGACACTAACCCGCGCCCTCACACGTACGCTCCCCCTAAAGCGTTGTCGTACCCTCACCTGGACCCTAAACCATCCCCGTCCCCTAACCCTAACCCTAGCCCGAACCCTAACCCTAACCCTTCCCCGAAGCCTGACCCTCACCCGTCCCCTAATCCTAACCCGTACGCTGACACTAACCCGCGCCCTCACACGTACGCTCCCCCTAAAGCGTTGTCGTACCCTCACCTGGACCCTAAACCGTCCCCGTCCCCTAACCCTAACCCTAGCCCGAACCCTAACCCTAACCCTTCCCCGAAGCCTGACCCTCACCCGTCCCCTAATCCTAACCCGTACGCTGACACTAACCCGCGCCCTCAAACGTACGCTCCCCCTAAAGCGTTGTCGTACCCTCACCTGGACCCTAAACCGTCCCCGTCCCCTAACCCTAACCCTAGCCCGAACCCTAACCCTAACCCTTCCCCGAAGCCTGACCCTCACCCGTCCCCTAATCCTAACCCGTACGCTGACACTAACCCGCGCCCTCACACGTACGCTCCCCCTAAAGCGTTGTCGTACCCTCACCTGGACCCTAAACCGTCCCCGTCCCCTAACCCTAACCCTAGCCCGAACCCTAACCCTAACCCTTCCCCGAAGCCTGACCCTCACCCGTCCCCTAATCCTAACCCGTACGCTGACACTAACCCGCGCCCTCACACGTACGCTCCCCCTAAAGCGTTGTCGTACCCTCACCTGGACCCTAAACCGTCCCCGTCCCCTAACCCTAACCCTAGCCCGAGCCCTAACCCTAACCCTTCCCCGAAGCCTGACCCTCACCCGTCCCCTAATCCTAACCCGTACGCTGACACTAACCCGCGCCCTCACACGTACGCTCCCCCTAAAGCGTTGTCGTACCCTCACCTGGACCCTAAACCGTCCCCGTCCCCTAACCCTAACCCTAGCCCGAACCCTAACCCTAACCCTTCCCCGAAGCCTGACCCTCACCCGTCCCCTAATCCTAACCCGTACGCTGACACTAACCCGCGCCCTCACACGTACGCTCCCCCTAAAGCGTTGTCGTACCCTCACCTGGACCCTAAACCGTCCCCGTCCCCTAACCCTAACCCTAGCCCGAACCCTAACCCTAACCCTTCCCCGAAGCCTGACACTCACCCGTCCCCTAATCCTAACCCGTACGCTGACACTAACCCGCGCCCTCACACGTACGCTCCCCCTAAAGCGTTGTCGTACCCTCACCTGGACCCTAAACCGTCCCCGTCCCCTAACCCTAACCCTAGCCCGAACCCTAACCCTAACCCTTCCCTGAAGCCTGACCCTCACCCGTCCCCTAATCGTAACCCGTACGCTGACACTAACCCGCGCCCCCACACGTACGCTCCCCCTAAAGCGTTGTTGTACCCTCACCTGGACCCTAAACCGTCCCCGTCCCCTAACCCTAACCCTAGCCAGAACCCTAACCCTAACCCTGCCGCGAAGCCTGACCCTCACCTGTCCCCTAATCCTAACCCGTACGCTGACACTAACCCGCGCCCTCACACGTACGCTCCCCCTAAAGCGTTGTCGTACCCTCACCTGGACCCTAAACCGTCCCCGTCCCCTAACCCTAACCCTAGCCCGAACCGTAACCCTAACCCTTCCCCGAAGCCTGACCCTCACCCGTCCCCTAATCCTAACCCGTACGCTGACACTAACCTGCGCCCTCACACGTACGCTCCCCCTAAAGCGTTGTCGTACCCTCACCTGGACCCTAAACCGTCCCCGTCCCCTAACCCTAACCCTAGCCCGAACCCTAACCCTAACCCTGCCCTGAAGCCTGACCCTCACCCGTCCCCTAATCCTAACCCGTACGCTGACACTAACCCGCGTCCTCACACGTACGCTCCCCCTAAAGCGTTGTCGTACCCTCACTTTGACCCTAAACCGTCCCCGTCCCCTAACCCTAACCCTAGCCCGAACCCTAACCCTAACCCTTCCCCGAAGCCTGACCCTCACCCGTCCCCTAATCCTAACCCGTACGCTGACACTAACCCGCGCCCTCACACGTACGCTCCCCCTAAAGCGTTGTCGTACCCTCATCTGGACCCTAAACCATCCCCGTCCCCTAACCCTAACCCTAGCCCGAACCCTAACCCTAACCCTGCCCCTAAGCCTGACCCTCACCCGTCCCCTAATCCTAACCCGTACGCTGACACTAACCCGCGCCCTCACACGTACGCTCCCCCTAAAGCGTTGTCGTACCCTCACCTGGACCCTAAACCGTCCCCGTCCCCTAACCCTAACCCTAGCCCGAACACTAACCCCAACCCTGCCCCGAAGCCTGACCCTCACCCGTCCCCTAATCCTATCCCGTACGCTGACACTAACCCGCGCCCTCACACGTACGCTCCCCCTAAAGCGTTGTCGTACCCTCACCTGGACCCTAAACCGTCCCCGTCCCCTAACCCTAACCCTAGCCCGAACCTTAACCCTAACTCTGCCCCGAAGCCTGACCCTCACCCGTCCCCTAATCCTAACCCGTACGCTGACACTAACCCGTGCCCTCACACGTACGCTCCCCCTAAAGCGTTGTCGTACCCTCACCTGGACCCTAAACCGTCCCCGTCCCCTAACCCTAACCCTAGCCCGAACCCTAACCCTAACCCTGCCCCGAAGCCTGCCCCTCACCCGTCCCCTAATCCTAACCCGTACGCTGACACTAACCCGCGCCCTCACACGTACGCTCCCCCTAAAGCGTTGTCGTACCCTCACCTGGACCCTAAACCGTCCCCGTCCCCTAACCCTAACCCTAGCCCGAATCCTAACCCTAACCCTGCCCCGAAGCCTGCCCCTCACCCGTCCCCTAATCCTAACCCGTACGCTGACACTAACCCGCGCCCTCACACGTACGCTCCCCCTAAAGCGTTGTCGTACCCTCACCTGGACCCTAAACCGTCCCCGTCCCCTAACCCTAACCCTAGCCCGAACCCTAACCCTAACCCTGCCCCGAAGCCTGCCCCTCACCCGTCCCCTAATCCTAACCCGTACGCTGACACTAACCCGCGCCCTCACACGTACGCTCCCCCTAAAGCGTTGTCGTACCCTCACCTGGACCCTAAACCGTCCCCGTCCCCTAACCCTAACCCTAGCCCGAATCCTAACCCTAACCCTGCCCCGAAGCCTGCCCCTCACCCGTCCCCTAATCCTAACCCGTACGCTGACACTAACCCGCGCCCTCACACGTACGCTCCCCCTAAAGCGTTGTCGTACCCTCACCTGGACCCTAAACCGTCCCCGTCCCCTAACCCTAACCCTAGCCCGAACCCTAACCCTAACCCTTCCCCGAAGCCTGACCCTCACCCGTCCCCTAATCCTAACCCGTACGCTGACACTAATCCGCGCCCTCACACGTACGCTCCCCCTAAAGCGTTGTCGTACCCTCACCTGGACCCTAAACCGTCCCCGTCCCCTAACCCTAACCCTAGCCCGAACCCTAACCCTAACCCTTCCCCGAAGCCTGACCCTCACCCGTCCCCTAATCCTAACCCGTACGCTGACACTAACCCGCACCCTCACACGTACGCTCCCCCTAAAGCGTTGTCGTACCCTCACCTGGACCCTAAACCGTCCCCGTCCCCTAACCCTAACCCTAGCCCGAACCCTAACCCTAACCCTTCCCCGAAGCCTGACCCTCACCCGTCCCCTAATCCTAACCCGTACGCTGACACTAACCCGCGCCCTCACACGTACGCTCCCCCTAAAGCGTTGTCGTACCCTCACCTGGACCCTAAACCGTCCCCGTCCCCTAACCCTAACCCTAGCCCGAACCCTAACCCTAACCCTTCCCCGAAGCCTGACACTCACCCGTCCCCTAATCCTAACCTGTACGCTGACACTAACCCGCGCCCTCACACGTACGCTCCCCCTAAAGCGTTGTCGTACCCTCACCTGGACCCTAAACCGTCCCCGTCCCCTAACCCTAACCCTAGCCCGAACCCTAACCCTAACCCTTCCCCGAAGCCTGACCCTCACCCGTCCCCTAATCCTATCCAGTACGCTGACACTAACCCGCGCCCTCACACGTACGCTCCCCCTAAAGCGTTGTCGTACCCTCACCTGGACCCTAAACCGTCCCCGTCCCCTAACCCTAACCCTAGCCCGAACCCTAACCCTAACCCTTCCCCGAAGCCTGACCCTCACCCGTCCCCTAATCCTAACCCGTACGCTGACACTAACCCGCGCCCTCACACGTACGCTCCCCCTAAAGCGTTGTCGTACCCTCACCTGGACCCTAAACCGTCCCCGTCCCCTAACCCTAACCCTAGCCCGAACCCTAACCTAACCCTTCCCCGAAGCCTGACCCTCACCCGTCCCCTAATCCTAACCCGTACGCTGACACTAACCCGCGCCCTCACACGTACGCTCCCCCTAAAGCGTTGTCGTACCCTCACCTGGACCCTAAACCGTCCCCGTCCCCTAACCCTAACCCTAGACCGAACCCTAACCCTAACCCTTCCCCGAAGCCTGACCCTCACCCGTCCCCTAATCCTAACCCGTACGCTGACACTAACCCGGGCCCTCACACGTACGCTCCCCCTAAAGCGTTGTCGTACCCTCACCTGGACCCTAAACCGTCCCCATCCCCTAACCCTAACCCTAGCCCGAACCCTAACCCTAACCCTTCCCCGAAGCCTGACCCTCACCCGTCCCCTAATCCTAACCCGTACGCTGACACTAACCCGCGCCCTCACACGTACGCTCCCCCTAAAGCGTTGTCGGACCCTCACCTGGACCCTAAACCGTCCCCGTCCCCTAACCCTAACCCTAGCCCGAACCCTAACTCTAACACTTCCCCGAAGCCTGACCCTCACCCGTCCCCTAATCCTAACCCGTACGCTGACACTAACCCGCGCCCTCACACGTACGCTCCCCCTAAAGCGGTGTCGTACCCTCACCTGGACCCTAAACCGTCCCCGTCCCCTAACCCTAACCCTAGCCGGAACCCTAACCCTAACCCTTCCCCGAAGCCTGACCCTCACCCGTCCCCTAATCCTAACCCGTACGCTGACACTAACCCACGCCCTCACACGTACGCTCCCCCTAAAGCGTTGTCGTACCCTCACCTGGACCCTAAACCGTCCCCGTCCCCTAACCCTAAACCTAGCCCGAACCCTAACCCTAACCCTTCCCCGAAGCCTGACACTCACCCGTCCCCAAATCCTAACCCGTACGCTGACACTAACCCGCGCCCTCACACGTACGCTCCCCCTAAAGCGTTGTCGTACCCTCACCTGGACCCTAAACCGTCCCCGTCCCCTAACCCTTAACCTAGCCCGAACCCTAACCCTAACCCTTCCCCGAAGCCTGACCCTCACCCGTCCCATAATCCTAACCCGTACGCTGACACTAACCCGCGCCCTCACACGTACGCTCCCCCTAAAGCGTTGTCGTACCCTCACCTGGACCCTAAACCGTCCCCGTCCCCTAACCCTAACCCTAGCCCGAACCCTAACCCTAACCCTTCCCCGAAGCCTGACCCTCACCCGTCCCCTAATCCTAACCCGTACGCTGACACTAACCCGCGCCCTCACACGTACGCTCCCCCTAAAGCGGTGTCGTACCCTCACCTGGAACCTAAACCGTCCCCGTCCCCTAACCCTAACCCTAGCCCGAACCCTAACCCTAACCCTTCCCCGAAGCCTGACCCTCACCCGTCCCCTAATCCTAACCCGTACGCTGACACTAACCCACGCCCTCACACGTACGCTCCCCCTAAAGCGTTGTCGTACCCTCACCTGGACCCTAAACCGTCCCCGTCCCCTAACCCTAACCCTAGCCCGAACCCTAACCCTAACCCTTCCCCGAAGCCTGACCCTCACCCGTCCCCTAATCCTAACCCGTACGCTGACACTAACCCGCGCCCTCACACGTACGCTCCCCCTAAAGCGTTGTCGTACCCTCACCTGGACCCTAAACCGTCCCCGTCCCCTAACCCTAACCCTAGCCCGAACCCTAACCCTAACCCTTCCCCGAAGCCTGACCCTCACCCGTCCCCTAATCCTAACCCGTACGCTGACACTAACCCGCGCCCTCACATGTACGCTCCCCCTAAAGCGTTGTCGTACCCTCACCTGGACCCTAAACCGTCCCCGTCCCCTAACCCTAACCCTAGCCCGAACCCTAACCCTAACCCTTCCCCGAAGCCTGACCCTCACCCGTCCCCTAATCCTAACCCGTACGCTGACACTAACCCGCGCCCTCACACGTACGCTCCCCCTAAAGCGTTGTCGTACCCTCACCTGGACCCTAAACCGTCCCCGTCCCCTAACCCTAACCCTAGCCCGAACCCTAACCCTAACCCTTCCCCGAAGCCTGACCCTCACCCGTCCCCTAATCCTAACCCGTACGCTGACACTAACCCGCGCCCACACACGTACGCTCCCCCTAAAGCGTTGTCGTACCCTCACCTGGACCCTAAACCGTCCCCGTCCCCTAACCCTAACCCTAGCCCGAACCCTAACCCTAACCCTTCCCCGAAGCCTGACCCTCACCCGTCCCCTAATCCTAACCCGTACGCTGACACTAACCCGCGCCCTCACACGTACGCTCCCCCTAAAGCGTTGTCGTACCCTCACCTGGACCCTAAACCGTCCCCGTCCCCGAACCCTAACCCTAGCCCGAACCCTAACCCTAACCCTTCCCCGAAGCCTGACCCTCACCCGTCCCCTAATCCTAACCCGTACGCTGACACTAACCCGCGCCCTCACACGTACGCTCCCCCTAAAGCGTTCTCGTACCCTCACCTGGACCCTAAACCGTCCCCGTCCCCGAACGCAAACCGTAGCCCGAACCCTAACCCTAACCCTTCCCCGAAGCCTGACCCTCACCCGTCCCCTAATCCTAACCCGTACGCTGACACTAACCCGCGCCCTCACACGTACGCTCCCCCTAAAGCGTTGTCGTACCCTCACCTGGACCCTAAACCGTCCCCGTCCCCGAACCCTAACCCTAGCCCGAACCCTAACACTAACCCTTCCCCGAAGCCTGACCCTCACCCGTCCCCTAATCCTAACCCGTACGCTGACACTAACCCGCGCCCTCACACGTACGCTCCCCCTAAAGCGTTGTCGTACCCTCACCTGGACCCTAAACCGTCCCCGTCACCTAACCCTAACCCTAGCCCGAACCCTAACCCTAACCCTTCCCCGAAGCCTGACCCTCACCCGTCCCCTAATCCTAACCCGTACGCTGACACTAACCCGCGCCCTCACACGTACATTCCCCCTAAAGCGTTGTCGTACCCTCACCTGGACCCTAAACCGTCCCCGTCCCCTAACCCTAACCCTAGCCCGAACCCTAACCCTAACCCTTCCCCGAAGCCTGACCCTCACCCGTCCCCTAATTCTAACCCGTACGCTGACACTAACCCGCGCCCTCACACGTACGCTCCCCCTAAAGCGTTGTCGTACCCTCACCTGGACCCTAAACCGTCCCCGTCCCCTAACCCTAACCCTAGCCCGAACCCTAACCCTAACCCTTCCCCGAAGCCTGACCCTCACCCGTCCCCTAATCCTAACCCGTACGCTGACACTAACCCGCGCCCTCACACGTACGCTCCCCCTAAAGCGTTGTCGTACCCTCACCTGGACCCTAAACCGTCCCCGTCCCCTAACCCTAACCCTAGCCCGAACCCTAACCCTAACCCTTCCCCGAAGCCTGACCCTCACCCGTCCCCTAATCCTAACCCGTACGCTGACACTAACCCGCGCCCTCACACGTACGCTCCCCCTAAAGCGTTGTCGTACCCTCACCTGGACCCTAAACCGTCCCCGTCCCCTAACCCTAACCCTAGCCCGAACCCTAACCCTAACCCTTCCCCGAAGCCTGACCCTCACCCGTCCCCTAATCCTAACCCGTACGCTGACACTAACCCTCGCCCTCACACGTACGCTCCCCCTAAAGCGGTGTCGTACCCTCACCTGGACCCTAAACCGTCCCCGTCCCCTAACCCTAACCCTAGCCCGAACCCTAACTCTAACCCTTCCCCGAAGCCTGACCCTCACCCGTCCCCTAATCCTAACCCGTACGCTGACACTAACCCGCGCCCTCACACGTACGCTCCCCCTAAAGCGTTGTCGTACCCTCACCTGGACCCTAAACCGTCCCCGTCCCCTAACCCTAACCCTAGCCCGAACCCTAACCCTAACCCTTCCCCGAAGCCTGACCCTCACCCGTCCCCTAATCCTAACCCGTACGCTGACACTAACCCGCGCCCTCACACGTACGCTCCCCCTAAAGCGTTGTCGTACCCTCACCTGGACCCTAAACCGTCCCCGTCCCCTAACCCTAACCCTAGCCCGAACCCTAACCCTAACCCTTCCCCGAAGCCTGACCCTCACCCGTCCCCTAATCCTAACCCGTACGCTGACACTAACCCGCGCCCTCACACGTACGCTCCCCCTAAAGCGTTGTCGTACCCTCACCTGGACCCTAAACCGTCCCCGTCCCCTAACCCTAACCCTAGCCCGAACCCTAACCCTAACCCTTCCCCGAAGCCTGACCCTCACCCGTCCCCTAATCCCAACCCGTACGCTGACACTAACCCGCGCCCTCACACGTACGCTCCCCCTAAAGCGTTGTCGTACCCTCACCTGGACCCTAAACCGTCCCCGTCCCCTAACCCTAACCCTAGCCCGAACCCTAACCCTAAACCTGCCCCGAAGCCTGACCCTCACCCGTCCCCTAATCCTAACCCGTACGCTGACACTAACGCGCGCCCTCACACGTACGCTCCCCCTAAAGCGTTGTCGTACCCTCACCTGGACCCTAAACCGTCCCCGTCCCCTAACCCTAACCCTAGCCCGAACCCTAACCCTAAACCTTCCCCGAAGCCTGACCCTCACCCGTCCCCTAATCCTAACCCGTACGCTGACACTAACCCGCGCCCTCACACGTACGCTCCCCCTAAAGCGTTGTCGTACCCTCACCTGGACCCTAAACCGTCCCCGTCCCCTAACCCTAACCCTAGCCCGAACCCTAACCCTAACCTTTCCCCGAAGCCTGACCCTCACCCGTCCCCTAATCCTAACCCGTACGCTGACACTAACACGCGCCCTCACACGTACGCTCCCCCTAAAGCGTTGTCATACCCTCACCTGGACCCTAAACCGTCCCCGTCCCCGAAACCTAACCCTAGCCCGAACCCTAACCCTAACCCTTCCCCGAAGCCTGACCCTCACCCGTCCCCTAATCCTAACCCGTACGCTGACACTAACCCGCGCCCTCACACGTACGCTCCCCCTAAAGCGTTGTTGTACCCTCACCTGGACCCTAAACCGTCCCCGTCCCCTAACCCTAACCCTAGCCCGAACCCTAACCCTAACCCTTCCCCGAAGCCTGACCCTCACCCGTCCCCTAATCCTAACCCGTACGCTGACACTAACCCGCGCCCTCACACGTACGCTCCCCCTAAAGCGTTGTCGTACCCTCACCTGGACCCTAAACCGTCCCCGTCCCCTAACCCTAACCCTAGCCCGAATCCTAACCCTAACCCTTCCCCGAAGCCTGACCCTCACCCGTCCCCTAATCCTAACCCGTACGCTGACACTAACCCGCGCCCTCACACGTACGCTCCCCCTAAAGCGTTGTCGTACCCTCACCTGGCCCCTAAACCGTCCCCGTCCCCTAACCCTAACCCTAGCCCGAACCCTAACCCTAACCCTTCCCCGAATCCTGACCCTCACCCGTCCCCTAATCCTAACCCGTACGCTGACACTAACACGGGCCCTCACACGTACGCTCCCCCTAAAGCGTTGTCGTACCCTCACCTGGACCCAAAACCGTCCCCGTCCCCTAACCCTAACCCTAGCCCGAACCCTAACCCTAACCCTTCCCCGAAGCCTGACCCTCACCCGTCCCCTAATCCTAACCCGTACGCTGACACTAACCCGCGCCCTCACACGTACGCTCCCCCTAAAGCGTTGTCGTACCCTCACCTGGACCCTAAACCGTCCCCGTCCCCTAACCCTAACCCTAGCCCGAACCCTAACCCTAACCCTTCCCCGAAGCCTGACCCTCACCCGTCCCCTAATCCTAACCCGTACGCTGACACTAACCCGCGCCCTCACACGTACGCTCCCCCTAAAGCGTTGTCGTACCTTCACCTGGACCCTAAACCGTCCCCGTCCCCTAACCCTAACCCTAGCCCGAACCCTAAACCTAACCCTTCCCCGAAGCCCGACCCTCACCCGTCCACTAATCCTAACCCGTACGCTGACACTAACCCGCTCCCTCACACGTACGCTCCCCCTAAAGCGTTGTCGTACCCTCACCTGGACCCTAAACCGTCCCCGTCCCCTAACCCTAACCCTAGCCCGAACCCTAACCCTAACCCTTCCCCGAAGCCTGACCCTCACCCGTCCCCTAATCCTAACCCGTACGCTGACACTAACCCGCGCCCTCACACGTACGCTCCCCCTAAAGCGTTGTCGTACCCTCACCTGGACCCTAAACCGTCCCCGTCCCCTAACCCTAACCCTAGCCCGAACCCTAACCCTAACCCTGCCCCGAAGCCTGACCCTCACCCGTCCCCTAATCCTAACCCGTACGCTGACACTAACCCGCGCCCTCACACGTACGCTCCCCCTAAAGCGTTGTCGTACCCTCACCTGGACCCTAAACCGTCCCCGTCCCCTAACCCTAACCCTAGCCCGAACCCTAACCCTAACTCTTCCCCGAAGCCTGACCCTCACCCGTCCCCTAATCCTAACCCGTACGCTGACACTAACCCGCGCCCTCACACGTACGCTCCCCCTAAAGCGTTGTCGTACCCTCACCTGGACCCTAAACCGTCCCCGTCCCCTAACCCTAACCCTAGCCCGAACCCTAACCCTAACCCTGCCCCGAAGCCTGACCCTCACCCGTCCCCTAATCCTAACCCGTACGCTGACACTAACCCGCGCCCTCACACGTACGCTCCCCCTAAAGCGTTGTCGTACCCTCACCTGGACCCTAAACCGTCCCCGTCCCCTAACCCTAACCCTAGCCCGAACCCTAACCCTAACCCTGCCCCGAAGCCTTCCCCTCACCCGTCCCCTAATCCTAACCTGTACGTTGACACTAACCTGCGCCCTCACACGTACGCTCCCCCTAAAGCGTTGTCGTACCCTCACCTGGACCCTAAACCGTCCCCGTCCCCTAACCCTAACCCTAGCCCGAACCCTAACCCTAACCCTGCCCCGAAGCCTGACCCTCACCCGTCCCCTAATCCTAACCCGTACGCTGACACTAACCCGCGCCCTCACACGTACGCTCCCCCTAAAGCGTTGTCGTACCCTCACCTGGACCCTAAACCGTCCCCGTCCCCTAACCCTAACCCTAGCCCGAACCCTAACCCTAACCCTTCCCCGAAGCCTGACCCTCACCCGTCCCCTAATCCTAACCCGTACGCTGACACTAACCCGCGCCCTCACACGTACGCTCCCCCTAAAGCGTTGTCGTACCCTCACCTGGACCCTAAGCCGTCCCCGTCCCCTAACCCTAACCCTAGCCCGAACCCTAACCCTAACCCTTCCCCGAAGCCTGACCCTCACCCGTCCCCTAATCCTAACCCGTACGCTGACACTAACCCACGCCCTCACACGTACGCTCCCCCTAAAGCGTTGTCGTACCCTCACCTGGACCCTAAACCGTCCCCGTCCCCTAACCCTAACCCTAGCCCGAACCCTAACCCTAACCCTTCCCCGAAGCCTGACCCTCACCCGTCCCCTAATCCTAACCCGTACGCTGACACTAACCCGCGCCCTCACACGTACGCTTCCCCTAAAGCGTTGTCGTACCCTCACCTGGACCCTAAACCGTCCCCGTCCCCTAACCCTAACCCTAGCCCGAACCCTAACCCTAACCCTTCCCCGAAGCCTGACCCTCACCCGTCCCCTAATCCTAACCCGTACGCTGACACTAACCCGCGCCCTCACACGTACACTCCCCCTAAAGCGTTGTCGTACCCTCACCTGGACCCTAAACCGTCCCCGTCCCCTAACCCTAACCCTAGCCCGAACCCTAACCCTAACCCTTCCCCGAAGCCTGACCCTCACCCGTCCCCTAATCCTAACCCGAACGCTGACACTAACCCGCGCCCTCACACGTACGCTCCCCCTAAAGCGTTGTCGTACCCTCACCTGGACCCTAAACCGTCCCCGTCCCCTAACCCTAACCCTAGCCCGAACCCTAACCCTAACCCTTCCCCGAAGCCTGACCCTCACCCGTCCCCTAATCCTAACCCGTACGCTGACACTAACCCGCGCCCTCACACGTACACTCCCCCTAAAGCGTTGTCGTACCCTCACCTGGACCCTAAACCGTCCCCGTCCCCTAACCCTAACCCTAGCCCGAACCCTAACCCTAACCCTTCCCCGAAGCCTGACCCTCACCCGTCCCCTAATCCTAACCCGTACGCTGACACTAACACGGGCCCTCACACGTACGCTCCCCCTAAAGCGTTGTCGTACCCTCACCTGGACCCTAAACCGTCCCCGTCCCCTAACCCTAACCCTAGCCCGAACCCTAACCCTAACCCTTCCCCGAAGCCTGACACTCACCCGTCCCCTAATCCTAACCCGTACGCTGACACTAACCCGCGCCCTCACACGTACGCTCCCCCTAAAGCGTTGTCGTACCCTCACCTGGACCCTAAACCGTCCCCGTCCCCTAACCCTTACCCTAGCCCGAACCCTAACCCTAACCCTTCCCCGAAGCCTGACCCTCACCCGTCCCCTAATCCTAACCCGTACGCTGACACTAACCCGCGCCCTCACACGTACGCTCCCCCTAAAGCGTTGTCGTACCCTCACCTGGACCCTAAACCGTCCCCGTCCCCTAACCCTAACCCTAGCCCGAACCCTAACCCTAACCCTGCCCCGAAGCCTGACCCTCACCCGTCCCCTAATCCTAACCCGTACGCTGACACTAACCCGCGCCCTCACACGTACGCTCCCCCTAAAGCGTTGTCGTACCCTCACCTGGACCCTAAACCGTCCCCGTCCCCTAACCCTAACCCTAGCCCGAACCCTAACCCTAACTCTTCCCCGAAGCCTGACCCTCACCCGTCCCCTAATCCTAACCCGTACGCTGACACTAACCCGCGCCCTCACACGTACGCTCCCCCTAAAGCGTTGTCGTACCCTCACCTGGACCCTAAACCGTCCCCGTCCCCTAACCCTAACCCTAGCCCGAACCCTAACCCTAACCCTGCCCCGAAGCCTGACCCTCACCCGTCCCCTAATCCTAACCCGTACGCTGACACTAACCCGCGCCCTCACACGTACGCTCCCCCTAAAGCGTTGTCGTACCCTCACCTGGACCCTAAACCGTCCCCGTCCCCTAACCCTAACCCTAGCCCGAACCCTAACCCTAACCCTGCCCCGAAGCCTTCCCCTCACCCGTCCCCTAATCCTAACCTGTACGTTGACACTAACCTGCGCCCTCACACGTACGCTCCCCCTAAAGCGTTGTCGTACCCTCACCTGGACCCTAAACCGTCCCCGTCCCCTAACCCTAACCCTAGCCCGAACCCTAACCCTAACCCTGCCCCGAAGCCTGACCCTCACCCGTCCCCTAATCCTAACCCGTACGCTGACACTAACCCGCGCCCTCACACGTACGCTCCCCCTAAAGCGTTGTCGTACCCTCACCTGGACCCTAAACCGTCCCCGTCCCCTAACCCTAACCCTAGCCCGAACCCTAACCCTAACCCTTCCCCGAAGCCTGACCCTCACCCGTCCCCTAATCCTAACCCGTACGCTGACACTAACCCGCGCCCTCACACGTACGCTCCCCCTAAAGCGTTGTCGTACCCTCACCTGGACCCTAAGCCGTCCCCGTCCCCTAACCCTAACCCTAGCCCGAACCCTAACCCTAACCCTTCCCCGAAGCCTGACCCTCACCCGTCCCCTAATCCTAACCCGTACGCTGACACTAACCCACGCCCTCACACGTACGCTCCCCCTAAAGCGTTGTCGTACCCTCACCTGGACCCTAAACCGTCCCCGTCCCCTAACCCTAACCCTAGCCCGAACCCTAACCCTAACCCTTCCCCGAAGCCTGACCCTCACCCGTCCCCTAATCCTAACCCGTACGCTGACACTAACCCGCGCCCTCACACGTACGCTTCCCCTAAAGCGTTGTCGTACCCTCACCTGGACCCTAAACCGTCCCCGTCCCCTAACCCTAACCCTAGCCCGAACCCTAACCCTAACCCTTCCCCGAAGCCTGACCCTCACCCGTCCCCTAATCCTAACCCGTACGCTGACACTAACCCGCGCCTTCACACGTACACTCCCCCTAAAGCGTTGTCGTACCCTCACCTGGACCCTAAACCGTCCCCGTCCCCTAACCCTAACCCTAGCCCGAACCCTAACCCTAACCCTTCCCCGAAGCCTGACCCTCACCCGTCCCCTAATCCTAACCCGAACGCTGACACTAACCCGCGCCCTCACACGTACGCTCCCCCTAAAGCGTTGTCGTACCCTCACCTGGACCCTAAACCGTCCCCGTCCCCTAACCCTAACCCTAGCCCGAACCCTAACCCTAACCCTTCCCCGAAGCCTGACCCTCACCCGTCCCCTAATCCTAACCCGTACGCTGACACTAACCCGCGCCCTCACACGTACGCTCCCCCTAAAGCGTTGTCGTACCCTCACCTGGACCCTAAACCGTCCCCGTCCCCTAACCCTAACCCTAGCCCGAACCCTAACCCTAACCCTTCCCCGAAGCCTGACCCTCACCCGTCCCCTAATCCTAACCCGTACGCTGACACTAACACGGGCCCTCACACGTACGCTCCCCCTAAAGCGTTGTCGTACCCTCACCTGGACCCTAAACCGTCCCCGTCCCCTAACCCTAACCCTAGCCCGAACCCTAACCCTAACCCTTCCCCGAAGCCTGACACTCACCCGTCCCCTAATCCTAACCCGTACGCTGACACTAACCCGCGCCCTCACACGTACGCTCCCCCTAAAGCGTTGTCGTACCCTCACCTGGACCCTAAACCGTCCCCGTCCCCTAACCCTTACCCTAGCCCGAACCCTAACCCTAACCCTTCCCCGAAGCCTGACCCTCACCCGTCCCATAATCCTAACCCGTACGCTGACACTAACCCGCGCCCTCACACGTACGCTCCCCCTAAAGCGTTGTCGTACCCTCACCTGGACCCTAAACCGTCCCCGTCCCCTAACCCTAACCCTAGCCCGAACCCTAACCCTAACCCTTCCCCGAAGCCTGACCCTCACTCGTCCCCTAATCCTAACCCGTACGCTGACACTAACCCGCGCCCTCACACGTACGCTCCCCCTAAAGCGGTGTCGTACCCTCACCTGGAACCTAAACCGTCCCCGTCCCCTAACCCTAACCCTAGCCCGAACCCTAACCCTAACCCTTCCCCGAAGCCTGACCCTCACCCGTCCCCTAATCCTAACCCGTACGCTGACACTAACCCGCACCCTCACACGTACGCTCCCCCTAAAGCGTTGTCGTACCCTCACCTGGACCCTAAACCGTCCCCGTCCCCTAACCCTAACCCTAGCCCGAACCCTAACCCTAACCCTTCCCCGAAGCCTGACCCTCACCCGTCCCCTAATCCTAACCCGTACGCTGACACTAACCCGCGCCCTCACACGTACGCTCCCCCTAAAGCGTTGTCGTACCCTCACCTGGACCCTAAACCGTCCCCGTCCCCTAACCCTAACCCTAGCCCGAACCCTAACCCTAACCCTTCCCCGAAGCCTGACCCTCACCCGTCCCCTAATCCTAACCCGTACGCTGACACTAACCCGCGCCCTCACACGTACGCTCCCCCTAAAGCGTTGTCGTACCCTCACCTGGACCCTAAACCGTCCCCGTCCCCTAACCCTCACCCTAGCCCGAACCCTAACCCTAACCCTTCCCCGAAGCCTGACCCTCACCCGTCCCCTAATCCTAACCCGTACGCTGACACTAACCCGCGCCCTCACACGTACGCTCCCCCTAAAGCGTTGTCGTACCCTCACCTGGACCCTAAACCGTCCCCGTCCCCGAACCCTAACCCTAGCCCGAACCCTAACCCTAACCCTTCCCCGAAGCCTGACCCTCACCCGTCCCCTAATCCTAACCCGTACGCTGACACTAACCCGCGCCCTCACACGTACGCTCCCCCTAAAGCGTTCTCGTACCCTCACCTGGACCCTAAACCGTCCCCGTCCCCGAACGCAAACCGTAGCCCGAACCCTAACCCTAACCCTTCCCCGAAGCCTGACCCTCACCCGTCCCCTAATCCTAACCCGTACGCTGACACTAACCCGCGCCCTCACACGTACGCTCCCCCTAAAGCGTTGTCGTACCCTCACCTGGACCCTAAACCGTCCCCATCCCCGAACCCTAACCCTAGCCCGAACCCTAACCCTAACCCTTCCCCGAAGCCTGACCCTCACCCGTCCCCTAATCCTAACCCGTACGCTGACACTAACCCGCGCCCTCACACGTACGCTCCCCCTAAAGCGTTGTCGTACCCTCACCTGGACCCTAAACCGTCCCCGTCCCCTAACCCTAACCCTAGCCCGAACCCTAACCCTAACCCTTCCCCGAAGCCTGACCCTCACCCGTCCCCTAATCCTAACCCGTACGCTGACACTAACCCGCGCCCTCACACGTACGTTCCCCGTAAAGCGTTGTCGTACCCTCACCTGGACCCTAAACCGTCCCCGTCCCCTAACCCTAACCCTAGCCCGAACCCTAACCCTAACCCTTCCCCGAAGCCTGACCCTCACCCGTCCCCTAATTCTAACCCGTACGCTGACACTAACCCGCGCCCTCACACGTACGCTCCCCCTAAAGCGTTGTCGTACCCTCACCTGGACCCTAAACCGTCCCCGTCCCCTAACCCTAACCCTAGCCCGAACCCTAACCCTAACCCTTCCCCGAAGCCTGACCCTCACCCGTCCCCTAATCCTAACCCGTACGCTGACACTAACCCGCGCCCTCACACGTACGCTCCCCCTAAAGCGTTGTCGTACCCTCACCTGGACCCTAAACCGTCCCCGTCCCCTAACCCTAACCCTAGCCCGAACCCTAACCCTAATCCTTCCCCGAAGCCTGACCCTCACCCGTCCCCTAATCCTAACCCGTACGCTGACACTAACCCGCGCCCTCACACGTACGCTCCCCCTAAAGCGTTGTCGTACCCTCACCTGGACCCTAAACCGTCCCCGTCCCCTAACCCTAACCCTAGCCCGAACCCTAACCCTAACCCTTCCCCGAAGCCTGACCCTCACCCGTCCCCTAATCCTAACCCGTACGCTGACACTAACCCTCGCCCTCACACGTACGCTCCCCCTAAAGCGGTGTCGTACCCTCACCTGGACCCTAAACCGTCCCCGTCCCCTAACCCTAACCCTAGCCCGAACCCTAACTCTAACCCTTCCCCGAAGCCTGACCCTCACCCGTCCCCTAATCCTAACCCGTACGCTGACACTAACCCGCGCCCTCACACGTACGCTCCCCCTAAAGCGTTGTCGTACCCTCACCTGGACCCTAAACCGTCCCCGTCCCCTAACCCTAACCCTAGCCCGAACCCTAACCCTAACCCTGCCCCGAAGCCTGACCCTCACCCGTCCCCTAATCCTAACCCGTACGCTGACACTAACCCGCGCCCTCACACGTACGCTCCCCCTAAAGCGTTGTCGTACCCTCACCTGGACCCTAAACCGTCCCCGTCCCCTAACCCTAACCCTAGCCCGAACCCTAACCCTAAACCTTCCCCGAAGCCTGACCCTCACCCGTCCCCTAATCCTAACCCGTACGCTGACACTAACCTGCGCCCTCACACGTACGCTCCCCCTAAAGCGTTGTCGTACCCTCACCTGGACCCTAAACCGTCCCCGTCCCCTAACCCTAATCCTAGCCCGAACCCTAACCCTAACCCTGCCCCGAAGCCTGACCCTCACCCGTCCCCTAATCCCAACCCGTACGCTGACACTAACCCGCGCCCTCACACGTACGCTCCCCCTAAAGCGTTGTCGTACCCTCACCTGGACCCTAAACCGTCCCCGTCCCCTAACCCTAACCCTAGCCCGAACCCTAACCCTAAACCTGCCCCGAAGCCTGACCCTCACCCGTCCCCTAATCCTAACCCGTACGCTGACACTAACGCGCGCCCTCACACGTACGCTCCCCCTAAAGCGTTGTCGTACCCTCACCTGGACCCTAAACCGTCCCCGTCCCCTAACCCTAACCCTAGCCCGAACCCTAACCCTAAACCTTCCCCGAAGCCTGACCCTCACCCGTCCCCTAATCCTAACCCGTACGCTGACACTAACCCGCGCCCTCACACGTACGCTCCCCCTAAAGCGTTGTCGTACCCTCACCTGGACCCTAAACCGTCCCCGTCCCCTAACCCTAACCCTAGCCCGAACCCTAACCCTAACCCTTCCCCGAAGCCTGACACTCACCCGTCCCCTAATCCTAACCCGTACGCTGACACTAACCCGCGCCCTCACACGTACGCTCCCCCTAAAGCGTTGTCGTACCCTCACCTGGACCCTAAACCGTCCCCGTCCCCTAACCCTAACCCTAGCCCGAACCCTAACCCTAACCCTTCCCCGAAGCCTGACCCTCACCCGTCCCCTAATCCTAACCCGTACGCTGACACTAACCCGCGCCCTCACACGTACGCTCCCCCTAAAGCGTTGTCGTACCCTCACCTGGACCCTAAACCGTCCCCGTCCCCTAACCCTAACCCTAGCCCGAACCCTAACCCTAACCCTTCCCCGAAGCCTGACCCTCACCCGTCCCCTAATCCTAACCCGTACGCTGACACTAACCCGCGCCCTCACACGTACGCTCCCTCTAAAGCGTTGTCGTACCCTCACCTGGACCCTAAACCGTCCCCGTCCCCTAACCCTAACCCTAGCCCGAATCCTAACCCTAACCCTTCCCCGAAGCCTGACCCTCACCCGTCCCCTAATCCTAACCCGTACGCTGACACTAACCCGCGCCCTCACACGTACGCTCCCCCTAAAGCGTTGTCGTACCCTCACCTGGCCCCTAAACCGTCCCCGTCCCCTAACCCTAACCCTAGCCCGAACCCTAACCCTAACCCTTCCCCGAAGCCTGACCCTCACCCGTCCCCTAATCCTAACCCGTACGCTGACACTAACACGGGCCCTCACACGTACGCTCCCCCTAAAGCGTTGTCGTACCCTCACCTGGACCCTAAACCGTCCCCGTCCCCTAACCCTAACCCTAGCCCGAACCCTAACCCTAACCCTTCCCCGAAGCCTGACCCTCACCCGTCCCCTAATCCTAACCCGTACGCTGACACTAACCCGCGCCCTCACACGTACGCTCCCCCTAAAGCGTTGTCGTACCTTCACCTGGACCCTAAACCGTCCCCGTCCCCTAACCCTAACCCTAGCCCGAACCCTAAACCTAACCCTTCCCCGAAGCCCGACCCTCACCCGTCCACTAATCCTAACCCGTACGCTGACACTAACCCACTCCCTCACACGTACGCTCCCCCTAAAGCGTTGTCGTACCCTCACCTGGACCCTAAACCGTCCCCGTCCCCTAACCCTAACCCTAGCCCGAACCCTAACCCTAACCCTTCCCCGAAGCCTGACCCTCACCCGTCCCCTAATCCTAACCCGTACGCTGACACTAACCCGCGCCCTCACACGTACGCTCCCCCTAAAGCGTTGTCGTACCCTCACCTGGACCCTAAACCGTCCCCGTCCCCTAACCCTAACCCTAGCCCGAACCCTAACCCTAACCCTGCCCCGAAGCCTGACCCTCACCCGTCCCCTAATCCTAACCCGTACGCTGACACTAACCCGCGCCCTCACACGTACGCTCCCCCTAAAGCGTTGTCGTACCCTCACCTGGACCCTAAACCGTCCCCGTCCCCTAACCCTAACCCTAGCCCGAACCCTAACCCTAACTCTTCCCCGAAGCCTGACCCTCACCCGTCCCCTAATCCTAACCCGTACGCTGACACTAACCCGCGCCCTCACACGTACGCTCCCCCTAAAGCGTTGTCGTACCCTCACCTGGACCCTAAACCGTCCCCGTCCCCTAACCCTAACCCTAGCCCGAACCCTAACCCTAACCCTGCCCCGAAGCCTGACCCTCACCCGTCCCCTAATCCTAACCCGTACGCTGACACTAACCCGCGCCCTCACACGTACGCTCCCCCTAAAGCGTTGTCGTACCCTCACCTGGACCCTAAACCGTCCCCGTCCCCTAACCCTAACCCTAGCCTGAACCCTAACCCTAACCCTGCCCCGAAGCCTTCCCCTCACCCGTCCCCTAATCCTAACCTGTACGTTGACACTAACCTGCGCCCTCACACGTACGCTCCCCCTAAAGCGTTGTCGTACCCTCACCTGGACCCTAAACCGTCCCCGTCCCCTAACCCTAACCCTAGCCCGAACCCTAACCCTAACCCTGCCCCGAAGCCTGACCCTCACCCGTCCCCTAATCCTAACCCGTACGCTGACACTAACCCGCGCCCTCACACGTACGCTCCCCCTAAAGCGTTGTCGTACCCTCACCTGGACCCTAAACCGTCCCCGTCCCCTAACCCTAACCCTAGCCCGAACCCTAACCCTAACCCTTCCCCGAAGCCTGACCCTCACCCGTCCCCTAATCCTAACCCGTACGCTGACACTAACCCGCGCCCTCACACGTACGCTCCCCCTAAAGCGTTGTCGTACCCTCACCTGGACCCTAAGCCGTCCCCGTCCCCTAACCCTAACCCTAGCCCGAACCCTAACCCTAACCCTTCCCCGAAGCCTGACCCTCACCCGTCCCCTAATCCTAACCCGTACGCTGACACTAACCCACGCCCTCACACGTACGCTCCCCCTAAAGCGTTGTCGTACCCTCACCTGGACCCTAAACCGTCCCCGTCCCCTAACCCTAACCCTAGCCCGAACCCTAACCCTAACCCTTCCCCGAAGCCTGACCCTCACCCGTCCCCTAATCCTAACCCGTACGCTGACACTAACCCGCGCCCTCACACGTACGCTTCCCCTAAAGCGTTGTCGTACCCTCACCTGGACCCTAAACCGTCCCCGTCCCCTAACCCTAACCCTAGCCCGAACCCTAACCCTAACCCTTCCCCGAAGCCTGACCCTCACCCGTCCCCTAATCCTAACCCGTACGCTGACACTAACCCGCGCCCTCACACGTACACTCCCCCTAAAGCGCTGTCGTACCCTCACTTGGACCCTAAACCGTCCCCGTCCCCTAACCCTAACCCTAGCCCGAACCCTAACCCTAACCCTTCCCCGAAGCCTGACCCTCACCCGTCCCCTAATCCTAACCCGAACGCTGACACTAACCCGCGCCCTCACACGTACGCTCCCCCTAAAGCGTTGTCGTACCCTCACCTGGACCCTAAACCGTCCCCGTCCCCTAACCCTAACCCTAGCCCGAACCCTAACCCTAACCCTTCCCCGAAGCCTGACCCTCACCCGTCCCCTAATCCTAACCCGTACGCTGACACTAACCCGCGCCCTCACACGTACGCTCCCCCTAAAGCGTTGTCGTACCCTCACCTGGACCCTAAACCGTCCCCGTCCCCTAACCCTAACCCTAGCCCGAACCCTAACCCTAACACTTCCCCGAAGCCTGACCCTCACCCGTCCCCTAATCCTAACCCGTACGCTGACACTAACACGGGCCCTCACACGTACGCTCCCCCTAAAGCGTTGTCGTACCCTCACCTGGACCCTAAACCGTCCCGTCCCCTAACCCTAACCCTAGCCCGAACCCTAACCCTAACCCTTCCCCGAAGCCTGACCCTCACCCGTCCCCTAATCCTAACCCGTACGCTGACACTAACCCGCGCCCTCACACGTACGCTCCCCCTAAAGCGTTGTCGTACCCTCACCTGGACCCTAAACCGTCCCCGTCCCCTAACCCTAACCCTAGCCCGAACCCTAACCCTAACCCTTCCCCGAAGCCTGACCCTCACCCGTCCCCTAATCCTAACCCGTACGCTGACACTAACCCGCGCCCTCACACGTACGCTCCCCCTAAAGCGTTGTCGTACCGTCACCTGGACCCTAAACCGTCCCCGTCCCCTAACCCTAAGCCTAGCCCGAACCCTAACCCTAACCCTTCCCCGAAGTCTGACCCTCACCCGTCCCCTAATCCTAACCCGTACGCTGACACTAACCCGGGCCCTCACACGTACGCTCCCCCTAAAGCGTTGTCGTACCCTCACCTGGACCCTAAACCGTCCCCGTCCCCTAACCCTAACCCTAGCCCGAACCCTAACCCTAACCCTTCCCCGAAGCCTGACCCTCACCCGTCCCCTAATCCTAACCCGTACGCTGACACTAACCCGCGCCCTCACACGTACGCTCCCCCTAAAGCGTTGTCGTACCCTCACCTGGACCCTAAACCGTCCCCGTCCCCTAACCCTAACCCTAGCCCGAACCCTAACCCTAACCCTTCCCCGAAGCCTGACCCTCACCCGTCCCCTAATCCTAACCCGTACGCTGAAACTAACCCGCGCCCTCACACGTACGCTCCCCCTAAAGCGTTGTCGTACCCTCACCTGGACCCTAAACCGTCCCCGTCCCCTAACCCAAACCCTAGCCCAAACCCTAACCCTAACCCTGCCCCGAAGCCTGACCCTCACCCGTCCCCTAATCCTAACCCGTACGCTGACACTAACCCGCGCCCTCACACGAACGCTCCCCCTAAAGCGTTGTCGTACCCTCACCTGGACCCTAAACCGTCCCCGTCCCCGAACCCTAACCCTAGCCCGAACCCTAACCCTAACCCTTCCCCGAAGCCTGACCCTCACCCGTCCCCTAATCCTAACCCGTACGCTGACACTAACCCGCGCCCTCACACGTACGCTCCCCCTAAAGCGTTGTCGTACCCTCACCTGGACCCTAAGCCGTCCCCGTCCCCTAACCCTAACCCTAGCCCGAACCCTAACCCTAACCCTTCCCCGAAGCCTGACCCTCACCCGTCCCCTAATCCTAACCCGTACGCTGACACTAACCCACGCCCTCACACGTACGCTCCCCCTAAAGCGTTGTCGTACCCTCACCTGGACCCTAAACCGTCCCCGTCCCCTAACCCTAACCCTAGCCCGAACCCTAACCCTAACCCTTCCCCGAAGCCTGACCCTCACCCGTCCCCTAATCCTAACCCGTACGCTGACACTAACCCGCGCCCTCACACGTACGCTTCCCCTAAAGCGTTGTCGTACCCTCACCTGGACCCTAAACCGTCCCCGTCCCCTAACCCTAACCCTAGCCCGAACCCTAACCCTAACCCTTCCCCGAAGCCTGACCCTCACCCGTCCCCTAATCCTAACCCGTACGCTGACACTAACCCGCGCCCTCACACGTACACTCCCCCTAAAGCGTTGTCGTACCCTCACCTGGACCCTAAACCGTCCCCGTCCCCTAACCCTAACCC
Organism: Grampus griseus; assembly: GCF_964374135.1. Classification (NCBI taxonomy): domain Eukaryota; kingdom Metazoa; phylum Chordata; class Mammalia; order Artiodactyla; family Delphinidae; genus Grampus; species Grampus griseus. The sequence goes on along the minus strand of NW_028133182.1, from coordinate 169,241 downwards.
TAGCCCGAACCCTAACCCTAACCCTTCCCCGAAGCCTGACCCTCACCCGTCCCCTAATCCTAACCCGAACGCTGACACTAACCCGCGCCCTCACACGTACGCTCCCCCTAAAGCGTTGTCGTACCCTCACCTGGACCCTAAACCGTCCCCGTCCCCTAACCCTAACCCTAGCCCGAACCCTAACCCTAACCCTTCCCCGAAGCCTGACCCTCACCCGTCCCCTAATCCTAACCCGTACGCTGACACTAACCCGCGCCCTCACACGTACGCTCCCCCTAAAGCGTTGTCGTACCCTCACCTGGACCCTAAACCGTCCCCGTCCCCTAACCCTAACCCTAGCCCGAACCCTAACCCTAACCCTTCCCCGAAGCCTGACCCTCACCCGTCCCCTAATCCTAACCCGTACGCTGACACTAACACGGGCCCTCACACGTACGCTCCCCCTAAAGCGTTGTCGTACCCTCACCTGGACCCTAAACCGTCCCGTCCCCTAACCCTAACCCTAGCCCGAACCCTAACCCTAACCCTTCCCCGAAGCCTGACCCTCACCCGTCCCCTAATCCTAACCCGTACGCTGACACTAACCCGCGCCCTCACACGTACGCTCCCCCTAAAGCGTTGTCGTACCCTCACCTGGACCCTAAACCGTCCCCGTCCCCTAACCCTAACCCTAGCCCGAACCCTAACCCTAACCCTTCCCCGAAGCCTGACCCTCACCCGTCCCCTAATCCTAACCCGTACGCTGACACTAACCCGCGCCCTCACACGTACGCTCCCCCTAAAGCGTTGTCGTACCGTCACCTGGACCCTAAACCGTCCCCGTCCCCTAACCCTAAGCCTAGCCCGAACCCTAACCCTAACCCTTCCCCGAAGTCTGACCCTCACCCGTCCCCTAATCCTAACCCGTACGCTGACACTAACCCGGGCCCTCACACGTACGCTCCCCCTAAAGCGTTGTCGTACCCTCACCTGGACCCTAAACCGTCCCCGTCCCCTAACCCTAACCCTAGCCCGAACCCTAACCCTAACCCTTCCCCGAAGCCTGACCCTCACCCGTCCCCTAATCCTAACCCGTACGCTGACACTAACCCGCGCCCTCACACGTACGCTCCCCCTAAAGCGTTGTCGTACCCTCACCTGGACCCTAAACCGTCCCCGTCCCCTAACCCTAACCCTAGCCCGAACCCTAACCCTAACCCTTCCCCGAAGCCTGACCCTCACCCGTCCCCTAATCCTAACCCGTACGCTGAAACTAACCCACGCCCTCACACGTACGCTCCCCCTAAAGCGTTGTCGTACCCTCACCTGGACCCTAAACCGTCCCCGTCCCCTAACCCAAACCCTAGCCCGAACCCTAACCCTAAACCTGCCCCGAAGCCTGACCCTCACCCGTCCCCTAATCCTAACCCGTACGCTGACACTAACCCGCGCCCTCACACGTACGCTCCCCCTAAAGCGTTGTCGTACCCTCACCTGGACCCTAAACCGTCCCCGTCCCCGAACCCTAACCCTAGCCCGAACCCTAACCCTAACCCTTCCCCGAAGCCTGACCCTCACCCGTCCCCTAATCCTAAACCGTACGCTGACACTAACCCACGCCCTCACACGTACGCTCCCCCTAAAGCGTTGTCGTACCCTCACCTGGACCCTAAACCTTCCCCGTCCCCTAACCCTAACCCTAGGCTGAACCCTAACCCTAACCCTTCCCCGAAGCCTGACCCTCACCCGTCCCCTAATCCTAACCCGTACGCTGACACTAACCCGCGCCCTCACACGTACGCTCCCCCTAAAGCGTTGTCGTACCCTCACCTGGACCCTAATCCGTCCCCGTCCCCTAACCCTAACCCTAGCCCGAACCCTAACCCTAACCCTTCCCCGAAGCCTGACCCTCACCCGTCCCCTAATCCTAACCCGTACGCTGACACTAACCCGGGCCCTCACACGTACGCTCCCCCTAAAGCGTTGTCGTACCCTCACCTGGACCCTAAACCGTCCCCGTCCCCTAACCCTAACCCTAGCCCGAACCCTAACCCTAACCCTTCCCCGAAGCCTGACCCTCACCCGTCCCCTAATCCTAACCCGAACGCTGACACTAACCCGCGCCCTCACACGTACGCTCCCCCTAAAGCGTTGTCGTACCCTCACCTGGACCCTAAACCGTCCCCGTCCCCTAACCCTAACCCTAGCCCGAACCCTAACCCTAACACTTCCCCGAAGCCTGACCCTCACCCGTCCCCTAATCCTAACCCGTACGCTGACACTAACCCGCGCCCTCACACGTACGCTCCCCCTAAAGCGTTGTCGTACCCTCACCTGGACCCTAAACCGTCCCCGTCCCCTAACCCTAACCCTAGCCCGAACCCTAACCCTAACCCTTCCCCGAAGCCTGACCCTCACCCGTCCCCTAATCCTAACCCGTACGCTGACACTAACACGGGCCCTCACACGTACGCTCCCCCTAAAGCGTTGTCGTACCCTCACCTGGACCCTAAACCGTCCCGTCCCCTAACCCTAACCCTAGCCCGAACCCTAACCCTAACCCTTCCCCGAAGCCTGACCCTCACCCGTCCCCTAATCCTAACCCGTACGCTGACACTAACCCGCGCCCTCACACGTACGCTCCCCCTAAAGCGTTGTCGTACCCTCACCTGGACCCTAAACCGTCCCCGTCCCCTAACCCTAACCCTAGCCCGAACCCTAACCCTAACCCTTCCCCGAAGCCTGACCCTCACCCGTCCCCTAATCCTAACCCGTACGCTGACACTAACCCGCGCCCTCACACGTACGCTCCCCCTAAAGCGTTGTCGTACCGTCACCTGGACCCTAAACCGTCCCCGTCCCCTAACCCTAAGCCTAGCCCGAACCCTAACCCTAACCCTTCCCCGAAGTCTGACCCTCACCCGTCCCCTAATCCTAACCCGTACGCTGACACTAACCCGGGCCCTCACACGTACGCTCCCCCTAAAGCGTTGTCGTACCCTCACCTGGACCCTAAACCGTCCCCATCCCCTAACCCTAACCCTAGCCCGAACCCTAACCCTAACCCTTCCCCGAAGCCTGACCCTCACCCGTCCCCTAATCCTAACCCGTACGCTGACACTAACCTGCGCCCTCACACGTACGCTCCCCCTAAAGCGTTGTCGTACCCTCACCTGGACCCTAAACCGTCCCCGTCCCCTAACCCTAACCCTAGCCCGAACCCTAACCCTAACCCTTCCCCGAAGCCTGACCCTCACCCGTCCCCTAATCCTAACCCGTACGCTGAAACTAACCCGCGCCCTCACACGTACGCTCCCCCTAAAGCGTTGTCGTACCCTCACCTGGACCCTAAACCGTCCCCGTCCCCTAACCCAAACCCTAGCCCGAACCCTAACCCTAACCCTGCCCCGAAGCCTGACCCTCACCCGTCCCCTAATCCTAACCCGTACGCTGACACTAACCCGCGCCCTCACACGTACGCTCCCCCTAAAGCGTTGTCGTACCCTCACCTGGACCCTAAACCGTCCCCGTCCCCGAACCCTAACCCTAGCCCGAACCCTAACCCTAACCCTTCCCCGAAGCCTGACCCTCACCCGTCCCCTAATCCTAACCCGTACGCTGACACTAACCCACGCCCTCACACGTACGCTCCCCCTAAAGCGTTGTCGTACCCTCACCTGGACCCTAAGCCGTCCCCGTCCCCTAACCCTAACCCTAGCCCGAACCCTAACCCTAACCCTTCCCCGAAGCCTGACCCTCACCCGTCCCCTAATCCTAACCCGTACGCTGACACTAACCCACGCCCTCACACGTACGCTCCCCCTAAAGCGTTGTCGTACCCTCACCTGGACCCTAAACCGTCCCCGTCCCCTAACCCTAACCCTAGCCCGAACCCTAACCCTAACCCTTCCCCGAAGCCTGACCCTCACCCGTCTCCTAATCCTAACCCGTACGCTGACACTAACCCGCGCCCTCACACGTACGCTTCCCCTAAAGCGTTGTCGTACCCTCACCTGGACCCTAAACCGTCCCCGTCCCCTAACCCTAACCCTAGCCCGAACCCTAACCCTAACCCTTCCCCGAAGCCTGACCCTCACCCGTCCCCTAATCCTAACCCGTACGCTGACACTAACCCGCGCCCTCACACGTACACTCCCCCTAAAGCGTTGTCGTACCCTCACCTGGACCCTAAACCGTCCCCGTCCCCTAACCCTAACCCTAGCCCGAACCCTAACCCTAACCCTTCCCCGAAGCCTGACCCTCACCCGTCCCCTAATCCTAACCCGAACGCTGACACTAACACGCGCCCTCACACGTACGCTCCCCCTAAAGCGTTGTCGTACCCTCACCTGGACCCTAAACCGTCCCCGTCCCCTAACCCTAACCCTAGCCCGAACCCTAACCCTAACCCTTCCCCGAAGCCTGACCCTCACCCGTCCCCTAATCCTAACCCGTACGCTGACACTAACCCGCGCCCTCACACGTACGCTCCCCCTAAAGCGTTGTCGTACCCTCACCTGGACCCTAAACCGTCCCCGTCCCCTAACCCTAACCCTAGCCCGAACCCTAACCCTAACCCTTCCCCGAAGCCTGACCCTCACCCGTCCCCTAATCCTAACCCGTACGCTGACACTAACACGGGCCCTCACACGTACGCTCCCCCTAAAGCGTTGTCGTACCCTCACCTGGACCCTAAACCGTCCCGTCCCCTAACCCTAACCCTAGCCCGAACCCTAACCCTAACCCTTCCCCGAAGCCTGACCCTCACCCGTCCCCTAATCCTAACCCGTACGCTGACACTAACCCGCGCCCTCACACGTACGCTCCCCCTAAAGCGTTGTCGTACCCTCACCTGGACCCTAAACCGTCCCCGTCCCCTAACCCTAACCCTAGCCCGAACCCTAACCCTAACCCTTCCCCGAAGCCTGACCCTCACCCGTCCCCTAATCCTAACCCGTACGCTGACACTAACCCGCGCCCTCACACGTACGCTCCCCCTAAAGCGTTGTCGTACCGTCACCTGGACCCTAAACCGTCCCCGTCCCCTAACCCTAAGCCTAGCCCGAACCCTAACCCTAACCCTTCCCCGAAGTCTGACCCTCACCCGTCCCCTAATCCTAACCCGTACGCTGACACTAACCCGGGCCCTCACACGTACGCTCCCCCTAAAGCGTTGTCGTACCCTCACCTGGACCCTAAACCGTCCCCGTCCCCTAACCCTAACCCTAGCCCGAACCCTAACCCTAACCCTTCCCCGAAGCCTGACCCTCACCCGTCCCCTAATCCTAACCCGTACGCTGACACTAACCCGCGCCCTCACACGTACGCTCCCCCTAAAGCGTTGTCGTACCCTCACCTGGACCCTAAACCGTCCCCGTCCCCTAACCCTAACCCTAGCCCGAACCCTACCCCTAACCCTTCCCCGAAGCCTGACCCTCACCCGTCCCCTAATCCTAACCCGTACGCTGAAACTAACCCGCGCCCTCACACGTACGCTCCCCCTAAAGCGTTGTCGTACCCTCACCTGGACCCTAAACCGTCCCCGTCCCCTAACCCAAACCCTAGCCCGAACCCTAACCCTAACCCTGCCCCGAAGCCTGACCCTCACCCGTCCCCTAATCCTAACCCGTACGCTGACACTAACCCGCGCCCTCACACGTACGCTCCCCCTAAAGCGTTGTCGTACCCTCACCTGGACCCTAAACCGTCCCCGTCCCCGAACCCTAACCCTAGCCCGAACCCTAACCCTAACCCTTCCCCGAAGCCTGACCCTCACCCGTCCCCTAATCCTAAACCGTACGCTGACACTAACCCACGCCCTCACACGTACGCTCCCCCTAAAGCGTTGTCGTACCCTCACCTGGACCCTAAACCTTCCCCGTCCCCTAACCCTAACCCTAGCCTGAACCCTAACCCTAACCCTTCCCCGAAGCCTGACCCTCACCCGTCCCCTAATCCTAACCCGTACGCTGACACTAACCCGCGCCCTCACACGTACGCTCCCCCTAAAGCGTTGTCGTACCCTCACCTGGACCCTAATCCGTCCCCGTCCCCTAACCCTAACCCTAGCCCGAACCCTAACCCTAACCCTTCCCCGAAGCCTGACCCTCACCCGTCCCCTAATCCTAACCCGTACGCTGACACTAACCCGCGCCCTCACACGTACGCTCCCCCTAAAGCGTTGTCGTACCCTCACCTGGACCCTAAACCGTCCCCGTCCCCTAACCCTAACCCTAGCCCGAACCCTAACCCTAACCCTTCCCCGAAGCCTGACCCTCACCCGTCCCCTAATCCTAACCCGTACGCTGACACTAACCCGCGCCCTCACACGTACGCTCCCCCTAAAGCGTTGTCGTACCCTCACCTGGACCCTAAACCGTCCCCGTCCCCTAACCCTAACCCTAGTCCGAACCCTAACCCTAACCCTTCCCCGAAGCCTGACCCTCACCCGTCCCCTAATCCTAACCCGTACGCTGACACTAACCCGCGCCCTCACACGTACGCTCCCCCTAAAGCGTTGTCGTACCCTCACCTGGACCCTAAACCGTCCCCGTCCCCTAACCCTAACCCTAGCCCGAATCCTAACCCTAACACTTCCCCGAAGCCTGACCCTCACCCGTCCCCTAATCCTAACCCGTACGCTGACACTAACCCGCGCCCTCACACGTACGCTCCCCCTAAAGCGTTGTCGTACCCTCACCTGGACCCTAAACCGTCCCCGTCCCCTAACCCTAACCCTAGCCCGAACCCTAACCCTAACCCTTCCCCGAAGCCTGACCCTCACCCGTCCCCTCATCCTAACCCGTACGCTGACACTAACCCGCGCCCTCACACGTACGCTCCCCCTAAAGCGTTGTCGTACCCTCACCTGGACCCTAAACCATCCCCGTCCCCTAACCCTAACCCTAGCCCGAACCCTAACCCTAACCCTTCCCCGAAGCCTGACCCTCACCCGTCCCCTAATCCTAACCCGTACGCTGACACTAACCCGCGCCCTCACACGTACGCTCCCCCTAAAGCGTTGTCGTACCCTCACCTGTACCCTAAACCGTCCCCGTCCCCTAACCCTAACCCTAGCCCGAACCCTAACCCTAACCCTTCCCCGAAGCCTGACCCTCACCCGTCCCCTAATCCTAACCCGTACGCTGACACTAACCCGCGCCCTCAAACGTACGCTCCCCCTAAAGCGTTGTCGTACCCTCACCTGGACCCTAAACCGTCCCCGTCCCCTAACCCTAACCCTAGCCCGAACCCTAACCCTAACCCTTCCCCGAAGCCTGACCCTCACCCGTCCCCTAATCCTAACCCGTACGCTGACACTAACCCGCGCCCTCACACGTACGCTCCCCCTAAAGCGTTGTCGTACCCTCACCTGGACCCTAAACCGTCCCCGTCCCCTAACCCTAACCCTAGCCCGAACCCTAACCCTAACCCTTCCCCGAAGCCTGACCCTCACCCGTCCCCTAATCCTAACCCGTACGCTGACACTAACCCGCGCCCTCACACGTACGCTCCCCCTAAAGCGTTGTCGTACCCTCACCTGGACCCTAAACCGTCCCCGTCCCCTAACCCTAACCCTAGCCCGAACCCTAACCCTAACCCTTCCCCGAAGCCTGACCCTCACCCGTCCCCTAATCCTAACCCGTACGCTGACACTAACCCGCGCCCTCACACGTACGCTCCCCCTAAAGCGTTGTCGTACCCTCACCTGGACCCTAAACCGTCCCCGTCCCCTAACCCTAACCCTAGCCCGAACCCTAACCCTAACCCTTCCCCGAAGCCTGACCCTCACCCGTCTCCTAATCCTAACCCGTACGCTGACACTAACCCGCGCCCTCACACGTACGCTTCCCCTAAAGCGTTGTCGTACCCTCACCTGGACCCTAAACCGTCCCCGTCCCCTAACCCTAACCCTAGCCCGAACCCTAACCCTAACCCTTCCCCGAAGCCTGACCCTCACCCGTCCCCTAATCCTAACCCGTACGCTGACACTAACCCGCGCCCTCACACGTACACTCCCCCTAAAGCGTTGTCGTACCCTCACCTGGACCCTAAACCGTCCCCGTCCCCTAACCCTAACCCTAGCCCGAACCCTAACCCTAACCCTTCCCCGAAGCCTGACCCTCACCCGTCCCCTAATCCTAACCCGAACGCTGACACTAACACGCGCCCTCACACGTACGCTCCCCCTAAAGCGTTGTCGTACCCTCACCTGGACCCTAAACCGTCCCCGTCCCCTAACCCTAACCCTAGCCCGAACCCTAACCCTAACCCTTCCCCGAAGCCTGACCCTCACCCGTCCCCTAATCCTAACCCGTACGCTGACACTAACCCGCGCCCTCACACGTACGCTCCCCCTAAAGCGTTGTCGTACCCTCACCTGGACCCTAAACCGTCCCCGTCCCCTAACCCTAACCCTAGCCCGAACCCTAACCCTAACCCTTCCCCGAAGCCTGACCCTCACCCGTCCCCTAATCCTAACCCGTACGCTGACACTAACACGGGCCCTCACACGTACGCTCCCCCTAAAGCGTTGTCGTACCCTCACCTGGACCCTAAACCGTCCCGTCCCCTAACCCTAACCCTAGCCCGAACCCTAACCCTAACCCTTCCCCGAAGCCTGACCCTCACCCGTCCCCTAATCCTAACCCGTACGCTGACACTAACCCGCGCCCTCACACGTACGCTCCCCCTAAAGCGTTGTCGTACCCTCACCTGGACCCTAAACCGTCCCCGTCCCCTAACCCTAACCCTAGCCCGAACCCTAACCCTAACCCTTCCCCGAAGCCTGACCCTCACCCGTCCCCTAATCCTAACCCGTACGCTGACACTAACCCGCGCCCTCACACGTACGCTCCCCCTAAAGCGTTGTCGTACCGTCACCTGGACCCTAAACCGTCCCCGTCCCCTAACCCTAAGCCTAGCCCGAACCCTAACCCTAACCCTTCCCCGAAGTCTGACCCTCACCCGTCCCCTAATCCTAACCCGTACGCTGACACTAACCCGGGCCCTCACACGTACGCTCCCCCTAAAGCGTTGTCGTACCCTCACCTGGACCCTAAACCGTCCCCGTCCCCTAACCCTAACCCTAGCCCGAACCCTAACCCTAACCCTTCCCCGAAGCCTGACCCTCACCCGTCCCCTAATCCTAACCCGTACGCTGACACTAACCCGCGCCCTCACACGTACGCTCCCCCTAAAGCGTTGTCGTACCCTCACCTGGACCCTAAACCGTCCCCGTCCCCTAACCCTAACCCTAGCCCGAACCCTACCCCTAACCCTTCCCCGAAGCCTGACCCTCACCCGTCCCCTAATCCTAACCCGTACGCTGAAACTAACCCGCGCCCTCACACGTACGCTCCCCCTAAAGCGTTGTCGTACCCTCACCTGGACCCTAAACCGTCCCCGTCCCCTAACCCAAACCCTAGCCCGAACCCTAACCCTAACCCTGCCCCGAAGCCTGACCCTCACCCGTCCCCTAATCCTAACCCGTACGCTGACACTAACCCGCGCCCTCACACGTACGCTCCCCCTAAAGCGTTGTCGTACCCTCACCTGGACCCTAAACCGTCCCCGTCCCCGAACCCTAACCCTAGCCCGAACCCTAACCCTAACCCTTCCCCGAAGCCTGACCCTCACCCGTCCCCTAATCCTAAACCGTACGCTGACACTAACCCACGCCCTCACACGTACGCTCCCCCTAAAGCGTTGTCGTACCCTCACCTGGACCCTAAACCTTCCCCGTCCCCTAACCCTAACCCTAGCCTGAACCCTAACCCTAACCCTTCCCCGAAGCCTGACCCTCACCCGTCCCCTAATCCTAACCCGTACGCTGACACTAACCCGCGCCCTCACACGTACGCTCCCCCTAAAGCGTTGTCGTACCCTCACCTGGACCCTAATCCGTCCCCGTCCCCTAACCCTAACCCTAGCCCGAACCCTAACCCTAACCCTTCCCCGAAGCCTGACCCTCACCCGTCCCCTAATCCTAACCCGTACGCTGACACTAACCCGCGCCCTCACACGTACGCTCCCCCTAAAGCGTTGTCGTACCCTCACCTGGACCCTAAACCGTCCCCGTCCCCTAACCCTAACCCTAGCCCGAACCCTAACCCTAACCCTTCCCCGAAGCCTGACCCTCACCCGTCCCCTAATCCTAACCCGTACGCTGACACTAACCCGCGCCCTCACACGTACGCTCCCCCTAAAGCGTTGTCGTACCCTCACCTGGACCCTAAACCGTCCCCGTCCCCTAACCCTAACCCTAGTCCGAACCCTAACCCTAACCCTTCCCCGAAGCCTGACCCTCACCCGTCCCCTAATCCTAACCCGTACGCTGACACTAACCCGCGCCCTCACACGTACGCTCCCCCTAAAGCGTTGTCGTACCCTCACCTGGACCCTAAACCGTCCCCGTCCCCTAACCCTAACCCTAGCCCGAATCCTAACCCTAACACTTCCCCGAAGCCTGACCCTCACCCGTCCCCTAATCCTAACCCGTACGCTGACACTAACCCGCGCCCTCACACGTACGCTCCCCCTAAAGCGTTGTCGTACCCTCACCTGGACCCTAAACCGTCCCCGTCCCCTAACCCTAACCCTAGCCCGAACCCTAACCCTAACCCTTCCCCGAAGCCTGACCCTCACCCGTCCCCTCATCCTAACCCGTACGCTGACACTAACCCGCGCCCTCACACGTACGCTCCCCCTAAAGCGTTGTCGTACCCTCACCTGGACCCTAAACCATCCCCGTCCCCTAACCCTAACCCTAGCCCGAACCCTAACCCTAACCCTTCCCCGAAGCCTGACCCTCACCCGTCCCCTAATCCTAACCCGTACGCTGACACTAACCCGCGCCCTCACACGTACGCTCCCCCTAAAGCGTTGTCGTACCCTCACCTGTACCCTAAACCGTCCCCGTCCCCTAACCCTAACCCTAGCCCGAACCCTAACCCTAACCCTTCCCCGAAGCCTGACCCTCACCCGTCCCCTAATCCTAACCCGTACGCTGACACTAACCCGCGCCCTCAAACGTACGCTCCCCCTAAAGCGTTGTCGTACCCTCACCTGGACCCTAAACCGTCCCCGTCCCCTAACCCTAACCCTAGCCCGAACCCTAACCCTAACCCTTCCCCGAAGCCTGACCCTCACCCGTCCCCTAATCCTAACCCGTACGCTGACACTAACCCGCGCCCTCACACGTACGCTCCCCCTAAAGCGTTGTCGTACCCTCACCTGGACCCTAAACCGTCCCCGTCCCCTAACCCTAACCCTAGCCCGAACCCTAACCCTAACCCTTCCCCGAAGCCTGACCCTCACCCGTCCCCTAATCCTAACCCGTACGCTGACACTAACCCGCGCCCTCACACATACGCTCCCCCTAAAGCGTTGTCGTACCCTCACCTGGACCCTAAACCGTCCCCGTCCCCTAACCCTAACCCTAGCCCGAACCCTAACCCTAACCCTTCCCCGAAGCCTGACCCTCACCCGTCCCCTAATCCTAACCCGTACGCTGACACTAACCCGCGCCCTCACACGTACGCTCCCCCTAAAGCGTTGTCGTACCCTCACCTGGACCCTAAACCGTCCCCGTCCCCTAACCCTAACCCTAGCCCGAACCCTAACCCTAACCCTTCCCCGAAGCCTGACCCTCACCCGTCCCCTAATCCTCACCCGTACGCTGACACTAACCCGCGCCCTCACACGTACGCTCCCCCTAAAGCGTTGTCGTACCCTCACCTGGACCCTAAACCGTCCCCGTCCCCTAACCCTAACCCTAGCCCGAACCCTAACCCTAACCCTTCCCCGAAGCCTGACCCTCACCCGTCCCCTAATCCTAACCCGTACGCTGACACTAACCCGCGCCCTCACACGTACGCTCCCCCTAAAGCGTTGTCGTACCCTCACCTGGACCCTAAACCGTCCCCGTCCCCTAACCCTAACCCTAGCCCGAACCCTAACCCTAACCCTTCCCTGAAGCCTGACCCTCACCCGTCCCCTAATCGTAACCCGTACGCTGACACTAACCCGCGCCCTCACACGTACGCTCCCCCTAAAGCGTTGTTGTACCCTCACCTGGACCCTAAACCGTCCCCGTCCCCTAACCCTAACCCTAGCCAGAACCCTAACCCTAACCCTGCCGCGAAGCCTGACCCTCACCCGTCCCCTAATCCTAACCCGTACGCTGACACTAACCCGCGCCCTCACACGTACGCTCCCCCTAAAGCGTTGTCGTACCCTCACCTGGACCCTAAACCGTCCCCGTCCCCTAACCCTAACCCTAGCCCGAACCGTAACCCTAAACCTTCCCCGAAGCCTGACCCTCACCCGTCCCCTAATCCTAACCCGTACGCTGACACTAACCCGCGCCCTCACACGTACGCTCCCCCTAAAGCGTTGTCGTACCCTCACCTGGACCCTAAACCGTCCCCGTCCCCTAACCCTAACCCTAGCCCGAACCCTAACCCTAACCCTGCCCTGAAGCCTGACCCTCACCCGTCCCCTAATCCTAACCCGTACGCTGACACTAACCCGCGTCCTCACACGTACGCTCCCCCTAAAGCGTTGTCGTACCCTCACTTGGACCCTAAACCGTCCCCGTCCCCTAACCCTAACCCTAGCCCGAACCCTAACCCTAACCCTTCCCCGAAGCCTGACCCTCACCCGTCCCCTAATCCTAACCCGTACGCTGACACTAACCCGCGCCCTCACACGTACGCTCCCCCTAAAGCGTTGTCGTACCCTCATCTGGACCCTAAACCGTCCCCGTCCCCTAACCCTAACCCTAGCCCGAACCCTAACCCTAACCCTGCCCCGAAGCCTGACCCTCACCCGTCCCCTAATCCTAACCCGTACGCTGACACTAACCCGCACCCTCACACGTACGCTCCCCCTAAAGCGTTGTCGTACCCTCACCTGGACCCTAAACCGTCCCCGTCCCCTAACCCTAACCCTAGCCCGAACACTAACCCCAACCCTGCCCCGAAGCCTGACCCTCACCCGTCCCCTAATCCTATCCCGTACGCTGACACTAACCCGCGCCCTCACACGTACGCTCCCCCTAAAGCGTTGTCGTACCCTCACCTGGACCCTAAACCGTCCCCGTCCCCTAACCCTAACCCTAGCCCGAACCTTAATCCTAACTCTGCCCCGAAGCCTGACCCTCACCCGTCCCCTAATCCTAACCCGTACGCTGACACTAACCCGTGCCCTCACACGTACGCTCCCCCTAAAGCGTTGTCGTACCCTCACCTGGACCCTAAACCGTCCCCGTCCCCTAACCCTAACCCTAGCCCGAACCCTAACCCTAACCCTGCCCCGAAGCCTGCCCCTCACCCGTCCCCTAATCCTAACCCGTACGCTGACACTAACCCGCGCCCTCACACGTACGCTCCCCCTAAAGCGTTGTCGTACCCTCACCTGGACCCTAAACCGTCCCCGTCCCCTAACCCTAACCCTAGTCCGAATCCTAACCCTAACCCTGCCCCGAAGCCTGCCCCTCACCCGTCCCCTAATCCTAACCCGTACGCTGACACTAACCCGCGCCCTCACACGTACGCTCCCCCTAAAGCGTTGTCGTACCCTCACCTGGACCCTAAACCGTCCTCGTCCCCTAACCCTAACCCTAGCCCGAACCCTAACCCTAACCCTTCCCCGAAGCCTGACCCTCACCCGTCCCCTAATCCTAACCCGTACGCTGACACTAACCCGTGCCCTCACACGTACGCTCCCCCTAAAGCGTTGTCGTAACCTCACCTGGACCCTAAACCGTCCCCGTCCCCTAACCCTAACCCTAGCCCGAACCCTAACCCTAACCCTTCCCCGAAGCCTGACCCTCACCCGTCCCCTAATCCTAACCCGTACGCTGACACTAACCCGCGCCCTCACACGTACGCTCCCCCTAAAGCGTTGTCGTACCCTCACCTGGACCCTAAACCGTCCCCGTCCCCTAACCCTAACACTAGCCCGAACCCTAACCCTAACCCTTCCCCGAAGCCTGACCCTCACCCGTCCCCTAATCCTAACCCGTACGCTGACACTAATCCGCGCCCTCACACGTACGCTCCCCCTAAAGCGTTGTCGTACCCTCACCTGGACCCTAAACCGTCCCCGTCCCCTAACCCTAACCCTAGCCCGAACCCTAACCCTAACCCTTCCCCGAAGCCTGACCCTCACCCGTCCCCTAATCCTAACCCGTACGCTGACACTAACCCGCACCCTCACACGTACGCTCCCCCTAAAGCGTTGTCGTACCCTCACCTGGACCCTAAACCGTCCCCGTCCCCTAACCCTAACCCTAGCCCGAACCCTAACCCTAACCCTTCCCCGAAGCCTGACCCTCACCCGTCCCCTAATCCTAACCCGTACGCTGACACTAACCCGCGCCCTCACACGTACGCTCCCCCTAAAGCGTTGTCGTACCCTCACCTGGACCCTAAACCGTCCCCGTCCCCTAACCCTAACCCTAGCCCGAACCCTAACCCTAACCCTTCCCCGAAGCCTGACACTCACCCGTCCCCTAATCCTAACCCGTACGCTGACACTAACCCGCGCCCTCACACGTACGCTCCCCCTAAAGCGTTGTCGTACCCTCACCTGGACCCTAAACCGTCCCCGTCCCCTAACCCTAACCCTAGCCCGAACCCTAACCCTAACCCTTCCCCGAAGCCTGACCCTCACCCGTCCCCTAATCCTATCCCGTACGCTGACACTAACCCGCGCCCTCACACGTACGCTCCCCCTAAAGCGTTGTCGTACCCTCACCTGGACCCTAAACCGTCCCCATCCCCTAACCCTAACCCTAGCCCGAACCCTAACCCTAACCCTTCCCCGAAGCCTGACCCTCACCCGTCCCCTAATCCTAACCCGTACGCTGACACTAACCCGCGCCCTCACACGTACGCTCCCCCTAAAGCGTTGTCGTACCCTCACCTGGACCCTAAACCGTCCCCGTCCCCTAACCCTAACCCTAGCCCGAACCCTAACCCTAAACCTTCCCCGAAGCCTGACCTTCACCCGTCCCCTAATCCTAACCCGTACGCTGACACTAACCCGCGCCCTCACACGTACGCTCCCCCTAAAGCGTTGTCGTACCCTCACCTGGACCCTAAACCGTCCCCGTCCCCTAACCCTAACCCTAGCCCGAACCCTAACCCTAACCCTTCCCCGAAGCCTGACCCTCACCCGTCCCCTAATCCTAACCCGTACGCTGACACTAACCCGCGCCCTCACACGTACGCTCCCCCTAAAGCGTTGTCGTACCCTCACCTGGACCCTAAACCGTCCCCGTCCCCTAACCCTAACCCTAGCCCGAACCCTAACCCTAACCCTTCCCCGAAGCCTGACCCTCACCCGTCCCCTAATCCTAACCCGTACGCTGACACTAACCCGCGCCCTCACACGTACGCTCCCCCTAAAGCGTTGTCGTACCCTCACCTGGACCCTAAACCGTCCCCGTCCCCTAACCCTAACCCTAGCCCGAACCCTAACCCTAACCCTTCCCCGAAGCCTGACCCTCACCCGTCCCCTAATCCTAACCCGTACGCTGACACTAACCCGCGCCCTCACACGTACGCTCCCCCTAAAGCGTTGTCGTACCCTCACCTGGACCCTAAACCGTCCCCGTCCCCTAACCCTAACCCTAGCCCGAACCCTAACCCTAACCCTTCCCTGAAGCCTGACCCTCACCCGTCCCCTAATCGTAACCCGTACGCTGACACTAACCCGCGCCCTCACACGTACGCTCCCCCTAAAGCGTTGTTGTACCCTCACCTGGACCCTAAACCGTCCCCGTCCCCTAACCCTAACCCTAGCCAGAACCCTAACCCTAACCCTGCCGCGAAGCCTGACCCTCACCCGTCCCCTAATCCTAACCCGTACGCTGACACTAACCCGCGCCCTCACACGTACGCTCCCCCTAAAGCGTTGTCGTACCCTCACCTGGACCCTAAACCGTCCCCGTCCCCTAACCCTAACCCTAGCCCGAACCGTAACCCTAAACCTTCCCCGAAGCCTGACCCTCACCCGTCCCCTAATCCTAACCCGTACGCTGACACTAACCCGCGCCCTCACACGTACGCTCCCCCTAAAGCGTTGTCGTACCCTCACCTGGACCCTAAACCGTCCCCGTCCCCTAACCCTAACCCTAGCCCGAACCCTAACCCCAACCCTGCCCCGAAGCCTGACACTCACCCGTCCCCTAATCCTAACCCGTACGCTGACACTAACCCGCGCCCTCACACGTACGCTCCCCCTAAAGCGTTGTCGTACCCTCACCTGGACCCTAAACCGTCCCCGTCCCCTAACCCTAACCCTAGCCCGAACCTTAACCCTAACCCTGCCCCGAAGCCTGACCCTCACCCGTCCCCTAATCCTAACCCGTACGCTGACACTAACCCGCGCCCTCACACGTACGCTCCCCCTAAAGCGTTGTCGTACCCTCACCTGGACCCTAAACCGTCCCCGTCCCCTAACCCTAACCCTAGCCCGAACCCTAACCCTAACCCTGCCCCGAAGCCTGCCCCTCACCCGTCCCCTAATCCTAACCCGTACGCTGACACTAACCCGCGCCCTCACACGTACGCTCCCCCTAAAGCGTTGTCGTACCCTCACCTGGACCCTAAACCGTCCCCGTCCCCTAACCCTAACCCTAGCCCGAACCCTAACCCTAACCCTGCCCCGAAGCCTGCCCCTCACCCGTCCCCTAATCCTAACCCGTACGCTGACACTAACACGCGCCCTCACACGTACGCTCCCCCTAAAGCGTTGTCGTACCCTCACCTGGACCCTAAACCGTCCCCGTCCCCTAACCCTAAACCTAGCCCGAACCCTAACCCTAACCCTGACCCGAAGCCTGCCCCTCACCCGTCCCCTAATCCTAACCCGTACGCTGACACTAACCAGCGCCCTCACATGTACGCTCCCCCTAAAGCGTTGTCGTACCCTCACCGGGACCCTAAACCGTCCCCGTCCCCTAACCCTAGCCCTAGCCCGAACCCTAACCCTAACCCTTCCCCGAAGCCTGCCCCTCACCCGTCCCCTAATCCTAACCCGTACGCTGACACTTACCCGCGCCCTCACACGTACGCTCCGCCTAAAGCGTTGTCGTACCCTCACCTGGACCCTAAACCGTCCCCGTCCCCTAACCCTAACCCTAGCCCGAACCCTAACCCTAACCCTTCCCCGAAGCCTGACCCTCACCCGTCCCCTAATCCTAACCCGTACGCTGACACTAACCCACACCCTCACACGTACGCTCCCCCTAACGCGTTGTCGTACCCTCACCTGGACCCTAAACCGTCCCCGTCTCCTAACCCTAACCCTAGCCCGAACCCTGACCCTAACCCTTCCCCGAAGCCTGACCCTCACCCGTCCCCTAATCCTAACCCGTACGCTGACACTAACCCGGGCCCTCACACGTACGCTCCCCCTAAAGCGTTGTCGTACCCTCACCTGGACCCTAAACCGTCCCCGTCCCCTAACCCTAACCCTAGCCCGAACCCTAACCCTAACCCTTCCCCGAAGCCTGACCCTCACCCGTCCCCTAATCCTAACCCGTACGCTGACACTAACCCGGGCCCTCACACGTACGCTCCCCCTAAAGCGTTTTCGTACCCTCACCTGGACCCTAAACCGTCCCCGTCCCCTAACCCTAACCCTAGCCCGAACCCTAACCCTAACCCTTCCCCGAAGCCTGACCCTCACCTGTCCCCTAATCCTAACCCGTACGCTGACACTAACCCGTGCCCTCACACGTACGCTCCCCCTAAAGCGTTGTCGTACCCTCACCTGGACCCTAAACCGTCCCCGTCCCCTAACCCTAACCCTAGCCCGAACCCTAACCCTAACCCTTCCCCGAAGCCTGACCCTCACCCGTCCCCTAATCCTAACCCGTACGCTGACACTAACCCGCGCCCTCACACGTACGCTCCCCCTAAAGCGTTGTCGTACCCTCACCTGGACCCTAAACCGTCCCCGTCCCCTAACCCTAACCCTAGCCCGAACCCTAACCCTAACCCTTCCCCGAAGCCTGACACTCACCCGTCCCCTAATCCTAACCCGTACGCTGACACTAATCCGCGCCCTCACACGTACGCTCCCCCTAAAGCGTTGTCGTACCCTCACCTGGACCCTAAACCGTCCCCGTCCCCTAACCCTAACCCTAGCCCGAACCCTAACCCTAACCCTTCCCCGAAGCCTGACCCTCACCCGTCCCCTAATCCTAACCCGTACGCTGACACTAACCCGCACCCTCACACGTACGCTCCCCCTAAAGCGTTGTCGTACCCTCACCTGGACCCTAAACCGTCCCCGTCCCCTAACCCTAACCCTAGCCCGAACCCTAACCCTAACCCTTCCCCGAAGCCTGACCCTCACCCGTCCCCTAATCCTAACCCGTACGCTGACACTAACCCGCGCCCTCACACGTACGCTCCCCCTAAAGCGTTGTCGTACCCTCACCTGGACCCTAAACCGTCCCCGTCCCCTAACCCTAACCCTAGCCCGAACCCTAACCCTAACCCTTCCCCGAAGCCTGACCCTCACCCGTCCCCTAATCCTAACCTGTACGCTGACACTAACCCGCGCCCTCACACGTACGCTCCCCCTAAAGCGTTGTCGTACCCTCACCTGGACCCTAAACCGTCCCCGTCCCCTAACCCTAACCCTAGCCCGAACCCTAACCCAAACCCTTCCCCGAAGCCTGACCCTCACCCGTCCCCTAATCCTATCCCGTACGCTGACACTAACCCGCGCCCTCACACGTACGCTCCCCCTAAAGCGTTGTCGTACCCTCACCTGGACCCTAAACCGTCCCCGTCCCCTAACCCTAACCCTAGCCCGAACCCTAACCCTAACCCTTCCCCGAAGCCTGACCCTCACCCGTCCCCTAATCCTAACCCATACGCTGACACTAACCCGCGCCCTCACACGTACGCTCCCCCTAAAGCGTTCTCGTACCCTCACCTGGACCCTAAACCGTCCCCGTCCCCGAACGCAAACCGTAGCCCGAACCCTAACCCTAACCCTTCCCCGAAGCCTGACCCTCACCCGTCCCCTAATCCTAACCCGTACGCTGACACTAACCCGCGCCCTCACACGTACGCTCCCCCTAAAGCGTTGTCGTACCCTCACCTGGACCCTAAACCGTCCCCGTCCCCGAACCCTAACCCTAGCCCGAATCCTAACCCTAACCCTTCCCCGAAGCCTGACCCTCACCCGTCCCCTAATCCTAACCCGTACGCTGACACTAACCCGCGCCCTCACACGTACGCTCCCCCTAAAGCGTTGTCGTACCCTCACCTGGACCCTAAACCGTCCCCGTCACCTAACCCTAACCCTAGCCCGAACCCTAACCCTAACCCTTCCCCGAAGCCTGACCCTCACCCGTCCCCTAATCCTAACCCGTACGCTGACACTAACCCGCGCCCTCACACGTACGCTCCCCCTAAAGCGTTGTCGTACCCTCACCTGGACCCTAAACCGTCCCCGTCCCCTAACCCTAACCCTAGCCCGAACCCTAACCCTAACCCTTCCCCGAAGCCTGACCCTCACCCGTCCCCTAATCCTAACCCGTACGCTGACACTAACCCGCGCCCTCACACGTACGCTCCCCCTAAAGCGTTGTCGTACCCTCACCTGGACCCTAAACCGTCCCCGTCCCCTAACCTTAACCCTAGCCCGAACCCTAACCCTAACCCTTCCCCGAAGCCTGACCCTCACCCGTCCCCTAATCCTAACCCGTACGCTGACACTAACCCGCGCCCTCACACGTACGCTCCCCCTAAAGCGTTGTCGTACCCTCACCTGGACCCTAAACCGTCCCCGTCCCCTAACCCTAACCCTAGCCCGAACCCTAACCCTAACCCTGCCCCGAAGCCTGACCCTCACCCGTCCCCTAATCCTAACCCGTACGCTGACACTAACCCTCGCCCTCACACGTACGTTCCCCCTAAAGCGGTGTCGTACCCTCACCTGGACCCTAAACCGTCCCCGTCCCCTAACCCTAACCCTAGCCCGAACCCTAACTCTAACCCTTCCCCGAAGCCTGACCCTCACCCGTCCCCTAATCCTAACCCGTACGCTGACACTAACCCGCGCCCTCACACGTACGCTCCCCCTAAAGCGTTGTCGTACCCTCACCTGGACCCTAAACCGTCCCCGTCCCCTAACCCTAACCCTAGCCCGAACCCTAACCCTAACCCTGCCCCGAAGCCTGACCCTCACCCGTCCCCTAATCCTAACCCGTACGCTGACACTAACCCGCGCCCTCACACGTACGCTCCCCCTAAAGCGTTGTCGTACCCTCACCTGGACCCTAAACCGTCCCCGTCCCCTAACCCTAACCCTAGCCCGAACCCTAACCCTAAACCTTCCCCGAAGCCTGACCCTCACCCGTCCCCTAATCCTAACCCGTACGCTGACACTAACCCGCGCCCTCACACGTACGCTCCCCCTAAAGCGTTGTCGTACCCTCACCTGGACCCTAAACCGTCCCCGTCCCCTAACCCTAACCCTAGCCCGAACCCTAACCCTAACCCTGCCCCGAAGCCTGACCCTCACCCGTCCCCTAATCCTAACCCGTACGCTGACACTAACCCGCGCCCTCACACGTACGCTCCCCCTAAAGCGTTGTCGTACCCTCACCTGGACCCTAAACCGTCCCCGTCCCCTAACCCTAACCCTAGCCCGAACCCTAACCCTAACCCTGCCCCGAAGCCTGACCCTCACCCGTCCCCTAATCCCAACCCGTACGCTGACACTAACCCGCGCCCTCACACGTACGCTCCCCCTAAAGCGTTGTCGTACCCTCACCTGGACCCTAAACCGTCCCCGTCCCCTAACCCTAACCCTAGCCCGAACCCTAACCCTAAACCTGCCCCGAAGCCTGACCCTCACCCGTCCCCTAATCCTAACCCGTACGCTGACACTAACGCGCGCCCTCACACGTACGCTCCCCCTAAAGCGTTGTCGTACCCTCACCTGGACCCTAAACCGTCCCCGTCCCCTAACCCTAACCCTAGCCCGAACCCTAACCCTAAACCTTCCCCGAAGCCTGACCCTCACCCGTCCCCTAATCCTAACCCGTACGCTGACACTAACCCGCGCCCTCACACATACGCTCCCCCTAAAGCGTTGTCGTACCCTCACCTGGACCCTAAACCGTCCCCGTCCCCTAACCCTAACCCTAGCCCGAACCCTAACCCTAACCTTTCCCCGAAGCCTGACCCTCACCCGTCCCCTAATCCTAACCCGTACGCTGACACTAACACGCGCCCTCACACGTACGCTCCCCCTAAAGCGTTGTCGTACCCTCACCTGGACCCTAAACCGTCCCCGTCCCCGAAACCTAACCCTAGCCCGAACCCTAACCCTAACCCTTCCCCGAAGCCTGACCCTCACCCGTCCCCTAATCCTAACCCGTACGCTGACACTAACCCGCGCCCTCACACGTACGCTCCCCCTAAAGCGTTGTCGTACCCTCACCTGGACCCTAAACCGTCCCCGTCCCCTAACCCTAACCCTAGCCCGAACCCTAACCCTAACCCTTCCCCGAAGCCTGACCCTCACCCGTCCCCTAATCCTAACCCGTACGCTGACACTAACCCGCGCCCTCACACGTACGCTCCCCCTAAAGTGTTGTCGTACCCTCACCTGGACCCTAAACCGTCCCCGTCCCCTAACCCTAACCCTAGCCCGAATCCTAACCCTAACCCTTCCCCGAAGCCTGACCCTCACCCGTCCCCTAATCCTAACCCGTACGCTGACACTAACCCGCGCCCTCACACGTACGCTCCCCCTAAAGCGTTGTCGTACCCTCACCTGGACCCTAAACCGTCCCCGTCCCCTAACCCTAACCCTAGCCCGAACCCTAACCCTAACCCTTCCCCGAAGCCTGACCCTCACCCGTCCCCTAATCCTAACCCGTACGCTGACACTAACACGGGCCCTCACACGTACGCTCCCCCTAAATCGTTGTCGTACCCTCACCTGGACCCAAAACCGTCCCCGTCCCCTAACCCTAACCCTAGCCCGAACCCTAACCCTAACCCTTCCCCGAAGCCTGACCCTCACCCGTCCCCTAATCCTAACCCGTACGCTGACACTAACCCGCGCCCTCACACATACGCTCCCCCTAAAGCGTTGTCGTACCCTCACCTGGACCCTAAACCGTCCCCGTCCCCTAACCCTAACCCTAGCCCGAACCCTAACCCTAACCCTTCCCCGAAGCCTGACCCTCACCCGTCCCCTAATCCTAACCCGTACGCTGACACTAACCCGCGCCCTCACACGTACGATCCCCCTAAAGCGTTGTCGTACCTTCACCTGGACCCTAAACCGTCCCCGTCCCCTAACCCTAACCCTAGCCCGAACCCTAAACCTAACCCTTCCCCGAAGCCCGACCCTCACCCGTCCACTAATCCTAACCCGTACGCTGACACTAACCCGCGCCCTCACACGTACGCTCCCCCTAAAGCGTTGTCGTACCCTCACCTGGACCCTAAACCGTCCCCGTCCCCTAACCCTAACCCTAGCCCGAACCCTAACCCTAACCCTTCCCCGAAGCCTGACCCTCACCCGTCCCCTAATCCTAACCCGTACGCTGACACTAACCCGCGCCCTCACACGTACGCTCCCCCTAAAGCGTTGTCGTACCCTCACCTGGACCCTAAACCGTCCCCGTCCCCTAACCCTAACCCTAGCCCGAACCCTAACCCTAACCCTGCCCCGAAGCCTGACCCTCACCCGTACCCTAATCCTAACCCGTACGCTGACACTAACCCGCGCCCTCACACGTACGCTCCCCCTAAAGCGTTGTCGTACCCTCACCTGGACCCTAAACCGTCCCCGTCCCCTAACCCTAACCCTAGCCCGAACCCTAACCCTAACTCTTCCCCGAAGCCTGACCCTCACCCGTCCCCTAATCCTAACCCGTACGCTGCCACTAACCCGCGCCCTCACACGTACGCTCCCCCTAAAGCGTTGTCGTACCCTCACCTGGACCCTAAACCGTCCCCGTCCCCTAACCCTAACCCTAGCCCGAACCCTAACCCTAACCCTGCCCCGAAGCCTGACCCTCACCCGTCCCCTAATCCTAACCCGTACGCTGACACTAACCCGCGCCCTCACACGTACGCTCCCCCTAAAGCGTTGTCGTACCCTCACCTGGACCCTAAACCGTCCCCGTCCCCTAACCCTAACCCTAGCCCGAACCCTAACCCTAACCCTGCCCCGAAGCCTTCCCCTCACCCGTCCCCTAATCCTAACCTGTACGTTGACACTAACCTGCGCCCTCACACGTACGCTCCCCCTAAAGCGTTGTCGTACCCTCACCTGGACCCTAAACCGTCCCCGTCCCCTAACCCTAACCCTAGCCCGAACCCTAACCCTAACCCTGCCCCGAAGCCTGACCCTCACCCGTCCCCTAATCCTAACCCGTACGCTGACACTAACCCGCGCCCTCACACGTACGCTCCCCCTAAAGCGTTGTCGTACCCTCACCTGGACCCTAAACCGTCCCCGTCCCCTAACCCTAACCCTAGCCCGAACCCTAACCCTAACCCTTCCCCGAATCCTGACCCTCACCCGTCCCCTAATCCTAACCCGTACGCTGACACTAACCCGCGCCCTCACACGTACGCTCCCCCTAAAGCGTTGTCGTACCCTCACCTGGACCCTAAGCCGTCCCCGTCCCCTAACCCTAACCCTAGCCCGAACCCTAACCCTAACCCTTCCCCGAAGCCTGACCCTCACCCGTCCCCTAATCCTAACCCGTACGCTGACACTAACCCGCGCCCTCACACGTACGCTCCCCCTAAAGCGTTGTCGTACCCTCACCTGGACCCTAAACCGTCCCCGTCCCCTAACCCTAACCCTAGCCCGAACCCTAACCCTAACCCTTCCCCGAAGCCTGACCCTCACCCGTCCCCTAATCCTAACCCGTACGCTGACACTAACCCGCGCCCTCACACGTACGCTTCCCCTAAAGCGTTGTCGTACCCTCACCTGGACCCTAAACCGTCCCCGTCCCCTAACCCTAACCCTAGCCCGAACCCTAACCCTAACCCTTCCCCGAAGCCTGACCCTCACCCGTCCCCTAATCCTAACCCGTACGCTGACACTAACCCGCGCCCTCACACGTACACTCCCCCTAAAGCGTTGTCGTACCCTCACCTGGACCCTAAACCGTCCCCGTCCCCTAACCCTAACCCTAGCCCGAACCCTAACCCTAACCCTTCCCCGAAGCCTGACCCTCACCCGTCCCCTAATCCTAACCCGAACGCTGACACTAACCCGTGCCCTCACACGTACGCTCCCCCTAAAGCGTTGTCGTACCCTCACCTGGACCCTAAACCGTCCCCGTCCCCTAACCCTAACCCTAGCCCGAACCCTAACCCTAACCCTTCCCCGAAGCCTGACCCTCACCCGTCCCCTAATCCTAACCCGTACGCTGACACTAACCCGCGCCCTCACACGTACGCTCCCCCTAAAGCGTTGTCGTACCCTCACCTGGACCCTAAACCGTCCCCGTCCCCTAACCCTAACCCTAGCCCGAACCCTAACCCTAACCCTTCCCCGAAGCCTGACCCTCACCCGTCCCCTAATCCTAACCCGTACGCTGACACTAACACGGGCCCTCACACGTACGCTCCCCATAAAGCGTTGTCGTACCCTCACCTGGACCCTAAACCGTCCCCGTCCCCTAACCCTAACCCTAGCCCGAACCCTAACCCTAACCCTTCCCCGAAGCCTGACCCTCACCCGTCCCCTAATCCTAACCCGTACGCTGACACTAACCCGCGCCCTCACACGTACGCTCCCCCTAAAGCGTTGTCGTACCCTCACCTGGACCCTAAACCGTTCCCGTCCCCTAACCCTAACCCTAGCCCGAACCCTAACCCTAACCCTTCCCCGAAGCCTGACCCTCACCCGTCCCCTAATCCTAACCCGTACGCTGACACTAACCCGCGCCCTCACACGTACGCTCCCCCTAAAGCGTTGTCGTACCGTCACCTGGACCCTAAACCGTCCCCGTCCCCTAAAGCTAAGCCTAGCCCGAACCCTAACCCTAACCCTTCCCCGAAGTCTGACCCTCACCCGTCCCCTAATCCTAACCCGTACGCTGACACTAACCCGGGCCCTCACACGTACGCTCCCCCTAAAGCGTTGTCGTACCCTCACCTGGACCCTAAACCGTCCCCGTCCCCTAACCCTAACCCTAGCCCGAACCCTAACCCTAACCCTTCCCCGAAGCCTGACCCTCACCCGTCCCCTAATCCTAACCCGTACGCTGAAACTAACCCGCGCCCTCACACGTACGCTCCCCCTAAAGCGTTGTCGTACCCTCACCTGGACCCTAAACCGTCCCCGTCCCCTAACCCAAACCCTAGCCCGAACCCTAACCCTAACCCTGCCCCGAAGCCTGACCCTCACCCGTCCCCTAATCCTAACCCGTACGCTGACACTAACCCGCGCCCTCACACGTACGCTCCCCCTAAAGCGTTGTCGTACCCTCACCTGGACCCTAAACCGTCCCCGTCCCCGAACCCTAACCCTAGCCCGAACCCTAACCCTAACCCTTCCCCGAAGCCTGACCCTCACCCGTCCCCTAATCCTAAACCGTACGCTGACACTAACCCACGCCCTCACACGTACGCTCCCCCTAAAGCGTTGTCGTACCCTCACCTGGACTCTAAACCTTCCCCGTCCCCTAACCCTAACCCTAGCCTGAACCCTAACCCTAACCCTTCCCCGAAGCCTGACCCTCACCCGTCCCCTAATCCTAACCCGTACGCTGACACTAACCCGCGCCCTCACACGTACGCTCCCCCTAAAGCGTTGTCGTACCCTCACCTGGACCCTAATCAGTCCCCGTCCCCTAACCCTAACCCTAGCCCGAACCCTAACCCTAACCCTTCCCCGAAGCCTGACCCTCACCCGTCCCCTAATCCTAACCCGTACGCTGACACTAACCCGGGCCCTCACACGTACGCTCCCCCTAAAGCGTTGACGTACCCTCACCTGGACCCTAAACCGTCCCCGTCCCCTAACCCTAACCCTAGCCCGAACCCTAACCCTAACCCTTCCCCGAAGCCTGACCCTCACCCGTCCCCTAATCCTAACCCGTACGCTGACACTAACCCGCGCCCTCACACGTACGCTCCCCCTAAAGCGTTGTCGTACCCTCACCTGGACCCTAAACCGTCCCCGTCCCCTAACCCTAACCCTAGTCCGAACCCTAACCCTAACCCTTCCCCGAAGCCTGACCCTCACCCGTCCCCTAATCCTAACCCGTACGCTGACACTAACCCGCGCCCTCACACGTACGCTCCCCCTAAAGCGTTGTCGTACCCTCACCTGGACCCTAAACCGTCCCCGTCCCCTAACCCTAACCCTAGCCCGAACCCTAACCCTAACCCTTCCCCGAAGCCTGACCCTCACCCGTCCCCTAATCCTAACCCGTACGCTGACACTAACCCGCGCCCTCACACGTACGCTCCCCCTAAAGCGTTGTCGTACCCTCACCTGGACCCTAAACCGTCCCCGTCCCCTAACCCTAACCCTAGCCCGAACCCTAACCCTAACCCTTCCCCGAAGCCTGACCCTCACCCGTCCCCTCATCCTAACCCGTACGCTGACACTAACCAGCGCCCTCACACGTACGCTCCCCCTAAAGCGTTGTCGTACCCTCACCTGGACCCTAAACCATCCCCGTCCCCTAACCCTAACCCTAGCCCGAACCCTAACCCTAACCCTTCCCCGAAGCCTGACCCTCACCCGTCCCCTAATCCTAACCCGTACGCTGACACTAACCCGCGCCCTCACACGTACGCTCCCCCTAAAGCGTTGTCGTACCCTCACCTGGACCCTAAACCGTCCCCGTCCCCTAACCCTAACCCTAGCCCGAACCCTAACCCTAACCCTTCCCCGAAGCCTGACCCTCACCCGTCCCCTAATCCTAACCCGTACGCTGACACTAACCCGCGCCCTCAAACGTACGCTCCCCCTAAAGCGTTGTCGTACCCTCACCTGGACCCTAAACCGTCCCCGTCCCCTAACCCTAACCCTAGCCCGAACCCTAACCCTAACTCTTCCCCGAAGCCTGACCCTCACCCGTCCCCTAATCCTAACCCGTACGCTGACACTAACCCGCGCCCTCACACGTACGCTCCCCCTAAAGCGTTGTCGTACCCTCACCTGGACCCTAAACCGTCCCCGTCCCCTAACCCTAACCCTAGCCCGAACCCTAACCCTAACCCTTCCCCGAAGCCTGACCCTCACCCGTCCCCTAATCCTAACCCGTACGCTGACACTAACCCGCGCCCTCACACGTACGCTCCCCCTAAAGCGTTGTCGTACCCTCACCTGGACCCTAAACCGTCCCCGTCCCCTAACCCTAACCCTAGCCCGAACCCTAACCCTAACCCTTCCCCGAAGCCTGACCCTCACCCGTCCCCTAATCCTAACCCGTACGCTGACACTAACCCGCGCCCTCACACGTACGCTCCCCCTAAAGCGTTGTCGTACCCTCACCTGGACCCTAAACCGTCCCCGTCAC
Source organism: Grampus griseus (assembly GCF_964374135.1). Classification (NCBI taxonomy): domain Eukaryota; kingdom Metazoa; phylum Chordata; class Mammalia; order Artiodactyla; family Delphinidae; genus Grampus; species Grampus griseus. The sequence continues at coordinate 141,706 of NW_028133182.1, read as the reverse complement.
CTAACCCTAACCCTAGCCCGAACCCTAACCCTAACCCTTCCCCGAAGCCTGACCCTCACCCGTCCCCTAATCCTAACCCGTACACTGACACTAACCCGCGCCCTCACACGTACGCTCCCCCTAAAGCGTTGTCGTACCCTCACCTGGACCCTAAACCGTCCCCGTCCCCTAACCCTAACCCTAGCCCGAACCCTAACCCTAACCCTTCCCCGAAGCCTGACCCTCACCCGTCCCCTAATCCTAACCCGTACGCTGACACTAACCCGCGCCCTCACACGTACGCTCCCCCTAAAGCGTTGTCGTACCCTCACCTGGACCCTAAACCGTCCCCGTCCCCTAACCCTAACCCTAGCCCGAACCCTAACCCTAACCCTTCCCTGAAGCCTGACCCTCACCCGTCCCCTAATCGTAACCCGTACGCTGACACTAACCCGCGCCCTCACACGTACGCTCCCCCTAAAGCGTTGTTGTACCCTCACCTGGACCCTAAACCGTCCCCGTCCCCTAACCCTAACCCTAGCCAGAACCCTAACCCTAACCCTGCCGCGAAGCCTGACCCTCACCCGTCCCCTAATCCTAACCCGTACGCTGACACTAACCCGCGCCCTCACACGTACGCTCCACCTAAAGCGTTGTCGTACCCTCACCTGGACCCTAAACCGTCCCCGTCCCCTAACCCTAACCCTAGCCCGAACCCTAACCCTAACCCTTCCCCGAAGCCTGACCCTCACCCGTCCCCTAATCCTAACCCGTACGCTGACACTAACCCGCGCCCTCACACGTACGCTCCCCCTAAAGCGTTGTCGTACCCTCATCTGGACCCTAAACCGTCCCCGTCCCCTAACCCTAACCCTAGCCCGAACCCTAACCCTAACCCTGCCCCGAAGCCTGACCCTCACCCGTCCCCTAATCCTAACCCGTACGCTGACACTAACCCGCACCGTCACACGTACGCTCCCCCTAAAGCGTTGTCGTACCCTCACCTGGACCCTAAACCGTCCCCGTCCCCTAACCCTAACCCTAGCCCGAACACTAACCCCAACCCTGCCCCGAAGCCTGACCCTCACCCGTCCCCTAATCCTATCCCGTACGCTGACACTAACCCGCGCCCTCACACGTACGCTCCCCCTAAAGCGTTGTCGTACCCTCACCTGGACCCTAAACCGTCCCCGTCCCCTAACCCTAACCCTAGCCCGAAACTTAATCCTAACTCTGCCCCGAAGCCTGACCCTCACCCGTCCCCTAATCCTAACCCGTACGCTGACACTAACCCGTGCCCTCACACGTACGCTCCCCCTAAAGCGTTGTCGTACCCTCACCTGGACCCTAAACCGTCCCCGTCCCCTAACCCTAACCCTAGCCCGAACCCTAACCCTAACCCTGCCCCGAAGCCTGCCCCTCACCCGTCCCCTAATCCTAACCCGTACGCTGACACTAACCCGCGCCCTCACACGTACGCTCCCCCTAAAGCGTTGTCGTACCCTCACCTGGACCCTAAACCGTCCCCGTCCCCTAACCCTAACCCTAGTCCGAATCCTAACCCTAACCCTGCCCCGAAACCTGCCCCTCACCAGTCCCCTAATCCTAACCCGTACGCTGACACTAACCCGCGCCCTCACACGTACGCTCCCCCTAAAGCGTTGTCGTACCCTCACCTGGACCCTAAACCGTCCCCGTCCCCTAACCCTAACCCTAGCCCGAACCCTAACCCTAACCCTGCCCCGAAGCCTGACCCTCACCCGTCCCCTAATCCTAACCCGTACGCTGACACTAACCCGTGCCCTCACACGTACGCTCCCCCTAAAGCGTTGTCGTAACCTCACCTGGACCCTAAACCGTCCCCGTCCCCTAACCCTAACCCTAGCCCGAACCCTAACCCTAACCCTTCCCCGAAGCCTGACCCTCACCCGTCCCCTAATCCTAACCCGTACGCTGACACTAACCCGCGCCCTCACACGTACGCTCCCCCTAAAGCGTTGTCGTACCCTCACCTGGACCCTAAACCGTCCCCGTCCCCTAACCCTAACACTAGCCCGAACCCTAACCCTAACCCTTCCCCGAAGCCTGACCCTCACCCGTCCCCTAATCCTAACCCGTACGCTGACACTAATCCGCGCCCTCACACGTACGCTCCCCCTAAAGCGTTGTCGTACCCTCACCTGGACCCTAAACCGTCCCCGTCCCCTAACCCTAACCCTAGCCCGAACCCTAACCCTAACCCTTCCCCGAAGCCTGACCCTCACCCGTCCCCTAATCCTAACCCGTACGCTGACACTAACCCGCGCCCTCACACGTTCCCTCCCCCTAAAGCGTTGTCGTACCCTCACCTGGACCCTAAACCGTCCCCGTCCCCTAACCCTAACCCTAGCCCAAACCCTAACTCTAACCCTTCCCCGAAGCCTGACCCTCACCCGTCCCCTAATCCTAACCCGTACGCTGACACTAAGCCGCGCCCTCACACGTACCCTCCCCCTAAAGCGTTGTCGTACCCTCACCTGGACCCTAAACCGTCCCCGTCCCCTAACCCTAACCCTAGCCCAAACCCTAACTCTAACCCTTCCCCGAAGCCTGACCCTCACCCGTCCCCTAATCCTAACCCGTACGCTGACACTAACCCGCGCCCTCACACGTACGCTCCCCCTAAAGCGTTGTCGTACCCTCACCTGGACCCTAAACCGTCCCCGTCCCCTAACCCTAACCCTAGCCCGAACCCTAACCCTAACCCTTCCCCGAAGCCTGACCCTCACCCGTCCCCTAATCCTATCCCGTACGCTGACACTAACCCGCGCCCTCACACGTACGCTCCCCCTAAAGCGTTGTCGTACCCTCACCTGGACCCTAAACCGTCCCCGTCCCCTAACCCTAACCCTAGCCCGAACCCTAACCCTAACCCTTCCCCGAAGCCTGACCCTCACCCGTCCCCTAATCCTAACCCGTACGCTGACACTAACCCGCGCCCTCACACGTACGCTCCCCCTAAAGCGTTGTCGTACCCTCACCTGGACCCTAAACCGTCCCCGTCCCCTAACCCTAACCCTAGCCCGAACCCTAACCTAACCCTTCCCAAAGCCTGACCCTCACCCGTCCCCTAATCCTAACCCGTACGCTGACACTAACCCGCGCCCTCACACGTACGCTCCCCCTAAAGCGTTGTCGTACCCTCACCTGGACCCTAAACCGTCCCCGTCCCCTAACCCTAACCCTAGACCGAACCCTAACCCTAACCCTTCCCCGAAGCCTGACCTTCACCCGTCCCCTAATCCTAACCCGTACGCTGACACTAACCCGGGCCCTCACACGTATGCTCCCCCTAAAGCGTTGTCGTACCCTCACCTGGACCCTAAACCGTCCCCATCCCCTAACCCTAACCCTAGCCCGAACCCTAACCCTAACCCTTCCCCGAAGCCTGACCCTCACCCGTCCCCTAATCCTAACCCGTACGCTGACACTAACCCGCGCCCTCACACGTACCCTCCCCCTAAAGCGTTGTCGTACCCTCACCTGGACCCTAAACCGTCCCCGTCCCCTAACCCTAACCCTAGCCCAAACCCTAACTCTAACCCTTCCCCGAAGCCTGACCCTCACCCGTCCCCTAATCCTAACCCGTACGCTGACACTAACCCGCGCTCTCACACGTACGCTCCCCCTAAAGCGGTGTCGTACCCTCACCTGGACCCTAAACTATCCCCGTCCCCTAACCCTAACCCTAGCCGGAACCCTAACCCTAACCCTTCCCCGAAGCCTGACCCTCACCCGTCCCCTAATCCTAACCCGTACGCTGACACTAACCCGCGCCCTCACACGTACGCTCCCCCTAAAGCGTTGTCGTACCCTCACCTGGACCCTAAACCGTCCCCGTCCCCTAACCCTAACCCTAGCCCGAACCCTAACCCTAACCCTTCCCCGAAGCCTGACCCTCACCCGTCCCCTAATCCTAACCCGTACGCTGACACTAACCCGCGCCCTCACACGTACGCTCCCCCTAAAGCGTTGTCGTACCCTCACCTGGACCCTAAACCGTCCCCGTCCCCTAACCCTTACCCTAGCCCGAACCCTAACCCTAACCCTTCCCCGAAGCCTGACCCTCACCCGTCCCCTAATCCTAACCCGTACGCTGACACTAACCCGCGCCCTCACACGTACGCTCCCCCTAAAGCGTTGTCGTACCCTCACCTGGACCCTAAACCGTCCCCGTCCCCTAACCCTAACCCTAGCCCGAACCCTAACCCTAACCCTTCCCCGAAGCCTGACCCTCACCCGTCCCCTAATCCTAACCCGTACGCTGACACTAACCCGCGCCCTCACACGTACGCTCCCCCTAAAGCGGTGTCGTACCCTCACCTGGAACCTAAACCGTCCCCGTCCCCTAACCCTAACCCTAGCCCGAACCCTAACCCTAACCCTTCCCCGAAGCCTGACCCTCACCCGTCCCCTAATCCTAACCCGTACGCTGACACTAACCCGCACCCTCACACGTACGCTCCCCCTAAAGCGTTGTCGTACCCTCACCTGGACCCTAAACCGTCCCCGTCCCCTAACCCTAACCCTAGCCCGAACCCTAACCCTAACCCTTCCCCGAAGCCTGACACTCACCCGTCCCCTAATCCTAACCCGTACGCTGACACTAACCCGCGCCCTCACACGTACGCTCCCCCTAAAGCGTTGTCGTACCCTCACCTGGACCCTAAACCGTCCCCGTCCCCTAACCCTAACCCTAGCCCGAACCCTAACCCTAACCCTTCCCCGAAGCCTGACCCTCACCCGTCCCCTAATCCTAACCCGTACGCTGACACTAACCCGCGCCCTCACACGTACGCTCCCCCTAAAGCGTTGTCGTACCCTCACCTGGACCCTAAACCGTCCCCGTCCCCTAACCCTAACCCTAGCCCGAACCCTAACCCTAACCCTTCCCCGAAGCCTGACCCTCACCCGTCCCCTAATCCTAACCCGTACGCTGACACTAACCCGCGCCCTCACACGTACGCTCCCCCTAAAGCGTTGTCGTACCCTCACCTGGACCCTAAACCGTCCCCGTCCCCTAACCCTAACCCTAGCCCGAACCCTAACCCTAACCCTTCCCCGAAGCCTGACCCTCACCCGTCCCCTAATCCTAACCCGTACGCTGACACTAACCCGCGCCCTCACACGTACGCTCCCCCTAAAGCGTTGTCGTACCCTCACCTGGACCCTAAACCGTCCCCGTCCCCTAACCCTAACCCTAGCCCGAACCCTAACCCTAACCCTTCCCCGAAGCCTGACCCTCACCCGTCCCCTAATCCTAACCCGTACGCTGACACTAACCCGCGCCCACACACGTACGCTCCCCCTAAAGCGTTGTCGTACCCTCACCTGGACCCTAAACCGTCCCCGTCCCCTAACCCTAACCCTAGCCCGAACCCTAACCCTAACCCTTCCCCGAAGCCTGACCCTCACCCGTCCCCTAATCCTAACCCGTACGCTGACACTAACCCGCGCCCTCACACGTACGCTCCCCCTAAAGCGTTGTCGTACCCTCACCTGGACCCTAAACCGTCCCCGTCCCCTAACCCTAACCCTAGCCCGAACCCTAACCCTAACCCTTCCCCGAAGCCTGACCCTCACCCGTCCCCTAATCCTAAACCGTACGCTGACACTAACCCGCGCCCTCACACGTACGCTCCCCCTAAAGCGTTGTCGTACCCTCACCTGGACCCTAAACCGTCCCCGTCCCCTAACCCTAACCCTAGCCCGAACCCTAACCCTAACCCTGCCCCGAAGCCTGACCCTCACCCGTCCCCTAATCCTAACCCGTACGCTGACACTAACCCGCGCCCTAACACGTACGCTCCCCCTAAAGCGTTGTCGTCCCCTCACCTGGACCCTAAACCGTCCCCGTCCCCTAACCCTAACCCTAGCCCGAACCCTAACCCTAACCCTTCCCCGAAGCCTGACCCTCACCCGTCCCCTAATCCTAACCCGTACGCTGACACTAACCCGCGCCCTCACACGTACGCTCCCCCTAAAGCGTTGTCGTACCCTCACCTGGACCCTAAACCGTCCCCGTCCCCTAACCCTAACCCTAGCCCGAACCCTAACCCTAACCCTTCCCCGAAGCCTGACTCTCACCCGTCCCCTAATCCTAACCCGTACGCTGACACTAACCCGCGCCCTCACACTTACGCTCCCCCTAAAGCGTTGTCGTACCCTCACCTGGACCCTAAACCGTCCCCGTCCCCTAACCCTAACCCTAGCCCGAACCCTAACCCTAACCCTGCCGCGAAGCCTGACCCTCACCCTTCCCCTAATCCTAACCCGTACGCTGACACTAACCCGCGCCCTCACACGTACGCTCCCCCTAAAGCGTTGTCGTACCCTCACCTGGACCCTAAACCGTCCCCGTCCCCTAACCCTAACCCTAGCCCGAACCCTAACCCTAACCCTGCCCCGAAGCCTGCCCCTCACCCGTCCCCTAATCCTAACCCGTACGCTGACACTAACCCGCGCCCTCACACGTACGCTCCCCCTAAAGCGTTGTCGTACCCTCACCTGGACCCTAAACCGTCCCCGTCCCCTAACCCTAACCCTAGCCCGAACCCTAACCCTAACCCTGCCCCGAAGCCTGCCCCTCACCCGTCCCCTAATCCTAACCCGTACGCTGACACTAACCAGCGCCCTCACATGTACGCTCCCCCTAAAGCGTTGTCGTACCCTCACCGGGACCCTAAACCGTCCCCGTCCCCTAACCCTAACCCTAGCCCGAACCCTAACCCTAACCCTTCCCCGAAGCCTGCCCCTCACCCGTCCCCTAATCCTAACCCGTACGCTGACACTTACCCGCGCCCTCACACGTACGCTCCGCCTAAAGCGTTGTCGTACCCTCACCTGGACCCTAAACCGTCCCCGTCCCCTAACCCTAACCCTAGCCCGAACCCTAACCCTAACCCTTCCCCGAAGCCTGACCCTCACCCGTCCCCTAATCCTAACCCGTACGCTGACACTAACCCACACCCTCACACGTACGCTCCCCCTAACGCGTTGTCGTACCCTCACCTGGACCCTAAACCGTCCCCGTCTCCTAACCCTAACCCTAGCCCGAACCCTGACCCTAACCCTTCCCCGAAGCCTGACACTCATCCGTCCCCTAATCCTAACCCGTACGCTGACACTAACCCGGGCCCTCACACGTACGCTCCCCCTAAAGCGTTTTCGTACCCTCACCTGGACCCTAAACCGTCCCCGTCCCCTAACCCTAACCCTAGCCCGAACCCTAACCCTAACCCTTCCCCGAAGCCTGACCCTCACCCGTCCCCTAATCCTAACCCGTACGCTGACACTAACCCGTGCCCTCACACGTACGCTCCCCCTAAAGCGTTGTCGTACCCTCACCTGGACCCTAAACCGTCCCCGTCCCCTAACCCTAACCCTAGCCCGAACCCTAACCCTAACCCTTCCCCGAAGCCTGACCCTCACCCGTCCCCTAATCCTAACCCGTACGCTGACACTAACCCGCGCCCTCACACGTACGCTCCCCCTAAAGCGTTGTCGTACCCTCACCTGGACCCTAAACCGTCCCCGTCCCCTAACCCTAACCCTAGCCCGAACCCTAACCCTAACCCTTCCCCGAAGCCTGACACTCACCCGTCCCCTAATCCTAACCCGTACGCTGACACTAATCCGCGCCCTCACACGTACGCTCCCCCTAAAGCGTTGTCGTACCCTCACCTGGACCCTAAACCGTCCCCGTCCCCTAACCCTAACCCTAGCCCGAACCCTAACCCTAACCCTTCCCCGAAGCCTGACCCTCACCTGTCCCCTAATCCTAACCCGTACGCTGACACTAACCCGCACCCTCACACGTACGCTCCCCCTAAAGCGTTGTCGTACCCTCACCTGGACACTAAACCGTCCCCGTCCCCTAACCCTAACCCTAGCCCGAACCCTAACCCTAACCCTTCCCCGAAGCCTGACCCTCACCCGTCCCCTAATCCTAACCCGTACGCTGACACTAACCCGCGCCCTCACACGTACGCTCCCCCTAAAGCGTTGTCGTACCCTCACCTGGACCCTAAACCGTCCCCGTCCCCTAACCCTAACCCTAGCCCGAACCCTAACCCTAACCCTTCCCCGAAGCCTGACCCTCACCCGTCCCCTAATCCTAACCTGTACGCTGACACTAACCCGCGCCCTAACACGTACGCTCCCCCTAAAGCGTTGTCGTACCCTCACCTGGACCCTAAACCGTCCCCGTCCCCTAACCCTAACCCTAGCCCGAACCCTAACCCAAACCCTTCCCCGAAGCCTGACCCTCACCCGTCCCCTAATCCTATCCCGTACGCTGACACTAACCCGCGCCCTCACACGTACGCTCCCCCTAAAGCGTTGTCGTACCCTCACCTGGACCCTAAACCGTCCCCGTCCCCTAACCCTAACCCTAGCCCGAACCCTAACCCTAACCCTTCCCCGAAGCCTGACCCTCACCCGTCCCCTAATCCTAACCCGTACGCTGACACTAACCCGCGCCCTCACACGTACGCTCCCCCTAAAGCGTTGTCGTACCCTCACCTGGACCCTAAACCGTCCCCGTCCCCTAACCCTAACCCTAGCCCGAACCCTAACCTAACCCTTCCCCGAAGCCTGACCCTCACCCGTCCCCTAATCCTAACCCGTACGCTGACACTAACCCGGGCCCTCACACGTACGCTCCCCCTAAAGCGTTGTCGTACCCTCACCTGGACCCTAAACCGTCCCCGTCCCCTAACCCTAACCCTAGACCGAACCCTAACCCTAACCCTTCCCCGAAGCCTGACCCTCACCCGTCCCCTAATCCTAACCCGTACGCTGACACTAACCCGGGCCCTCACACGTACGCTCCCCCTAAAGCGTTGTCGTACCCTCACCTGGACCCTAAACCGTCCCCGTCCCCTAACCCTAACCCTAGCCCGAACCCTAACCCTAACCCTTCCCCGAAGCCTGACCCTCACCCGTCCCCTAATCCTAACCCGTACGCTGACACTAACCAGCGCCCTCACACGTACGCTCCCCCTAAAGCGTTGTCGTACCCTCACCTGGACCCTAAACCGTCCCCGTCCCCTAACCCTAACCCTAGCCCGAACCCTAACCCTAACCCTTCCCCGAAGCCTGACCCTCACCCGTCCCCTAATCCTAACCCGTACGCTGACACTAACCCGCGCCCTCACACGTACGCTCCCCCTAAAGCGGTGTCGTACCCTCACCTGGACCCTAAACCGTCCCCGTCCCCTAACCCTAACCCTAGCCCGAACCCTAACCCTAACCCTTCCCCGAAGCCTGACCCTCACCCGTCCCCAATCCTAACCCGTACGCTGACACTAACCCGCGCCCTCACACGTACGCTCCCCCTAAAGCGTTGTCGTACCCTCACCTGGACCCTAAACCGTCCCCGTCCCCTAACCCTAACCCTAGCCCGAACCCTAACCCTAACCCTGCCCCGAAGCCTGACCCTCACCCGTCCCCTAATCCTAACCCGTACGCTGACACTAACCCGCGCCCTCACACGTACGCTCCCCCTAAAGCGTTGTCGTACCCTCACCTGGACCCTAAACCGTCCCCGTCCCCTAACCCTAACCCTAGCCCGAACCCTAACCCTAACCCTTCCCCGAAGCCTGACCCTCACCCGTCCCATAATCCTAACCCGTACGCTGACACTAACCCGCGCCCTCACACGTACGCTCCCCCTAAAGCTTTGTCGTACCCTCACCTGGACCCTAAACCGTCCCCGTCCCCTAACCCTAACCCTAGCCCGAACCCTAACCCTAACCCTTCCCCGAAGCCTGACCCTCACCCGTCCCCTAACCCTAACCCGTACGCTGACACTAACCCGCGCCCTCACACGTACGCTCCCCCTAAAGCGTTGTTGTACCCTCACCTGGACCCTAAACCGTCCCCGTCCCCTAACCCTAACCCTAGCCCGAACCCTAACCCTAACCCTTCCCCGAAGCCTGACCCTCACCCGTCCCCTAATCCTAACCCGTACGCTGACACTAACCCGCGCCCTCACACGTACGCTCCCCCTAAAGCGTTGTCGTACCCTCACCTGGACCCTAAACCGTCCCCGTCCCCTAACCCTAACCCTAGACCGAACCCTAACCCTAACCCTGCCGCGAAGCCTGACCCTCACCCGTCCCCTAATCCTAACCCGTACGCTGACACTAACCCGCGCCCTCACACGTACGCTCCCCCTAAAGCGTTGTCGTACCCTCACCTGGACCCTAAACCGTCCCCGTCCCCTAACCCTAACCCTAGCCCGAACCGTAACCCTAACCCTTCCAAGAAGCCTGACCCTCACCCGTCCCCTAATCCTAACCCGTACGCTGACACTAACCCGCGCCCTCACACGTACGCTCCCCCTAAAGCGTTGTCGTACCCTCACCTGGACCCTAAACCGTCCCCGTCCCCTAACCCTAACCCTAGCCCGAACCCTAACCCTAACACTGCCCCGAAGCCTGACCCTCACCCGTCCCCTAATCCTAACCCGTACGCTGACACTAACCCGCGCCCTCACACGTACGCTCCCCCTAAAGCGTTGTCGTACCCTCACCTGGACCCTAAACCGTCCCCGTCCCCTAACCCTAACCCTAGCCCGAACCCTAACCCTAACCCTTCCCCGAAGCCTGACCCTCACCCGTCCCCTAATCCTAACCCGTACGCTGACACTAACCCGCGCCCTCACACGTACGCTCCCCCTAAAGCGTTGTCGTACCCTCACCTGGACCCTAAACCGTCCCCGTCCCCTAACCCTAACCCTAGCCCGAACCCTAACCCTAACCCTGCCCCGAAGCCTGACCCTCACCCGTCCCCTAATCCTAACCCGTACGCTGACACTAACCCGCGCCCTCACACGTACGCTCCCCCTAAAGCGTTGTCGTACCCTCACCTGGACCCTAAACCGTCCCCGTCCCCTAACCCTAACCCTAGCCCGAACCCTAACCCTAACCCTGCCCCGAAGCCTGACCCTCACCCGTCCCCTAATCCTAACCCGTACGCTGACACTAACCCGCGCCCTCACACGTACGCTCCCACTAAAGCGTTGTCGTACCCTCACCTGGACCCTAAACCGTCCCCGTCCCCTAACCCTAACCCTAGCCCGAACCCTAACCCTAACCCTGCCCCGAAGCCTGACCCTCACCCGTCCCCTAATCCTAACCCGTACGCTGACACTAACCCGCGCCCTCACACGTACGCTCCCCCTAAAGCGTTGTCGTACCCTCACATGGACCCTAAACCGTCCCCGTCCCCTAACCCTAACCCTAGCCCGAACCCTAACCCTAACCCTTCCCCGAAGCCTGACCCTCACCCGTCCCCTAATCCTAACCCGTACGCTGACACTAACCCGCGCCCTCACACGTACGCTCCCCCTAAAGCGTTGTCGTACCCTCACCTGGACCCTAAACCGTCCCCGTCCCCTAACCCTAACCCTAGCCCGAACCCTAACCCTAACCCTTCCCCGAAGCCTGACCCTCACCCGTCCCCTAATCCTAACCCGTACGCTGACACTAACCCGCGCCCTCACACGTACGCTCCCCCTAAAGCGTTGTCGTACCCTCACCTGGACCCTAAACCGTCCCCGTCCCCTAACCCTAACCCTAGCCCGAACCCTAACCCTTCCCCGAAGCCTGACCCTCACCCGTCCCCTAACCCTAACCCGTACGCTGACACTAACCCGCGCCCTCACACGTACGCTCCCCCTAAAGCGTTGTTGTACCCTCACCTGGACCCTAAACCGTCCCCGTCCCCTAACCCTAACCCTAGCCCGAACCCTAACCCTAACCCTTCCCCGAAGCCTGACCCTCACCCGTCCCCTAATCCTAACCCGTACGCTGACACTAACCCGCGCCCTCACACGTACGCTCCCCCTAAAGCGTTGTCGTACCCTCACCTGGACCCTAAACCGTCCCCGTCCCCTAACCCTAACCCTAGACCGAACCCTAACCCTAACCCTGCCGCGAAGCCTGACCCTCACCCGTCCCCTAATCCTAACCCGTACGCTGACACTAACCCGCGCCCTCACACGTACGCTCCCCCTAAAGCGTTGTCGTACCCTCACCTGGACCCTAAACCGTCCCCGTCCCCTAACCCTAACCCTAGCCCGAACCGTAACCCTAACCCTTCCAAGAAGCCTGACCCTCACCCGTCCCCTAATCCTAACCCGTACGCTGACACTAACCCGCGCCCTCACACGTACGCTCCCCCTAAAGCGTTGTCGTACCCTCACCTGGACCCTAAACCGTCCCCGTCCCCTAACCCTAACCCTAGCCCGAACCCTAACCCTAACCCTGCCCCGAAGCCTGACCCTCACCCGTCCCCTAATCCTAACCCGTACGCTGACACTAACCCGCGCCCTCACACGTACGCTCCCCCTAAAGCGTTGTCGTACCCTCACCTGGACCCTAAACCGTCCCCGTCCCCTAACCCTAACCCTAGCCCGAACCCTAACCCTAACCCTTCCCCGAAGCCTGACCCTCACCCGTCCCCTAATCCTAACCCGTACGCTGACACTAACCCGCGCCCTCACACGTACGCTCCCCCTAAAGCGTTGTCGTACCCTCACCTGGACCCTAAACCGTCCCCGTCCCCTAACCCTAACCCTAGCCCGAACCCTAACCCTAACCCTGCCCCGAAGCCTGACCCTCACCCGTCCCCTAATCCTAACCCGTACGCTGACACTAACCCGCGCCCTCACACGTACGCTCCCCCTAAAGCGTTGTCGTACCCTCACCTGGACCCTAAACCGTCCCCGTCCCCTAACCCTAACCCTAGCCCGAACCCTAACCCTAACCCTGCCCCGAAGCCTGACCCTCACCCGTCCCCTAATCCTAACCCGTACGCTGACACTAACCCGCGCCCTCACACGTACGCTCCCCCTAAAGCGTTGTCGTACCCTCACCTGGACCCTAAACCGTCCCCGTCCCCTAACCCTAACCCTAGCCCGAACCCTAACCCTAACCCTGCCCCGAAGCCTGACCCTCACCCGTCCCCTAATCCTAACCCGTACGCTGACACTAACCCGCGCCCTCACACGTACGCTCCCCCTAAAGCGTTGTTGTACCCTCACCTGGACCCTAAACCGTCCCCGTCCCCTAACCCTAACCCTAGCCCGAACCCTAACCCTAACCCTTCCCCGAAGCCTGACCCTCACCCGTCCCCTAATCCTAACCCGTACGCTGACACTAACCCGCGCCCTCACACGTACGCTCCCCCTAAAGCGTTGTCGTACCCTCACCTGGACCCTAAACCGTCCCCGTCCCCTAACCCTAACCCTAGACCGAACCCTAACCCTAACCCTGCCGCGAAGCCTGACCCTCACCCGTCCCCTAATCCTAACCCGTACGCTGACACTAACCCGCGCCCTCACACGTACGCTCCCCCTAAAGCGTTGTCGTACCCTCACCTGGACCCTAAACCGTCCCCGTCCCCTAACCCTAACCCTAGCCCGAACCGTAACCCTAACCCTTCCAAGAAGCCTGACCCTCACCCGTCCCCTAATCCTAACCCGTACGCTGACACTAACCCGCGCCCTCACACGTACGCTCCCCCTAAAGCGTTGTCGTACCCTCACCTGGACCCTAAACCGTCCCCGTCCCCTAACCCTAACCCTAGCCCGAACCCTAACCCTAACCCTGCCCCGAAGCCTGACCCTCACCCGTCCCCTAATCCTAACCCGTACGCTGACACTAACCCGCGCCCTCACACGTACGCTCCCCCTAAAGCGTTGTCGTACCCTCACCTGGACCCTAAACCGTCCCCGTCCCCTAACCCTAACCCTAGCCCGAACCCTAACCCTAACCCTTCCCCGAAGCCTGACCCTCACCCGTCCCCTAATCCTAACCCGTACGCTGACACTAACCCGCGCCCTCACACGTACACTCCCCCTAAAGCGTTGTCGTACCCTCACCTGGACCCTAAACCGTCCCCGTCCCCTAACCCTAACCCTAGCCCGAACCCTAACCCTAACCCTGCCCCGAAGCCTGACCCTCACCCGTCCCCTAATCCTAACCCGTACGCTGACACTAACCCGCGCCCTCACACGTACGCTCCCCCTAAAGCGTTGTCGTACCCTCACCTGGACCCTAAACCGTCCCCGTCCCCTAACCCTAACCCTAGCCCGAACCCTAACCCTAACCCTGCCCCGAAGCCTGACCCTCACCCGTCCCCTAATCCTAACCCGTACGCTGACACTAACCCGCGCCCTCACACGTACGCTCCCCCTAAAGCGTTGTCGTACCCTCACCTGGACCCTAAACCGTCCCCGTCCCCTAACCCTAACCCTAGCCCGAACCCTAACCCTAACCCTGCCCCGAAGCCTGACCCTCACCCGTCCCCTAATCCTAACCCGTACGCTGACACTAACCCGCGCCCTCACACGTACGCTCCCCCTAAAGCGTTGTCGTACCCTCACATGGACCCTAAACCGTCCCCGTCCCCTAACCCTAACCCTAGCCCGAACCCTAATCCTAACCCTTCCCCGAAGCCTGACCCTCACCCGTCCCCTAATCCTAACCCGTACGCTGACACTAACCCGCGCCCTCACACGTACGCTCCCCCTAAAGCGTTGTCGTACCCTCACCTGGACCCTAAACCGTCCCCGTCCCCTAACCCTAACCCTAGCCCGAACCCTAAACCTAACCCTTCCCCGAAGCCTGACCCTCACCCGTCCCCTAATCCTAACCCGTACGCTGACACTAACCCGCGCCCTCACACGTACGCTCCCCCTAAAGCGTTGTCGTACCCTCACCTGGACCCTAAACCGTCCCCGTCCCCTAACCCTAACCCTAGACCGAACCCTAACCCTAACCCTGCCGCGAAGCCTGACCCTCACCCGTCCCCTAATCCTAACCCGTACGCTGACACTAACCCGCGCCCTCACACGTACGCTCCCCCTAAAGCGTTGTCGTACCCTCACCTGGACCCTAAACCGTCCCCGTCCCCTAACCCTAACCCTAGCCCGAACCGTAACCCTAACCCTTCCAAGAAGCCTGACCCTCACCCGTCCCCTAATCCTAACCCGTACGCTGACACTAACCCGCGCCCTCACACGTACGCTCCCCCTAAAGCGTTGTCGTACCCTCACCTGGACCCTAAACCGTCCCCGTCCCCTAACCCTAACCCTAGCCCGAACCCTAACCCTAACCCTGCCCCGAAGCCTGACCCTCACCCGTCCCCTAATCCTAACCCGTACGCTGACACTAACCCGCGCCCTCACACGTACGCTCCCCCTAAAGCGTTGTCGTACCCTCACCTGGACCCTAAACCGTCCCCGTCCCCTAACCCTAACCCTAGCCCGAACCCTAACCCTAACCCTTCCCCGAAGCCTGACCCTCACCCGTCCCCTAATCCTAACCCGTACGCTGACACTAACCCGCGCCCTCACACGTACGCTCCCCCTAAAGCGTTGTCGTACCCTCACCTGGACCCTAAACCGTCCCCGTCCCCTAACCCTAACCCTAGCCCGAACCCTAACCCTAACCCTGCCCCGAAGCCTGACCCTCACCCGTCCCCTAATCCTAACCCGTACGCTGACACTAACCCGCGCCCTCACACGTACGCTCCCCCTAAACCGTTGTCGTACCCTCACCTGGACCCTAAACCGTCCCCGTCCCCTAACCCTAACCCTAGCCCGAACCCTAACCCTAACCCTGCCCCGAAGCCTGACCCTCACCCGTCCCCTAATCCTAACCCGTACGCTGACACTAACCCGCGCCCTCACACGTACGCTCCCCCTAAAGCGTTGTCGTACCCTCACCTGGACCCTAAACCGTCCCCGTCCCCTAACCCTAACCCTAGCCCGAACCCTAACCCTAACCCTGCCCCGAAGCCTGACCCTCACCCGTCCCCTAATCCTAACCCGTACGCTGACACTAACCCGCGCCCTCACACGTACGCTCCCCCTAAAGCGTTGTCGTACCCTCACATGGACCCTAAACCGTCCCCGTCCCCTAACCCTAACCCTAGCCCGAACCCTAACCCTAACCCTTCCCCGAAGCCTGACCCTCACCCGTCCCCTAATCCTAACCCGTACGCTGACACTAACCCGCGCCCTCACACGTACGCTCCCCCTAAAGCGTTGTCGTACCCTCACCTGGACCCTAAACCGTCCCCGTCCCCTAACCCTAACCCTAGCCCGAACCCTAACCCTAACCCTTCCCCGAAGCCTGACCCTCACCCGTCCCCTAATCCTAACCCGTACGCTGACACTAACCCGCGCCCTCACACGTACGCTCCCCCTAAAGCGTTGTCGTACCCTCACCTGGACCCTAAACCGTCCCCGTCCCCTAACCCTAACCCTAGCCCGAACCCTAACCCTTCCCCGAAGCCTGACCCTCACCCGTCCCCTAACCCTAACCCGTACGCTGACACTAACCCGCGCCCTCACACGTACGCTCCCCCTAAAGCGTTGTTGTACCCTCACCTGGACCCTAAACCGTCCCCGTCCCCTAACCCTAACCCTAGCCCGAACCCTAACCCTAACCCTTCCCCGAAGCCTGACCCTCACCCGTCCCCTAATCCTAACCCGTACGCTGACACTAACCCGCGCCCTCACACGTACGCTCCCCCTAAAGCGTTGTCGTACCCTCACCTGGACCCTAAACCGTCCCCGTCCCCTAACCCTAACCCTAGACCGAACCCTAACCCTAACCCTGCCGCGAAGCCTGACCCTCACCCGTCCCCTAATCCTAACCCGTACGCTGACACTAACCCGCGCCCTCACACGTACGCTCCCCCTAAAGCGTTGTCGTACCCTCACCTGGACCCTAAACCGTCCCCGTCCCCTAACCCTAACCCTAGCCCGAACCGTAACCCTAACCCTTCCAAGAAGCCTGACCCTCACCCGTCCCCTAATCCTAACCCGTACGCTGACACTAACCCGCGCCCTCACACGTACGCTCCCCCTAAAGCGTTGTCGTACCCTCACCTGGACCCTAAACCGTCCCCGTCCCCTAACCCTAACCCTAGCCCGAACCCTAACCCTAACCCTGCCCCGAAGCCTGACCCTCACCCGTCCCCTAATCCTAACCCGTACGCTGACACTAACCCGCGCCCTCACACGTACGCTCCCCCTAAAGCGTTGTCGTACCCTCACCTGGACCCTAAACCGTCCCCGTCCCCTAACCCTAACCCTAGCCCGAACCCTAACCCTAACCCTTCCCCGAAGCCTGACCCTCACCCGTCCCCTAATCCTAACCCGTACGCTGACACTAACCCGCGCCCTCACACGTACGCTCCCCCTAAAGCGTTGTCGTACCCTCACCTGGACCCTAAACCGTCCCCGTCCCCTAACCCTAACCCTAGCCCGAACCCTAACCCTAACCCTGCCCCGAAGCCTGACCCTCACCCGTCCCCTAATCCTAACCCGTACGCTGACACTAACCCGCGCCCTCACACGTACGCTCCCCCTAAAGCGTTGTCGTACCCTCACCTGGACCCTAAACCGTCCCCGTCCCCTAACCCTAACCCTAGCCCGAACCCTAACCCTAACCCTGCCCCGAAGCCTGACCCTCACCCGTCCCCTAATCCTAACCCGTACGCTGACACTAACCCGCGCCCTCACACGTACGCTCCCCCTAAAGCGTTGTCGTACCCTCACCTGGACCCTAAACCGTCCCCGTCCCCTAACCCTAACCCTAGCCCGAACCCTAACCCTAACCCTGCCCCGAAGCCTGACCCTCACCCGTCCCCTAATCCTAACCCGTACGCTGACACTAACCCGCGCCCTCACACGTACGCTCCCCCTAAAGCGTTGTCGTACCCTCACATGGACCCTAAACCGTCCCCGTCCCCTAACCCTAACCCTAGCCCGAACCCTAACCCTAACCCTTCCCCGAAGCCTGACCCTCACCCGTCCCCTAATCCTAACCCGTACGCTGACACTAACCCGCGCCCTCACACGTACGCTCCCCCTAAAGCGTTGTCGTACCCTCACCTGGACCCTAAACCGTCCCCGTCCCCTAACCCTAACCCTAGCCCGAACCCTAACCCTAACCCTTCCCCGAAGCCTGACCCTCACCCGTCCCCTAATCCTAACCCGTACGCTGACACTAACCCGCGCCCTCACACGTACGCTCCCCCTAAAGCGTTGTCGTACCCTCACCTGGACCCTAAACCGTCCCCGTCCCCTAACCCTAACCCTAGCCCGAACCCTAACCCTTCCCCGAAGCCTGACCCTCACCCGTCCCCTAACCCTAACCCGTACGCTGACACTAACCCGCGCCCTCACACGTACGCTCCCCCTAAAGCGTTGTTGTACCCTCACCTGGACCCTAAACCGTCCCCGTCCCCTAACCCTAACCCTAGCCCGAACCCTAACCCTAACCCTTCCCCGAAGCCTGACCCTCACCCGTCCCCTAATCCTAACCCGTACGCTGACACTAACCCGCGCCCTCACACGTACGCTCCCCCTAAAGCGTTGTCGTACCCTCACCTGGACCCTAAACCGTCCCCGTCCCCTAACCCTAACCCTAGACCGAACCCTAACCCTAACCCTGCCGCGAAGCCTGACCCTCACCCGTCCCCTAATCCTAACCCGTACGCTGACACTAACCCGCGCCCTCACACGTACGCTCCCCCTAAAGCGTTGTCGTACCCTCACCTGGACCCTAAACCGTCCCCGTCCCCTAACCCTAACCCTAGCCCGAACCGTAACCCTAACCCTTCCAAGAAGCCTGACCCTCACCCGTCCCCTAATCCTAACCCGTACGCTGACACTAACCCGCGCCCTCACACGTACGCTCCCCCTAAAGCGTTGTCGTACCCTCACCTGGACCCTAAACCGTCCCCGTCCCCTAACCCTAACCCTAGCCCGAACCCTAACCCTAACCCTGCCCCGAAGCCTGACCCTCACCCGTCCCCTAATCCTAACCCGTACGCTGACACTAACCCGCGCCCTCACACGTACGCTCCCCCTAAAGCGTTGTCGTACCCTCACCTGGACCCTAAACCGTCCCCGTCCCCTAACCCTAACCCTAGCCCGAACCCTAACCCTAACCCTTCCCCGAAGCCTGACCCTCACCCGTCCCCTAATCCTAACCCGTACGCTGACACTAACCCGCGCCCTCACACGTACGCTCCCCCTAAAGCGTTGTCGTACCCTCACCTGGACCCTAAACCGTCCCCGTCCCCTAACCCTAACCCTAGCCCGAACCCTAACCCTAACCCTGCCCCGAAGCCTGACCCTCACCCGTCCCCTAATCCTAACCCGTACGCTGACACTAACCCGCGCCCTCACACGTACGCTCCCCCTAAAGCGTTGTCGTACCCTCACCTGGACCCTAAACCGTCCCCGTCCCCTAACCCTAACCCTAGCCCGAACCCTAACCCTAACCCTGCCCCGAAGCCTGACCCTCACCCGTCCCCTAATCCTAACCCGTACGCTGACACTAACCCGCGCCCTCACACGTACGCTCCCCCTAAAGCGTTGTCGTACCCTCACCTGGACCCTAAACCGTCCCCGTCCCCTAACCCTAACCCTAGCCCGAACCCTAACCCTAACCCTGCCCCGAAGCCTGACCCTCACCCGTCCCCTAATCCTAACCCGTACGCTGACACTAACCCGCGCCCTCACACGTACGCTCCCCCTAAAGCGTTGTCGTACCCTCACCTGGACCCTAAACCGTCCCCGTCCCCTAACCCTAACCCTAGCCCGAACCCTAACCCTAACCCTGCCCCGAAGCCTGACCCTCACCCGTCCCCTAATCCTAACCCGTACGCTGACACTAACCCGCGCCCTCACACGTACGCTCCCCCTAAAGCGTTGTCGTACCCTCACCTGGACCCTAAACCGTCCCCGTCCCCTAACCCTAACCCTAGCCCGAACCCTAACCCTAACCCTGCCCCGAAGCCTGACCCTCACCCGTCCCCTAATCCTAACCCGTACGCTGACACTAACCCGCGCCCTCACACGTACGCTCCCCCTAAAGCGTTGTCGTACCCTCACATGGACCCTAAACCGTCCCCGTCCCCTAACCCTAACCCTAGCCCGAACCCTAACCCTAACCCTTCCCCGAAGCCTGACCCTCACCCGTCCCCTAATCCTAACCCGTACGCTGACACTAACCCGCGCCCTCACACGTACGCTCCCCCTAAAGCGTTGTCGTACCCTCACTTGGACCCTAAACCGTCCCCGTCCCCTAACCCTAACCCTAGCCCGAACCCTAACCCTAACCCTTCCCCGAAGCCTGACCCTCACCCGTCCCCTAATCCTAACCCGTACGCTGACACTAACCCGCGCCCTCACACGTACGCTCCCCCTAAAGCGTTGTCGTACCCTCACCTGGACCCTAAACCGTCCCCGTCCCCTAACCCTAACCCTAGCCCGAACCCTAACCCTTCCCCGAAGCCTGACCCTCACCCGTCCCCTAACCCTAACCCGTACGCTGACACTAACCCGCGCCCTCACACGTACGCTCCCCCTAAAGCGTTGTTGTACCCTCACCTGGACCCTAAACCGTCCCCGTCCCCTAACCCTAACCCTAGCCCGAACCCTAACCCTAACCCTTCCCCGAAGCCTGACCCTCACCCGTCCCCTAATCCTAACCCGTACGCTGACACTAACCCGCGCCCTCACACGTACGCTCCCCCTAAAGCGTTGTCGTACCCTCACCTGGACCCTAAACCGTCCCCGTCCCCTAACCCTAACCCTAGACCGAACCCTAACCCTAACCCTGCCGCGAAGCCTGACCCTCACCCGTCCCCTAATCCTAACCCGTACGCTGACACTAACCCGCGCCCTCACACGTACGCTCCCCCTAAAGCGTTGTCGTACCCTCACCTGGACCCTAAACCGTCCCCGTCCCCTAACCCTAACCCTAGCCCGAACCGTAACCCTAACCCTTCCAAGAAGCCTGACCCTCACCCGTCCCCTAATCCTAACCCGTACGCTGACACTAACCCGCGCCCTCACACGTACGCTCCCCCTAAAGCGTTGTCGTACCCTCACCTGGACCCTAAACCGTCCCCGTCCCCTAACCCTAACCCTAGCCCGAACCCTAACCCTAACCCTGCCCCGAAGCCTGACCCTCACCCGTCCCCTAATCCTAACCCGTACGCTGACACTAACCCGCGCCCTCACACGTACGCTCCCCCTAAAGCGTTGTCGTACCCTCACCTGGACCCTAAACCGTCCCCGTCCCCTAACCCTAACCCTAGCCCGAACCCTAACCCTAACCCTTCCCCGAAGCCTGACCCTCACCCGTCCCCTAATCCTAACCCGTACGCTGACACTAACCCGCGCCCTCACACGTACGCTCCCCCTAAAGCGTTGTCGTACCCTCACCTGGACCCTAAACCGTCCCCGTCCCCTAACCCTAACCCTAGCCCGAACCCTAACCCTAACCCTGCCCCGAAGCCTGACCCTCACCCGTCCCCTAATCCTAACCCGTACGCTGACACTAACCCGCGCCCTCACACGTACGCTCCCCCTAAAGCGTTGTCGTACCCTCACCTGGACCCTAAACCGTCCCCGTCCCCTAACCCTAACCCTAGCCCGAACCCTAACCCTAACCCTGCCCCGAAGCCTGACCCTCACCCGTCCCCTAATCCTAACCCGTACGCTGACACTAACCCGCGCCCTCACACGTACGCTCCCCCTAAAGCGTTGTCGTACCCTCACCTGGACCCTAAACCGTCCCCGTCCCCTAACCCTAACCCTAGCCCGAACCCTAACCCTAACCCTGCCCCGAAGCCTGACCCTCACCCGTCCCCTAATCCTAACCCGTACGCTGACACTAACCCGCGCCCTCACACGTACGCTCCCCCTAAAGCGTTGTCGTACCCTCACCTGGACCCTAAACCGTCCCCGTCCCCTAACCCTAACCCTAGCCCGAACCCTAACCCTAACCCTGCCCCGAAGCCTGACCCTCACCCGTCCCCTAATCCTAACCCGTACGCTGACACTAACCCGCGCCCTCACACGTACGCTCCCCCTAAAGCGTTGTCGTACCCTCACCTGGACCCTAAACCGTCCCCGTCCCCTAACCCTAACCCTAGCCCGAACCCTAACCCTAACCCTGCCCCGAAGCCTGACCCTCACCCGTCCCCTAATCCTAACCCGTACGCTGACACTAACCCGCGCCCTCACACGTACGCTCCCCCTAAAGCGTTGTCGTACCCTCACCTGGACCCTAAACCGTCCCCGTCCCCTAACCCTAACCCTAGCCCGAACCCTAACCCTAACCCTTCCCCGAAGCCTGACCCTCACCCGTCCCCTAATCCTAACCCGTACGCTGACACTAACCCGCGCCCTCACACGTACGCTCCCCCTAAAGCGTTGTCGTACCCTCACCTGGACCCTAAACCGTCCCCGTCCCCTAACCCTAACCCTAGCCCGAACCCTAACCCTAACCCTTCCCCGAAGCCTGACCCTCACCCGTCCCCTAATCCTAACCCGTACGCTGACACTAACCCGCGCCCTCACACGTACGCTCCCCCTAAAGCGTTGTCGTACCCTCACCTGGACCCTAAACCGTCCCCGTCCCCTAACCCTAACCCTAGCCCGAACCCTAACCCTTCCCCGAAGCCTGACCCTCACCCGTCCCCTAACCCTAACCCGTACGCTGACACTAACCCGCGCCCTCACACGTACGCTCCCCCTAAAGCGTTGTTGTACCCTCACCTGGACCCTAAACCGTCCCCGTCCCCTAACCCTAACCCTAGCCCGAACCCTAACCCTAACCCTTCCCCGAAGCCTGACCCTCACCCGTCCCCTAATCCTAACCCGTACGCTGACACTAACCCGCGCCCTCACACGTACGCTCCCCCTAAAGCGTTGTCGTACCCTCACCTGGACCCTAAACCGTCCCCGTCCCCTAACCCTAACCCTAGACCGAACCCTAACCCTAACCCTGCCGCGAAGCCTGACCCTCACCCGTCCCCTAATCCTAAACCGTACGCTGACACTAACCCGCGCCCTCACACGTGCGCTCCCCCTAAAGCGTTGTCGTACCCTCACCTGGACCCTAAACCGTCCCCGTCCCCTAACCCTAACCCTAGCCCGAACCGTAACCCTAACCCTTCCAAGAAGCCTGACCCTCACCCGTCCCCTAATCCTAACCCGTACGCTGACACTAACCCGCGCCCTCACACGTACGCTCCCCCTAAAGCGTTGTCGTACCCTCACCTGGACCCTAAACCGTCCCCGTCCCCTAACCCTAACCCTAGCCCGAACCCTAACCCTAACCCTGCCCCGAAGCCTGACCCTCACCCGTCCCCTAATCCTAACCCGTACGCTGACACTAACCCGCGCCCTCACACGTACGCTCCCCCTAAAGCGTTGTCGTACCCTCACCTGGACCCTAAACCGTCCCCGTCCCCTAACCCTAACCCTAGCCCGAACCCTAACCCTAACCCTTCCCCGAAGCCTGACCCTCACCCGTCCCCTAATCCTAACCCGTACGCTGACACTAACCCGCGCCCTCACACGTACGCTCCCCCTAAAGCGTTGTCGTACCCTCACCTGGACCCTAAACCGTCCCCGTCCCCTAACCCTAACCCTAGCCCGAACCCTAACCCTAACCCTGCCCCGAAGCCTGACCCTCACCCGTCCCCTAATCCTAACCCGTACGCTGACACTAACCCGCGCCCTCACACGTACGCTCCCCCTAAAGCGTTGTCGTACCCTCACCTGGACCCTAAACCGTCCCCGTCCCCTAACCCTAACCCTAGCCCGAACCCTAACCCTAACCCTGCCCCGAAGCCTGACCCTCACCCGTCCCCTAATCCTAACCCGTACGCTGACACTAACCCGCGCCCTCACACGTACGCTCCCCCTAAAGCGTTGTCGTACCCTCACCTGGACCCTAAACCGTCCCCGTCCCCTAACCCTAACCCTAGCCCGAACCCTAACCCTAACCCTGCCCCGAAGCCTGACCCTCACCCGTCCCCTAATCCTAACCCGTACGCTGACACTAACCCGCGCCCTCACACGTACGCTCCCCCTAAAGCGGTGTCGTACCCTCACCTGGACCCTAAACCGTCCCCGTCCCCTAACCCTAACCCTAGCCCGAACCCTAACCCTAACCCTGCCCCGAAGCCTGACCCTCACCCGTCCCCTAATCCTAACCCGTACGCTGACACTAACCCGCGCCCTCACACGTACGCTCCCCCTAAAGCGTTGTCGTACCCTCACCTGGACCCTAAACCGTCCCCGTCCCCTAACCCTAACCCTAGCCCGAACCCTAACCCTAACCCTGCCCCGAAGCCTGACCCTCACCCGTCCCCTAATCCTAACCCGTACGCTGACACTAACCCGCGCCCTCACACGTACGCTCCCCCTAAAGCGTTGTCGTACCCTCACCTGGACCCTAAACCGTCCCCGTCCCCTAACCCTAACCCTAGCCCGAACCCTAACCCTAACCCTGCCCCGAAGCCTGACCCTCACCCGTCCCCTAATCCTAACCCGTACGCTGACACTAACCCGCGCCCTCACACTTACGCTCCCCCTAAAGCGTTGTCGTACCCTCACCTGGACCCTAAACCGTCCCCGTCCCCTAACCCTAACCCTAGCCCGAACCCTAACCCTAACCCTTCCCCGAAGCCTGACCCTCACCCGTCCCCTAATCCTAACACGTACGCTGACACTAACCGGCGCCCTCACACATACGCTCCCCCTAAAGCGTTGTCGTACCCTCACCTGGACCCTAAACCGTCCCCGTCCCCTAATCCTAACCCTAGCCCGAACCCTAACCCTAACCCTTCCCCGAAGCCTGACCCTCACCCGTCCCCTAATCCTAACCCGTACGCTGACACTAACCCGCGCCCTCACACGTACGCTCCCCCTAAAGCGTTGTCGTACCCTCACCTGGACCCTAAACCGTCCCCGTCCCCTAACCCTAACCCTAGCCCGAACCCTAACCCTAACCCTTTCCCGAAGCCTGACCCTCACCCGTCCCCTAATCCTAACCCGTACGCTGACACTAACCCGCGCCCTCACACGTACGCTCCCCCTAAAGCGTTGTCGTACCCTCACCTGGACCCTAAACCGTCCCCGTCCCCTAACCCTAACCCTAGCCCGAACCCTAACCCTAACCCTTCCCCGAAGCCTGACCCTCACCCGTCCCCTAATCCTAACCCGTACGCTGACACTAACCCGCGCCCTCACACGTACGCTCCCCCTAAAGCGTTGTCGTACCCTCACCTGGACCCTAAACCGTCCCCGTCCCCTAACCCTAACCCTAGCCCGAACCCTAACCCTAACCCTTCCCCGAAGCCTGACCCTCACCCGTCCCCTAATCCTAACCCGTACGCTGACACTAACCCGCGCCCTCACACGTACGCTCCCCCTAAAGCGTTGTCGTACCCTCACCTGGACCCTAAACCGTCCCCGTCCCCTAACCCTAACCCTAGCCCGAACCCTAACCCTAACCCTTCCCCGAAGCCTGACCCTCACCCGTCCCCTAACCCTAACCCGTACGCTGACACTAACCCGCGCCCTCACACGTACGCTCCCCCTAAAGCGTTGTCGTACCCTCACCTGGACCCTAAACCGTCCCCGTCCCCTAACCCTAACCCTAGCCCGAACCCTAACCCTAACCCTGCCCCGAAGCCTGACCCTCACCCGTCCCCTAATCCTAACCCGTACGCTGACACTAACCCGCGCCCTCACACGTACGCTCCCCCTAAAGCGTTGTCGTACCCTCACCTGGACCCTAAACCGTCCCCGTCCCCTAACCCTAACCCTAGCCCGAACCCTAACCCTAACACTGCCCCGAAGCCTGACCCTCACCCGTCCCCTAATCCTAACCCGTACGCTGACACTAACCCGCGCCCTCACACGTACGCTCCCCCTAAAGCGTTGTCGTACCCTCACCTGGACCCTAAACCGTCCCCGTCCCCTAAACCTAACCCTAGCCCGAACCCTAACCCTAACCCTGCCCCGAAGCCTGACCCTCACCCGTCCCCTAATCCTAACCCGTACGCTGACACTAACCCGCGCCCTCACACGTACGCTCCCCCTAAAGCGTTGTCGTACCCTCACCTGGACCCTAAACCGTCCCCGTCCCCTAACCCTAACCCTAGCCCGAACCCTAACCCTAACCCTTCCCCGAAGCCTGACCCTCACCCGTCCCCTAATCCTAACCCGTACGCTGACACTAACCCGCGCCCTCACACGTACGCTCCCCCTAAAGCGGTGTCGTACCCTCACCTGGACCCTAAACCGTCCCCGTCCCCTAACCCTAACCCTAGCCCAAACCCTAACCCTAACCCTTCCCCGAAGCCTGACCCTCACCCGTCCCCTAATCCTAACCCGTACGCTGACACTAACCCGCGCCCTCACACGTACGCTCCCCCTAAAGCGTTGTCGTACCCTCACCTGGACCCTAAACCGTCCCCGTCCCCTAACCCTAACCCTAGCCCGAACCCTAACCCTAACCCTTCCCCGAAGCCTGACCCTCACCCGTCCCCTAATCCTAACCCGTACGCTGACACTAACCCGCGCCCTCACACGTACGCTCCCCCTAAAGCGTTGTCGTACCCTCACCTGGACCCTAAACCGTCCCCGTCCCCTAACCCTAACCCTAGCCCGAACCCTAACCCTAACCCTTCCCCGAAGCCTGACCCTCACCCGTCCCCTAATCCTAACCCGTACGCTGACACTAACCCGCGCCCTCACACGTACGCTCCCCCTAAAGCGTTGTCGTACCCTCACATGGACCCTAAACCGTCCCCGTCCCCTAACCCTAACCCTAGCCCGAACCCTAACCCTAACCCTTCCCCGAAGCCTGACCCTCACCCGTCCCCTAATCCTAACCCGTACGCTGACACTAACCCGCGCCCTCACACGTACGCTCCCCCTAAAGCGTTGTCGTACCCTCACCTGGACCCTAAACCGTCCCCGTCCCCTAACCCTAACCCTAGCCCGAACCCTAACCCTAACCCTTCCCCGAAGCCTGACCCTCACCCGTCCCCTAATCCTAACCCGTACGCTGACACTAACCCGCGCCCTCACACGTACGCTCCCCCTAAAGCGTTGTCGTACCCTCACCTGGACCCTAAACCGTCCCCGTCCCCTAACCCTAACCCTAGCCCGAACCCTAACCCTAACCCTGCCCCGAAGCCTGACCCTCACCCGTCCCCTAATCCTAACCCGTACGCTGACACTAACCCGCGCCCTCACACGTACGCTCCCCCTAAAACGTTGTCGTACCCTCACCTGGACCCTAAACCGTCCCCGTCCCCTAACCCTAACCCTAGCCCGAACCTTAACCCTAACCCTGCCCCGAAGCCTGACCCTCACCCGTCCCCTAATCCTAACCCGTACGCTGACACTAACCCGCGCCCTCACACGTACGCTCCCCCTAAAGCGTTGTCGTACCCTCACCTGGACCCTAAACCGTCCCCGTCCCCTAACCCTAACCCTAGCCCGAATCCTAACCCTAACCCTGCCCCGAAGCCTGCCCCTCACCCGTCCCCTAATCCTAACCCGTACGCTGACACTAACCCGCGCCCTCACACGTACGCTCCCCCTAAAGCGTTGTCGTACCCTCACCTGGACCCTAAACCGTCCCCGTCCCCTAACCCTAACCCTAGCCCGAACCCTAACCCTAACCCTGCCCCGAAGCCTGCCCCTCACCCGTCCCCTAATCCTAACCCGTACGCTGACACTAACCCGCGCCCTCACACGTACGCTCCCCCTAAAGCGTTGTCGTACCCTCACCTGGACCCTAAACCGTCCCCGTCCCCTAACCCTAACCCTAGCCCGAACCCTAACCCTAACCCTTCCCCGAAGCCTGACCCTCACCCGTCCCCTAATCCTAACCCGTACGCTGACACTAACCCGCGCCCTCACACGTACGCTCCCCCTAAAGCGTTGTCGTAACCTCACCTGGACCCTAAACCGTCCCCGTCCCCTAACCCTAACCCTAGCCCGAACCCTAACCCTAACCCTTCCCCGAAGCCTGACCCTCACCCGTCCCCTAATCCTAACCCGTACGCTGACACTAACCCGCGCCCTCACACGTACGCTCCCCCTAAAGCGTTGTCGTACCCTCACCTGGACCCTAAACCGTCCCCGTCCCCTAACCCTAACCCTAGCCCGAACCCTAACCCTAACCCTGCCCCGAAGCCTGCCCCTCACCCGTCCCCTAATCCTAACCCGTACGCTGACACTAACCCGCGCCCTCACACGTACGCTCCCCCTAAAGCGGTGTCGTACCCTCACCTGGACCCTAAACCGTCCCCGTCCCCTAACCCTAACCCTAGCCCGAACCTTAACCCTAACCCTGCCCCGAAGCCTGACCCTCACCCGTCCCCTAATCCTAACCCGTACGCTGACACTAACCCGCGCCCTCACACGTACGCTCCCCCTAAAGCGTTGTCGTACCCTCACCTGGACCCTAAACCGTCCCCGTCCCCTAACCCTAACCCTAGCCCGAATCCTAACCCTAACCCTGCCCCGAAGCCTGCCCCTCACCCGTCCCCTAATCCTAACCCGTACGCTGACACTAACCCGCGCCCTCACACGTACGCTCCCCCTAAAGCGTTGTCGTACCCTCACCTGGACCCTAAACCGTCCCCGTCCCCTAACCCTAACCCTAGCCCGAACCCTAACCCTAACCCTGCCCCGAAGCCTGCCCCTCACCCGTCCCCTAATCCTAACCCGTACGCTGACACTAACCCGCGCCCTCACACGTACGCTCCCCCTAAAGCGTTGTCGTACCCTCACCTGGACCCTAAACCGTCCCCGTCCCCTAACCCTAACCCTAGCCCGAACCCTAACCCTAACCCTTCCCCGAAGCCTGACCCTCACCCGTCCCCTAATCCCAACCCGTACGCTGACACTAACCCGCGCCCTCACACGTACGCTCCCCCTAAAGCGTTGTCGTAACCTCACCTGGACCCTAAACCGTCCCCGTCCCCTAACCCTAACCCTAGCCCGAACCCTAACCCTAACCCTTCCCCGAAGCCTGACCCTCACCCGTCCCCTAATCCTAACCCGTACGCTGACACTAACCCGCGCCCTCACACGTACGCTCCCCCTAAAGCGTTGTCGTACCCTCACCTGGACCCTAAACCGTCCCCGTCCCCTAACCCTAACCCTAGCCCGAACCCTAACCCTAACCCTGCCCCGAAGCCTGCCCCTCACCCGTCCCCTAATCCTAACCCGTACGCTGACACTAACCCGCGCCCTCACACGTACGCTCCCCCTAAAGCGTTGTCGTACCCTCACCTGGACCCTAAACCGTCCCCGTCCCCTAACCCTAACCCTAGCCCGAACCCTAACCCTAACCCTGCCCCGAATCCTGCCCCTCACCCGTCCCCTAATCCTAACCCGTACGCTGACACTAACCCGCGCCCTCACACGTACGCTCCCCCAAAAGCGTTGTCGTACCCTCACCTGGACCCTAAACCGTCCCCGTCCCCTAACCCTAACCCTAGCCCGAACCCTAACCCTAACACTTCCCCGAAGCCTGACCCTCACCCGTCCCCTAATCCTAACCCGTACGCTGACACTAACCCGCGCCCTCACACGTACGCTCCCCCTAAAGCGTTGTCGTAACCTCACCTGGACCCTAAACCGTCCCCGTCCCCTACCCCTAACCCTAGCCCGAACCCTAACCCTAACCCTTCCCCGAAGCCTGACCCTCACCCGTCCCCTAATCCTAACCCGTACGCTGACACTAACCCGCGCCCTCACACGTACGCTCCCCCTAAAGCGTTGTCGTACCCTCACCTGGACCCTAAACCGTCCCCGTCCCCTAACCCTAACCCTAGCCCGAACCCTAACCCTAACCCTTCCCCGAAGCCTGACCCTCACCCGTCCCCTAATCCTAACCCGTACGCTGACACTAACCCGCGCCCTCACACGTACGCTCCCCCTAAAGCGTTGTCGTACCCTCACCTGGACCCTAAACCGTCCCCGTCCCCTAACCCTAACCCTAGCCCGAACCCTAACCCTTCCCCGAAGCCTGACCCTCACCCGTCCCCTAACCCTAACCCGTACGCTGACACTAACCCGCGCCCTCACACGTACGCTCCCCCTAAAGCGTTGTTGTACCCTCACCTGGACCCTAAACCGTCCCCGTCCCCTAACCCTAACCCTAGCCCGAACCCTAACCCTAACCCTTCCCCGAAGCCTGACCCTCACCCGTCCCCTAATCCTAACCCGTACGCTGGCACTAACCCGCGCCCTCACACGTACGCTCCCCCTAAAGCGTTGTCGTACCCTCACCTGGACCCTAAACCGTCCCCGTCCCCTAACCCTAACCCTAGCCCGAACCCTAACCCTAACCCTGCCGCGAAGCCTGACCCTCACCCGTCCCCTAATCCTAACCCGTACGCTGACACTAACCCGCGCCCTCACACGTACGCTCCCCCTAAAGCGTTGTCGTACCCTCACCTGGACCCTAAACCGTCCCCGTCCCCTAACCCTAACCCTAGCCCGAACCGTAACCCTAACCCTTCCAAGAAGCCTGACCCTCACCCGTCCCCTAATCCTAACCCGTACGCTGACACTAACCCGCGCCCTCACACGTACGCTCCCCCTAAAGCGTTGTCGTACCCTCACCTGGACCCTAAACCGTCCCCGTCCCCTAACCCTAACCCTAGCCCGAACCCTAACCCTAACCCTGCCCCGAAGCCTGACCCTCACCCGTCCCCTAATCCTAACCCGTACGCTGACACTAACCCGCGCCCTCACACGTACGCTCCCCCTAAAGCGTTGTCGTACCCTCACCTGGACCCTAAACCGTCCCCGTCCCCTAACCCTAACCCTAGCCCGAACCCTAACCCTAACCCTTCCCCGAAGCCTGACCCTCACCCGTCCCCTAATCCTAACCCGTACGCTGACACTAACCCGCGCCCTCACACGTACGCTCCCCCTAAAGCGTTGTCGTACCCTCACCTGGACCCTAAACCGTCCCCGTCCCCTAACCCTAACCCTAGCCCGAACCCTAACCCTAACCCTGCCCCGAAGCCTGACCCTCACCCGTCCCCTAATCCTAACCCGTACGCTGACACTAACCCGCGCCCTCACACGTACGCTCCCCCTAAAACGTTGTCGTACCTTCACCTGGACCCTAAACCGTCCCCGTCGCCTAACCCTAACCCTAGCCCGAACCTTAACCCTAACCCTGCCCCGAAGCCTGACCCTCACCCGTCCCCTAATCCTAACCCGTACGCTGACACTAACCCGCGCCCTCACACGTACGCTCCCCCTAAAGCGTTGTCGTACCCTCACCTGGACCCTAAACCGTCCCCGTCCCCTAACCCTAACCCTAGCCCGAACCCTAACCCTAACCCTGCCCCGAAGCCTGCCCCTCACCCGTCCCCTAATCCTAACCCGTACGCTGACACTAACCCGCGCCCTCACACGTACGCTCCCCCTAAAGCGTTGTCGTACCCTCACCTGGACCCTAAACCGTCCCCGTCCCCTAACCCTAACCCTAGCCCGAACCCTAACCCTAACCCTGCCCCGAAGCCTGCCCCTCACCCGTCCCCTAATCCTAACCCGTACGCTGACACTAACCCGCGCCCTCACACGTACGCTCCCCCTAAAGCGTTGTCGTACCCTCACCTGGACCCTAAACCGTCCCCGTCCCCTAACCCTAACCCTAGCCCGAACCCTAACCCTAACCCTTCCCCGAAGCCTGACCCTCACCCGTCCCCTAATCCTAACCCGTACGCTGACACTAACCCGCGCCCTCACACGTACGCTCCCCCTAAAGCGTTGTCGTAACCTCACCTGGACCCTAAACCGTCCCCGTCCCCTAACCCTAACCCTAGCCCGAACCCTAACCCTAACCCTTCCCCGAAGCCTGACCCTCACCCGTCCCCTAATCCTAACCCGTACGCTGACACTAACCCGCGCCCTCACACGTACGCTCCCCCTAAAGCGTTGTCGTACCCTCACCTGGACCCTAAACCGTCCCTGTCCCCTAACCCTAACCCTAGCCCGAACCCTAACCCTAACCCTGCCCCGAAGCCTGCCCCTCACCCGTCCCCTAATCCTAACCCGTACGCTGACACTAACCCGGGCCCTCACACGTACGCTCCCCCTAAAGCGTTGTCGTACCCTCACCTGGACCCTAAACCGTCCCCGTCCCCTAACCCTAACCCTAGCCCGAACCCTAACCCTAACCCTGCCCCGAAGCCTGCCCCTCACCCGTCCCCTAATCCTAACCCGTACGCTGACACTAACCCGCGCCCTCACACGTACGCTCCCCCTAAAGCGTTGTCGTACCCTCACCTGGACCCTAAACAGTCCCCGTCCCCTAACCCTAACCCTAGCCCGAACCCTAACCCTAACCCTTCCCCGAAGCCTGACCCTCACCCGTCCCCTAATCCTAACCCGTACGCTGACACTAACCCGCGCCCTCACACGTACGCTCCCCCTAAAGCGTTGTCGTACCCTCACCTGGACCCTAAACCGTCCCCGTCCCCTAACCCTAACCCTAGCCCGAACCCTAACCCTAACCCTGCCCCGAAGCCTGACCCTCACCCGTCCCCTAATCCTAACCCGTACGCTGACACTAACCCGCGCCCTCACACGTACGCTCCCCCTAAAGCGTTGTCGTACCCTCACCTGGACCCTAAACCGTCCCCGTCCCCTAACCCTAACCCTAGCCCGAACCCTAACCCTAACCCTGCCCCGAAGCCTGACCCTCACCCGTCCCCTAATCCTAACCCGTACGCTGACACTAACCCGCGCCCTCACACGTACGCTCCCCCTAAAACGTTGTCGTACCCTCACCTGGACCCTAAACCGTCCCCGTCCCCTAACCCTAACCCTAGCCCGAACCTTAACCCTAACCCTGCCCCGAAGCCTGACCCTCACCCGTCCCCTAATCCTAACCCGTACGCTGACACTAACCCGCGCCCTCACACGTACGCTCCCCCTAAAGCGTTGTCGTACCCTCACCTGGACCCTAAACCGTCCCCGTCCCCTAACCCTAACCCTAGCCCGAATCCTAACCCTAACCCTGCCCCGAAGCCTGCCCCTCACCCGTCCCCTAATCCTAACCCGTACGCTGACACTAACCCGCGCCCTCACACGTACGCTCCCCCTAAAGCGTTGTCGTACCCTCACCTGGACCCTAAACCGTCCCCGTCCCCTAACCCTAACCCTAGCCCGAACCCTAACCCTAACCCTGCCCCGAAGCCTGCCCCTCACCCGTCCCCTAATCCTAACCCGTACGCTGACACTAACCCGCGCCCTCACACGTACGCTCCCCCTAAAGCGTTGTCGTACCCTCACCTGGACCCTAAACCGTCCCCGTCCCCTAACCCTAACCCTAGCCCGAACCCTAACCCTAACCCTTCCCCGAAGCCTGACCCTCACCCGTCCCCTAATCCTAACCCGTACGCTGACACTAACCCGCGCCCTCACACGTACGCTCCCCCTAAAGCGTTGTCGTAACCTCACCTGGACCCTAAACCGTCCCCGTCCCCTAACCCTAACCCTAGCCCGAACCCTAACCCTAACCCTTCCCCGAAGCCTGACCCTCACCCGTCCCCTAATCCTAACCCGTACGCTGACACTAACCCGCGCCCTCACACGTACGCTCCCCCTAAAGCGTTGTCGTACCCTCACCTGGACCCTAAACCGTCCCCGTCCCCTAACCCTAACCCTAGCCCGAACCCTAACCCTAACCCTGCCCCGAAGCCTGCCCCTCACCCGTCCCCTAATCCTAACCCGTACGCTGACACTAACCCGCGCCCTCACACGTACGCTCCCCCTAAAGCGTTGTCGTACCCTCACCTGGACCCTAAACCGTCCCCGTCCCCTAACCCTAACCCTAGCCCGAACCCTAACCCTAACCCTGCCCCGAATCCTGCCCCTCACCCGTCCCCTAATCCTAACCCGTACGCTGACACTAACCCGCGCCCTCACACGTACGCTCCCCCAAAAGCGTTGTCGTACCCTCACCTGGACCCTAAACCGTCCCCGTCCCCTAACCCTAACCCTAGCCCGAACCCTAACCCTAACCCTTCCCCGAAGCCTGACCCTCACCCGTCCCCTAATCCTAACCCGTACGCTGACACTAACCCGCGCCCTCACACGTACGCTCCCCCTAAAGCGTTGTCGTAACCTCACCTGGACCCTAAACCGTCCCCGTCCCCTAACCCTAACCCTAGCCCGAACCCTAACCCTAACCCTTCCCCGAAGCCTGACCCTCACCCGTCCCCTAATCCTAACCCGTACGCTGACACTAACCCGCGCCCTCACACGTACGCTCCCCCTAAAGCGTTGTCGTACCCTCACCTGGACCCTAAACCGTCCCCGTCCCCTAACCCTAACCCTAGCCCGAACCCTAACCCTAACCCTTCCCCGAAGCCTGACCCTCACCCGTCCCCTAATCCTAACCCGTACGCTGACACTAACCCGCGCCCTCACACGTACGCTCCCCCTAAAGTGTTGTCATACCCTCACCTGGACCGTAAACCGTCCCCGTCCCCTAACCCTAACCCTAGCCCGAACCCTAACCCTAACCCTTCCCCGAAGCCTGACCCTCACCCGTCCCCTAATCCTAACCCGTACGCTGACACTAACCCGCGCCCTCACACGTACGCTCCCCCTAAAGCGTTGTCGTACCCTCACCTGGACCCTAAACCGTCCCCGTCCCCTAACCCTAACCCTAGCCCGAACCCTAACCCTAACCCTTCCCCGAAGCCTGACCCTCACCCGTCCCCTAATCCTAACCCGTACGCTGACACTAACCCGCGCCCTCACACGTACGCTCCCCCTAAAGCGTTGTCGTACCCTCACCTGGACCCTAAACCGTCCCCGTCCCCTAACCCTAACCCTAGCCCGAACCCTAACACTAACACTTCCCCGAAGCCTGACCCTCACCCGTCCCCTAATCCTAACCCGTACGCTGACACTAACCCACGCCCTCACACGTACGCTCCCCCTAAAGCGTTGTCGTACCCTCACCTGGATCCTAAACCGTCCCCGTCCCCTAACCCTAACCCTAGCCCGAACTCTAACCCTAACCCTTCCCCGAAGCCTGACCCTCACCCGTCCCCTAATCCTAACCCGTACGCTGACACTAACCTGCGCCCTCACACGTACGCTCCCCCTAAAGCGTTGTCGTACCCTCACCTGGACCCTAAACCGTCCCCGTCCCCTAACCCTAACCCTAGCCCGAACCCTAACCCTAACCCTTCCCCGAAGCCTGACCCTCACCCGTCCCCTAATCCACACCCGTACGCTGACACTAACCCGCGCCCTCACACGTACGCTCCTCCTAAAGCGTTGTCGTACCCTCACCTGGACCCTAAACCGTCCCCGTCCCCTAACGCTAACCCTAGCCCGAACCCGAACCCTAACCCTTCCCCGAAGCCTGACCCTCACCCGTCCCCTAATCCTAACCCGTACGCTGACACTAACCCGCGCCCTCACACGTACGCTCCCCCTAAAGCGTTGTCGTACCCTCACCTGGACCCTAAACCGTCCCCGTCCCCGAACCCTAACCCTAGCCCGAACCCTAACCCTAACCCTTCCCCGAAGCCTGACCCTCACCCGTCCCCTAATCCTAACCCGTACGCTGACACTAACCCGCGCCCTCACACGTACGCTCCCCCTAAAGCGTTGTCGTACCCTCACCTGGACCCTAAACCGTCCCCGTCCCCTAACGCTAACCCTAGACCGAACCCGAAGCCTAACCCTTCCCCGAAGCCTGACCCTCACCCGTCCCCTAATCCTAACCCGTACGCTGACACTAACCCGCGCCCTCACACGTACGCTCCCCCTAAAGCGTTGTCGTACCCTCACCTGGACCCTAAACCGTCCCCGTCCCCGAACCCTAACCCTAGCCCGAACCCTAACCCTAACCCTTCCCCGAAGCCTGACCCTCACCCGTCCCCTAATCCTAACCCGTACGCTGACACTAACCCGCGCCCTCACACGTACGCTCCCCCTAAAGCGTTGTCGTACCCTCACCTGAACCCTAAACCGTCCCCGTCCCCTAACCCTAACCCTAGCCCGAACCCTAACCCTAACCCTTCCCCGAAGCCTGACCCTCACCCGTCCCCTAATCCTAACCCGTACGCTGACACTAACCCGTGCCCTCACACGTACGCTCCCCCTAAAGCGTTGTCGTACCCTCACCTGGACCCTAAACCGTCCCCGTCCCCTAACCCTAACCCTAGCCCGAACCCTAACCCTAACCCTTCCCCGAAGCCTGACCCTCACCCGTCCCCTAATCCTAACCCGTACGCTGACACTAACCCGCGCCCTCACACGTACGCTCCCCCTAAAGCGTTGTCGTACCCTCACCTGGACCCTAAACCGTCCCCGTCCCCTAACCCTAACCCTAGCCCGAACCCTAACCCTAACCCTTCCCCGAAGCCTGACCCTCACCCGTCCCCTAATCCTAACCCGTACGCTGACACTAACCCGCGCCCTCACACGTACGCTCCCCCTAAAGCGTTGTCGTACCCTCACCTGGACCCTAAACCGTCCCCGTCCCCTAACCCTAACCCTAGCCCGAACCCTAACCCTAACCCTTCCCCGAAGCCTGACCCTCACCCGTCCCCTAATCCTAACCCGTACGCTGACACTAACCCGCGCCCTCACACGTACGCTCCCCCTAAAGCGTTGTCGTACCCTCACCTGGACCCTAAACCGTCCCCGTCCCCTAACCCTAACCCTAGCCCGAACCCTAACCCTAACCCTGCCCCGAAGCCTGACCCTCACCCGTCCCCTAATCCTAACCCGTACGCTGACACTAACCCGCGCCCTCACACGTACGCTCCCCCTAAAGCGTTGTCGTACCTCACCTGGACCCTAAACCGTCCCCGTCCCCTAACCCTAACCCTAGCCCGAACCCTAACCCTAACCCTGCCCCGAAGCCTGACCCTCACCCGTCCCCTAATCCTAACCCGTACGCTGACACTAACCCGCACCCTCACACGTACGCTCCCCCTAAAGCGTTGTCGTACCCTCACCTGGACCCTAAACCGTCCCCGTCCCCTAACCCTAACCCTAGCCCGAACCCTAACCCTAACCCTGCCCCGAAGCCTGACCCTCACCCGTCCCCTAATCCTAACCCGTACGCTGACACTAACCCGCGCCCTCACACGTACGCTCCCCCTAAAGCATTGTCGTACCCTCACCTGGACCCTAAACCGTCCCCTAACCCTAACCCTAACCCTAGCCAGAACCCTAACCCTAACCCTGCCCCGAAGCCTGACCCTCACCCGTCCCCTAATCCTAACCCGTACGCTGACACTAACCCGCGCCCTCACACGTACGCTCCCCCTAAAGCGTTGTCGTACCCTCACCTGGACCCTAAACCGTCCCCGTCCCCTAACCCTAACCCTAACCCTTCCCCGAAGCCTGACCCTCACCCGTCCCCTAATCCTAACCCGTACGCTGACACTAACCCGCGCCCTCACACGTACGCTCCCCCTAAAGCGTTGTCGTACCCTCACCTGGACCCTAAACCGTCCCCGTCCCCTAACCCTAACCCTAGCCCGAACCCTAACCCTAACCCTTCCCCGAAGCCTGACCCTCACCCGTCCCCTAATCCTAACCCGTACGCTGACACTAACCCGCGCCCTCACACGTACGCTCCCCCTAAAGCGTTGTCGTACCCTCACCTGGACCCTAAACCGTCCCCGTCCCCTAACCCTAACCCTAGCCCGAACCCTAACCCTAACCCTTCCCCGAAGCCTGACCCTCACCCGTCCCCTAATCCTAACCCGTACGCTGACACTAACCCGCGCCCTCACACGTACGCTCCCCCTAAAGCGTTGTCGTACCCTCACCTGGACCCTAAACCGTCCCCGTCCCCTAACCGTAACCCTAGCCCGAACCCTAACCCTAACCCTTCCCCGAAGCCTGACCCTCACCCGTCCCCTAATCCTAACCCGTACGCTGACACTAACCCGCGCCCTCACACGTACGCTCCCCCTAAAGCGTTGTCGTACCCTCACCTGGACCGTAAACCGTCCCCGTCCCCTAACCCTAACCCTAGCCCGAACCCTAACCCTAACCCTTCCCCGAAGCCTGACCCTCACCCGTCCCCTAATCCTAACCCGTACGCTGACACTAACCCGGGCCCTCACACGTACGCTCCCCCTAAAGCGTTGTCGTACCCTCACCTGGACCCTAAACCGTCCCCGTCCCCTAACCCTAACCCTAGCCCGAACCCTAACCCTAACCCTGCCCCGAAGCCTGACCCTCACCCGTCCCCTAATCCTAACCCGTACGCTGACACTAACCCGCGCCCTGACACGTACGCTCCCCCTAAAGCGTTGTCGTACCCTCACCTGGACCCTAAACCGTCCCCGTCCCCTAACCCTAACCCTAGCCCGAACCCTAACCCTAACCCTTCCCCGAAGCCTGACCCTCACCCGTCCCCTAATCCTAACCCGTACGCTGACACTAACCCGTGCCCTCACACGTACGCTCCCCCTAAAGCGTTGTCGTACCCTCACCTGGACCCTAAACCGTCCCCGTCCCCTAACCCTAACCCTAGCCCGAACCCTAACCCTAACACTGCCCCGAAGCCTGACCCTCACCCGTCCCCTAATCCTAACCCGTACGCTGACACTAACCCGCGCCCTCACACGTACGCTCCCCCTAAAGCGTTGTCGTACCCTCACCTGGACCCTAAACCGTCCCCGTCCCCTAACCCTAACCCTAGCCCGAACCCTAACCCTAACCCTTCCCCGAAGCCTGACCCTCACCCGTCCCCTAATCCTAACCCGTACGCTGACACTAACCCGCGCCCTCACACGTACGCTCCCCCTAAAGCGTTGTCGTACCCTCACCTGGACCCTAAACCGTCCCCGTCCCCTAACCCTAACCCTAGCCCGAACCTTAACCCTAACCCTGCCCCGAAGCCTGACCCTCACCCGTCCCCTAATCCTAACCCGTACGCTGACACTAACCCGCGCCCTCACACGTACGCTCCCCCTAAAGCGTTGTCGTACCCTCACCTGGACCCTAAACCGTCCCCGTCCCCTAACCCTAACCCTAGCCCGAATCCTAACCCTAACCCTGCCCCGAAGCCTGCCCCTCACCCGTCCCCTAATCCTAACCCGTACGCTGACACTAACCCGCGCCCTCACACGTACGCTCCCCCTAAAGCGTTGTCGTACCCTCACCTGGACCCTAAACCGTCCCCGTCCCCTAACCCTAACCCTAGCCCGAACCCTAACCCTAACCCTGCCCCGAAGCCTGCCCCTCACCCGTCCCCTAATCCTAACCCGTACGCTGACACTAACCCGCGCCCTCACACGTACGCTCCCCCTAAAGCGTTGTCGTACCCTCACCTGGACCCTAAACCGTCCCCGTCCCCTAACCCTAACCCTAGCCCGAACCCTAACCCTAACCCTTCCCCGAAGCCTGACCCTCACCCGTCCCCTAATCCTAACCCGTACGCTGACACTAACCCGCGCCCTCACACGTACGCTCCCCCTAAAGCGTTGTCGTAACCTCACCTGGACCCTAAACCGTCCCCGTCCCCTAACCCTAACCCTAGCCCGAACCCTAACCCTAACCCTTCCCCGAAGCCTGACCCTCACCCGTCCCCTAATCCTAACCCGTACGCTGACACTAACCCGCGCCCTCACACGTACGCTCCCCCTAAAGCGTTGTCGTACCCTCACCTGGACCCTAAACCGTCCCCGTCCCCTAACCCTAACCCTA
Source organism: Grampus griseus (assembly GCF_964374135.1). Classification (NCBI taxonomy): domain Eukaryota; kingdom Metazoa; phylum Chordata; class Mammalia; order Artiodactyla; family Delphinidae; genus Grampus; species Grampus griseus. Next base: position 102,102 of record NW_028133182.1, on the reverse strand, counting down.
GCCCGAACCCTAACCCTAACCCTGCCCCGAAGCCTGCCCCTCACCCGTCCCCTAATCCTAACCCGTACGCTGACACTAACCCGCGCCCTCACACGTACGCTCCCCCTAAAGCGTTGTCGTACCCTCACCTGGACCCTAAACCGTCCCCGTCCCCTAACCCTAACCCTAGCCCGAACCCTAACCCTAACCCTGCCCCGAATCCTGCCCCTCACCCGTCCCCTAATCCTAACCCGTACGCTGACACTAACCCGCGCCCTCACACGTACGCTCCCCCAAAAGCGTTGTCGTACCCTCACCTGGACCCTAAACCGTCCCCGTCCCCTAACCCTAACCCTAGCCCGAACCCTAACCCTAACCCTTCCCCGAAGCCTGACCCTCACCCGTCCCCTAATCCTAACCCGTACGCTGACACTAACCCGCGCCCTCACACGTACGCTCCCCCTAAAGCGTTGTCGTAACCTCACCTGGACCCTAAACCGTCCCCGTCCCCTAACCCTAACCCTAGCCCGAACCCTAACCCTAACCCTTCCCCGAAGCCTGACCCTCACCCGTCCCCTAATCCTAACCCGTACGCTGACACTAACCCGCGCCCTCACACGTACGCTCCCCCTAAAGCGTTGTCGTACCCTCAACTGGACCCTAAACCGTCCCCGTCCCCTAACCCTAACCCTAGCCCGAACCCTAACCCTAACCCTTCCCCGAAGCCTGACCCTCACCCGTCCCCTAATCCTAACCCGTACGCTGACACTAACCCGCGCCCTCACACGTACGCTCCCCCTAAAGTGTTGTCGTACCCTCACCTGGACCGTAAACCGTCCCCGTCCCCTAACCCTAACCCTAGCCCGAACCCTAACCCTAACCCTTCCCCGAAGCCTGACCCTCACCCGTCCCCTAATCCTAACCCGTACGCTGACACTAACCCGCGCCCTCACACGTACGCTCCCCCTAAAGCGTTGTCGTACCCTCACCTGGACCCTAAACCGTCCCCGTCCCCTAACCCTAACCCTAGCCCGAACCCTAACCCTAACCCTTCCCCGAAGCCTGACCCTCACCCGTCCCCTAATCCTAACCCGTACGCTGACACTAACCCGCGCCCTCACACGTACGCTCCCCCTAAAGCGTTGTCGTACCCTCACCTGGACCCTAAACCGTCCCCGTCCCCTAACCCTAACCCTAGCCCGAACCCTAACACTAACACTTCCCCGAAGCCTGACCCTCACCCGTCCCCTAATCCTAACCCGTACGCTGACACTAACCCACGCCCTCACACGTACGCTCCCCCTAAAGCGTTGTCGTACCCTCACCTGGATCCTAAACCGTCCCCGTCCCCTAACCCTAACCCTAGCCCGAACTCTAACCCTAACCCTTCCCCGAAGCCTGACCCTCACCCGTCCCCTAATCCTAACCCGTACGCTGACACTAACCTGCGCCCTCACACGTACGCTCCCCCTAAAGCGTTGTCGTACCCTCACCTGGACCCTAAACCGTCCCCGTCCCCTAACCCTAACCCTAGCCCGAACCCTAACCCTAACCCTTCCCCGAAGCCTGACCCTCACCCGTCCCCTAATCCACACCCGTACGCTGACACTAACCCGCGCCCTCACACGTACGCTCCCCCTAAAGCGTTGTCGTACCCTCACCTGGACCCTAAACCGTCCCCGTCCCCTAACGCTAACCCTAGCCCGAACCCGAACCCTAACCCTTCCCCGAAGCCTGACCCTCACCCGTCCCCTAATCCTAACCCGTACGCTGACACTAACCCGCGCCCTCACACGTACGCTCCCCCTAAAGCGTTGTCGTACCCTCACCTGGACCCTAAACCGTCCCCGTCCCCGAACCCTAACCCTAGCCCGAACCCTAACCCTAACCCTTCCCCGAAGCCTGACCCTCACCCGTCCCCTAATCCTAACCCGTACGCTGACACTAACCCGCGCCCTCACACGTACGCTCCCCCTAAAGCGTTGTCGTACCCTCACCTGGACCCTAAACCGTCCCCGTCCCCTAACGCTAACCCTAGACCGAACCCGAAGCCTAACCCTTCCCCGAAGCCTGACCCTCACCCGTCCCCTAATCCTAACCCGTACGCTGACACTAACCCGCGCCCTCACACGTACGCTCCCCCTAAAGCGTTGTCGTACCCTCACCTGGACCCTAAACCGTCCCCGTCCCCGAACCCTAACCCTAGCCCGAACCCTAACCCTAACCCTTCCCCGAAGCCTGACCCTCACCCGTCCCCTAATCCTAACCCGTACGCTGACACTAACCCGCGCCCTCACACGTACGCTCCCCCTAAAGCGTTGTCGTACCCTCACCTGAACCCTAAACCGTCCCCGTCCCCTAACCCTAACCCTAGCCCGAACCCTAACCCTAACCCTTCCCCGAAGCCTGACCCTCACCCGTCCCCTAATCCTAACCCGTACGCTGACACTAACCCGTGCCCTCACACGTACGCTCCCCCTAAAGCGTTGTCGTACCCTCACCTGGACCCTAAACCGTCCCCGTCCCCTAACCCTAACCCTAGCCCGAACCCTAACCCTAACCCTTCCCCGAAGCCTGACCCTCACCCGTCCCCTAATCCTAACCCGTACGCTGACACTAACCCGCGCCCTCACACGTACGCTCCCCCTAAAGCGTTGTCGTACCCTCACCTGGACCCTAAACCGTCCCCGTCCCCTAACCCTAACCCTAGCCCGAACCCTAACCCTAACCCTTCCCCGAAGCCTGACCCTCACCCGTCCCCTAATCCTAACCAGTACGCTGACACTAACCCGCGCCCTCACACGTACGCTCCCCCTAAAGCGTTGTCGTACCCTCACCTGGACCCTAAACCGTCCCCGTCCCCTAACCCTAACCCTAGCCCGAACCCTAACCCTAACCCTTCCCCGAAGCCTGACCCTCACCCGTCCCCTAATCCTAACCCGTACGCTGACACTAACCCGCGCCCTCACACGTACGCTCCGCCTAAAGCGTTGTCGTACCCTCACCTGGACCCTAAACCGTCCCCGTCCCCTAACCCTAACCCTAGCCCGAACCCTAACCCTAACCCTGCCCCGAAGCCTGACCCTCACCCGTCCCCTAATCCTAACCCGTACGCTGACACTAACCCGCGCCCTCACACGTACGCTCCCCCTAAAGCGTTGTCGTACCTCACCTGGACCCTAAACCGTCCCCGTCCCCTAACCCTAACCCTAGCCCGAACCCTAACCCTAACCCTGCCCCGAAGCCTGACCATCACCCGTCCCCTAATCCTAACCCGTACGCTGACACTAACCCGCACCCTCACACGTACGCTCCCCCTAAAGCGTTGTCGTACCCTCACCTGGACCCTAAACCGTCCCCGTCCCCTAACCCTAACCCTAGCCCGAACCCTAACCCTAACCCTGCCCCGAAGCCTGACCCTCACCCGTCCCCTAATCCTAACCCGTACGCTGACACTAACCCGCGCCCTCACACGTACGCTCCCCCTAAAGCATTGTCGTACCCTCACCTGGACCCTAAACCGTCCCCTAACCCTAACCCTAACCCTAGCCAGAACCCTAACCCTAACCCTGCCCCGAAGCCTGACCCTCACCCGTCCCCTAATCCTAACCCGTACGCTGACACTAACCCGCGCCCTCACACGTACGCTCCCCCTAAAGCGTTGTCGTACCCTCACCTGGACCCTAAACCGTCCCCGTCCCCTAACCCTAACCCTAACCCTTCCCCGAAGCCTGACCCTCACCCGTCCCCTAATCCTAACCCGTACGCTGACACTAACCCGCGCCCTCACACGTACGCTCCCCCTAAAGCGTTGTCGTACCCTCACCTGGACCCTAAACCGTCCTCGTCCCCTAACCCTAACCCTAGCCCGAACCCTAACCCTAACCCTTCCCCGAAGCCTGACCCTCACCCGTCCCCTAATCCTAACCCGTACGCTGACACTAACCCGCGCCCTCACACGTACGCTCCCCCTAAAGCGTTGTCGTACCCTCACCTGGACCCTAAACCGTCCCCGTCCCCTAACCCTAACCCTCCCCGAACCCTAACCCTAACCCTTCCCCGAAGCCTGACCCTCACCCGTCCCCTAATCCTAACCCGTACGCTGACACTAACCCGCGCCCTCACACGTACGCTCCCCCTAAAGCGTTGTCGTACCCTCACCTGGACCCTAAACCGTCCCCGTCCCCTAACCGTAACCCTAGCCCGAACCCTAACCCTAACCCTTCCCCGAAGCCTGACCCTCACCCGTCCCCTAATCCTAACCCGTACGCTGACACTAACCCGCGCCCTCACACGTACGCTCCCCCTAAAGCGTTGTCGTACCCTCACCTGGACCGTAAACCGTCCCCGTCCCCTAACCCTAACCCTAGCCCGAACCCTAACCCTAACCCTTCCCCGAAGCCTGACCCTCACCCGTCCCCTAATCCTAACCCGTACGCTGACACTAACCCGGGCCCTCACACGTACGCTCCCCCTAAAGCGTTGTCGTACCCTCACCTGGACCCTAAACCGTCCCCGTCCCCTAACCCTAACCCTAGCCCGAACCCTAACCCTAACCCTGCCCCGAAGCCTGACCCTCACCCGTCCCCTAATCCTAACCCGTACGCTGACACTAACCCGCGCCCTGACACGTACGCTCCCCCTAAAGCGTTGTCGTACCCTCACCTGGACCCTAAACCGTCCCCGTCCCCTAACCCTAACCCTAGCCCGAACCCTAACCCTAACCCTTCCCCGAAGCCTGACCCTCACCCGTCCCCTAATCCTAACCCGTACGCTGACACTAACCCGTGCCCTCACACGTACGCTCCCCCTAAAGCGTTGTCGTACCCTCACCTGGACCCTAAACCGTCCCCGTCCCCTAACCCTAACCCTAGCCCGAACCCTAACCCTAACACTGCCCCGAAGCCTGACCCTCACCCGTCCCCTAATCCTAACCCGTACGCTGACACTAACCCGCGCCCTCACACGTACGCTCCCCCTAAAGCGTTGTCGTACCCTCACCTGGACCCTAAACCGTCCCCGTCCCCTAACCCTAACCCTAGCCCGAACCCTAACCCTAACCCTTCCCCGAAGCCTGACCCTCACCCGTCCCCTAATCCTAACCCGTACGCTGACACTAACCCGCGCCCTCACACGTACGCTCCCCCTAAAGCGTTGTCGTACCCTCACCTGGACCCTAAACCGTCCCCGTCCCCTAACCCTAACCCTAGCCCGAACCCTAACCCTAACCCTTCCCCGAAGCCTGACCCTCACCCGTCCCCTAATCCTAACCCGTACGCTGACACTAACCCGCGCCCTCACACGTACGCTCCCCCTAAAGCGTTGTCGTACCCTCACCTGGACCCTAAACCGTCCCCGTCCCCTAACCCTAACCCTAGCCCGAAACCTAACCCTAACCCTGCCCCGAAGCCTGACCCTCACCCGTCCCCTAATCCTAACCCGTACGCTGACACTAACCCGCGCCCTCACACGTACGCTCCCCCTAAAGCGTTGTCGTACCCTCACCTGGACCCTAAACCGTCCCCGTCCCCTAACCCTAACCCTAGCCCGAACCCTAACCCTAACCCTGCCCCGAAGCCTGACCCTCACCCGTCCCCTAATCCTAACCCGTACTCTGACACTAACCCGCGCCCTCACACGTACGCTCCCACTAAAGCGTTGTCGTACCCTCACCTGGACCCTAAACCGTCCCCGTCCCCTAACCCTAACCCTAGCCCGAACCCTAACCCTAACCCTGCCCCGAAGCCTGACCCTCACCCGTCCCCTAATCCTAACCCGTACGCTGACACTAACCCGCGCCCTCACACGTACGCTCCCCCTAAAGCGTTGTCGTACCCTCACCTGGACCCTAAACCGTCCCCGTCTCCTAACCCTAACCCTAGCCCGAACCCTAACCCTAACCCTGCCCCGAAGCCTGACCCTCACCCGTCCCCTAATCCTAACCCGTACGCTGACACTAACCCGCGCCCTCACACGTACGCTCCCCCTAAAGCGTTGTCGTACCCTCACCTGGACCCTAAACCGTCCCCATCCCCTAACCCTAACCCTAGCCCGAACCCTAACCCTAACCCTTCCCCGAAGCCTGACCCTCACCCGTCCCCTAATCCTAACCCGTACGCTGACACTAACCCGCGCCCTCACACGTACGCTCCCCCTAAAGCGTTGTCGTACCCTCACCTGGACCCTAAACCGTCCCCGTCCCCTAACCCTAACCCTAGCCCGAACCCTAACCCTAACCCTTCCCCGAAGCCTGACCCTCACCCGTCCCCTAATCCTAACCCGTACGCTGACACTAACCCGCGCCCTCACACGTACGCTCCCCCTAAAGCGTTGTCGTACCCTCACCTGGACCCTAAACCGTCCCCGTCCCCTAACCCTAACCCTAGCCCGAACCCTAACCCTAACCCTGCCCCGAAGCCTGCCCCTCACCCGTCCCCTAATCCTAACCCGTACGCTGACACTAACCCGGGCCCTCACACGTACACTCCCCCTAAAGCGTTGTCGTACCCTCACCTGGACCCTAAACCGTCCCCGTCCCCTAACCCTAACCCTAGCCCGAACCCTAACCCTAACCCTTCCCCGAAGCCTGACCCTCACCCGTCCCCTAATCCTAACCCGTACGCTGACACTAACCCGCGCCCTCACACGTACGCACCCCTTAAAGCGTAGTGGTACCCTCTCCTGGACCCTAAACGGTCCCCGTCCCCTAACCCTAACCCTAGCCCGAACCCTAACCCTAACCCTTCCCCGAAGCCTGCCCCTCACCCGTCCCCTAATCCTAACCCGTACGCTGACACTAACCCGCGCCCTCACACGTACGCTCCCCCTAAAGCGTTGTCGTACCCTCACCTGGACCCTAAACCGTCCCCGTCCCCTAACCCTAACCCTAGCCCGAACCCTAACCCTAACCCTTCCCCGAAGCCTGACCCTCACCCGTCCCCTAATCCTAACCCGTACGCTGACACTAACCCGCGCCCTCACACGTACGCTCCCGCTAAAGCGTTGTCGTACCCTCACCTGGACCCTAAACCGTCCCCGTCCCCTAACCCTAACCCTAGCCCGAAACCTAACCCTAACCCTTCCCCGAAGCCTGACCCTCACCCGTCCCCTAATCCTAACCAGTACGCTGACACTAACCCGGGCCCTCACACGTACGCTCCCCCTAAAGCGTTGTCGTACCCTCACCTGGACCCTAAACCGTCCCCGTCCCCTAACCCTAACCCTAGCCCGAACCCTAACCCTAACCCTTCCCCGAAGCCTGACCCTCACCCGTCCCCTAATCCTAACCCGTACGCTGACACTAACCCACGCCCTCACACGTACGCTCCCGCTAAAGCGTTGTCGTACCCTCACCTGGACCCTAAACCGTCCCCGTCCCCTAACCCTAACCCTAGCCCGAACCCTAACCCTAACCCTTCCCCGAAGCCTGACCCTCACCCGTCCCCTAATCCTAACCCGTACGCTGACACTAACCCGCGCCCTCACACGTACGCTCCCCCTAAAGCGTTGTCGTACCCTCACCTGGACCCTAAACCGTCCCCGTCCCCTAACCCTAACCCTAGCCCGAACCCTAACCCTAACCCTTCCCCGAAGCCTGACCCTCACCCGTCCCCTAATCCTAACCCGTACGCTGACACTAACCCGCGCCCTCACACGTACGCTCCCCTTAAAGCGTTGTCGTACCCTCACCTGGACCCTAAACCGTCCCCGTCCCCTAACCCTAACCCTAGCCCGAACCCTAACCCTAACCCTTCCCCGAAGCCTGACCCTCACCCGTCCCCTAATCCTAACCCGTACGCTGACACTAACCAGCGCCCTCACACGTACGCTCCCCCTAAAGTGTTGTCGTACCCTCACCTGGACCCTAAACCGTCCCCGTCCCCTAACCCTAACCCTAGCCCGAACCCTAACCCTAACCCTTCCCCGAAGCCTGACCCTCACCCGTCCCCTAATCCTAACCCGTACGCTGACACTAACCCGCGCCCTCACACGTACGCTCCCCCTAAAGCGTTGTCGTACCCTCACCTGGACCCTAAACCGTCCCCGTCCCCGAACCCTAACCCTAGCCCGAACCCTAACCCTAACCCTTCCCCGAAGCCTGACCCTCACCCGTCCCCTAATCCTAACCCGTACGCTGACACTAACCCGTGCCCTCACATGTACGCTCCCCCTAAAGCGTTGTCGTACCCTCACCTGAACCCTAAACCGTCCCCGTCCCCTAACCCTAACCCTAGCCCGAACCCTAACCCTAACCCTTCCCCGAAGCCTGACCCTCACCCGTCCCCTAATCCTAACCCGTACGCTGACACTAACCCGCGCCCTCACACGTACGCTCCCCCTAAAGCGTTGTCGTACCCTCACCTGGACACTAAACCGTCCCCGTCCCCTAACCCTAACCCTAGCCCGAACCCTAACCCTAACCCTTCCCCGAAGCCTGACCCTCACCCGTCCCCTAATCCTAAACCGTACGCTGACACTAACCCGCGCCCTCACACGTACGCTCCCCCTAAAGCGTTGTCGTACCCTCACCTGGACCCTAAACCGTCCCCGTCCCCTAACCCTAACCCTAGCCCGAACCCTAACCCTAACCCTTCCCCGAAGCCTGACCCTCACCCGTCCCCTAATCCTAACCCGTACGCTGACACTAACCCGCGCCCTCACACGTACGCTCCCCCTAAAGCGTTGTCGTACCCTCACCTGGACCCTAAACCGTCCCCGTCCCCTAACCCTAACCCTAGCCCGAACCCTAACCCTAACCCTTCCCCGAAGCCTGACCCTCACCCGTCCCCTAATCCTAACCCGTACGCTGACACTAACCCGCGCCCTCACACGTACGCTCCCCCTAAAGCGTTGTCGTACCCTCACCTGGACCCTAAACCGTCCCCGTCCCCTAACCCTAACCCTAGCCCGAACCCTAACCCTAACCCTGCCCCGAAGCCTGACCCTCACCCGTCCCCTAATCCTAACCCGTACGCTGACACTAACCCGCACCCTCACACGTACGCTCCCCCTAAAGCGTTGTCGTACCCTCACCTGGACCCTAAACCGTCCCCGTCCCCTAACCCTAACCCTAGCCCGAACCCTAACCCTAACCCTGCCCCGAAGCCTGACCCTCACCCGTCCCCTAATCCTAACCCGTACGCTGACACTAACCCGCGCCCTCACACGTACGCTCCCCCTAAAGCGTTGTCGTACCCTCACCTGGACCCTAAACCGTCCCCTAACCCTAACCCTAACCCTAGCCCGAACCCTAACCCTAACCCTGCCCCGAAGCCTGACCCTCACCCGTCCCCTAATCCTAACCCGTACGCTGACACTAACCCGCGCCCTCACACGTACGCTCCCCCTAAAGCATTGTCGTACCCTCACCTGGACCCTAAACCGTCCCCGTCCCCTAACCCTAACCCTAGCCCGAACCCTAACCCTAACCCTGCCCCGAAGCCTGCCCCTCACCCGTCCCCTAATCCTAACCCGTACGCTGACACTAACCCGCGCCCTCACACGTACGCTCCCCCTAAAGCGTTGTCGTACCCTCACCTGCACCCTAAACCGTCCCCGTCCCCTAACCCTAACCCTAGCCCGAACCCTAACCCTAACCCTTCCCCGAAGCCTGACCCTCACCCGTCCCCTAATCCTAACCCGTACGCTGACACTAACTCGCGCCCTCACACGTACGCACCCCCTAAAGCGTTGTCGTACCCTCACCTGGACCCTAAACCGTCCCCGTCCCCTAACCCTAACCCTAGCCCGAACCCTAACCCTAACCCTTCCCCGAAGCCTGACCCTCACCCGTCCCCTAATCCTAACCCGTACGCTGACACTAACCTGCGCCCTCACACGTACGCTCCCCCTAAAGCGTTGTCGTACCCTCACCTGGACCCTAAACCGTCCTCGTCCCCTAACCCTAACCCTAGCCCGAACCCTAACCCTAACCCTTCCCCGAAGCCTGACCCTCACCCGTCCCCTAATCCTAACCCGTATGCTGACACTAACCCGCGCCCTCACACGTACGCTCCCCCTAAAGCGTTGTCGTACCCTCACCTGGACCCTAAACCGTCCCCGTCCCCTAACCCTAACCCTAACCCTTCCCCGAAACCTGACACTCACCCGTCCCCTAATCCTAACCCGTACGCTGACACTAACCCGCGCCCTCACACGTACGCTCCCCCTAAAGCGTTGTCGTACCCTCACCTGGACCCTAAACCGTCCCCGTCCCCTAACCCTAACCCTAGCCCGAACCCTAACCCTAACCCTGCCCCGAAGCCTGACCCTCACCCGTCCCCTAATCCTAACCCGTACGCTGACACTAACCCGCGCCCTCACACGTACGCTCCCCCTAAAGCGTTGTCGTACCCTCACCTGGACCCTAAACCGTCCCCGTCCCCTAACCCTAACCCTAGCCCGAACCCTAACCCTAACCCTTCCCCGAAGCCTGACCCTCACCCGTCCCCTAATCCTAACCCGTACGCTGACACTAACCCGCGCCCTCACACGTACGCTCCCCCTAAAGCGTTGTCGTACCCTCACCTGGACCCTAAACCGTCCCCGTCCCCTAACCCTAACCCTAGCCCGAACCCTAACCCTAACCCTTCCCCGAAGCCTGACCCTCACCCGTCCCCTAATCCTAACCCGTACGCTGACACTAACCAGGGCCCTCACACGTACGCTCCCCCTAAAGCATTGTCGTACCCTCACCTGGACCCTAAACCGTCCCCGTCCCCTAACCCTAACCCTAGCCCGAACCCTAACCCTAACCCTTCCCCGAAGCCTGACCCTCACCCGTCCCCTAATCCTAACCCGTACGCTGACACTAACCCGCGCCCTCACACGTACGCTCCCCCTAAAGCGTTGTCGTACCCTCACCTGGACCCTAAACCGTCCCCGTCCCCTAACCCTAACCCTAGCCCGAACCCTAACCCTAACCCTTCCCCGAAGCCTGACCCTCACCCGTCCCCTAATCCTAACCCGTACGCTGACACTAACCCGTGCCCTCACACGTACGCTCCCCCTAAAGCGTTGTCGTACCCTCACCTGGACCCTAAACCGTCCCCGTCCCCTAACCCTAACCCTAGCCCGAACCCTAACCCTAACCCTGCCCCGAAGCCTGACCCTCACCCGTCCCCTAATCCTAACCCGTACGCTGACACTAACCCGCGCCCTCACACGTACGCTCCCCCTAAAGCGTTGTCGTACCCTCACCTGGACCCTAAACCGTCCCCGTCCCCTAACCCTAACCCTAGCCCGAACCCTAACCCTAACCCTTCCCCGAAGCCTGACCCTCACCCGTCCCCTAATCCTAACCCGTACGCTGACACTAACCCGCGCCCTCACACGTACGCTCCCCCTAAAGCGTTGTCGTACCCTCACCGGGACCCTAAACCGTCCTCGTCCCCTAACCCTAACCCTAGCCCGAACCCTAACCCTAACCCTTCCCCGAAGCCTGACCCTCACCCGTCCCCTAATCCTAACCCGTACGCTGACACTAACCCGCGCCCTCACACGTACGCTCCCCCTAAAGCGTTGTCGTACCCTCACCTGGACCCTAAACCGTCCCCGTCCCCTAACCCTAACCCTAGCCCGAACCCTAACCCTAACCCTTCCCCGAAGCCTGACCCTCACCCGTCCCCTAATCCTAACCCGTACGCTGACACTAACCCGCGGCCTCACACGTACGCTCCCCCTAAAGCGTTGTCGTACCCTCACCTGGACCCTAAACCGTCCCCGTCCCCTAACCCTAACCCTAGCCCGAACCCTAACACTAACCCTTCCCCGAAGCCTGACCCTCACCCGTCCCCTAATCCTAACCCGTACGCTGACACTAACCCGCGCCCTCACACGTACGCTCCCCCTAAAGCGTTGTCGTACCCTCACCTGGACCCTAAACCGTCCCCGTCCCCTAACCCTAACCCTAGCCCGAACTCTAACCCTAACACTTCCCCGAAGCCTGACCCTCACCCGTCCCCTAATCCTAACCCGTACGCTGACACTAACCTGCGCCCTCACACGTACGCTCCCCCTAAAGCGTTGTCGTACCCTCACCTGGACCCTAAACCGTCCCCGTCCCCTAACACTAACCCTAGCCCGAACCCTAACCCTAACCCTTCCCCGAAGCCTGATCCTCACCCGTCCCCTAATCCACACCCGTACGCTGACACTAACCCGCGCCCTCACACGTACGCTCCCCCTAAAGCGTTGTCGTACCCTCACCTGGACCCTAAACCGTCCCCGTCCCCTAACGCTAACCCTAGCCCGAACCCGAACCCTAACCCTTCCCCGAAGCCTGACCCTCACCCGTCCCCTAATCCTAACCCGTACGCTGACACTAACCCGCGCCCTCACACGTACGCTCCCCCTAAAGCGTTGTCGTACCCTCACCTGGACCCTAAACCGTCCCCGTCCCCGAACCCTAACCCTAGCCCGAACCCTAACCCTAACCCTTCCCCGAAGCCTGACCCTCACCCGTCCCCTAATCCTAACCCGTACGCTGACACTAACCCGCGCCCTCACACGTACGCTCCCCCTAAAGCGTTGTCGTACCCTCACCTGGACCCTAAACCGTCCCCGTCCCCTAACGCTAACCCTAGACCGAACCCGAAGCCTAACCCTTCCCCGAAGCCTGACCCTCACCCGTCCCCTAATCCTAACCCGTACGCTGACACTAACCCGCGCCCTCACACGTACGCTCCCCCTAAAGCGTTGTCGTACCCTCACCTGGACCCTAAACCGTCCCCGTCCCCGAACCCTAACCCTAGCCCGAACCCTAACCCTAACCCTTCCCCGAAGCCTGACCCTCACCCGTCCCCTAATCCTAACCCGTACGCTGACACTAACCCGTGCCCTCACATGTACGCTCCCCCTAAAGCGTTGTCGTACCCTCACCTGAACCCTAAACCGTCCCCGTCCCCTAACCCTAACCCTAGCCCGAACCCTAACCCTAACCCTTCCCCGAAGCCTGACCCTCACCCGTCCCCTAATCCTAACCCGTACGCTGACACTAACCCGCGCCCTCACACGTACGCTCCCCCTAAAGCGTTGTCGTACCCTCACCTGGACCCTAAACCGTCCCCGTCCCCTAACCCTAACCCTAGCCCGAACCCTAACCCTAACCCTTCCCCGAAGCCTGACCCTCACCCGTCCCCTAATCCTAACCCGTACGCTGACACTAACCCGCGCCCTCACACGTACGCTCCCCCTAAAGCGTTGTCGTACCCTCACCTGGACCCTAAACCGTCCCCGTCCCCTAACCCTAACCCTAGCCCGAACCCTAACCCTAACCCTTCCCCGAAGCCTGACCCTCACCCGTCCCCTAATCCTAACCCGTACGCTGACACTAACCCGCGCCCTCACACGTACGCTCCCCCTAAAGCGTTGTCGTACCCTCACCTGGACCCTAAACCGTCCCCGTCCCCTAACCCTAACCCTAGCCCGAACCCTAACCCTAACCCTTCCCCGAAGCCTGACCCTCACCCGTCCCCTAATCCTAACCCGTACGCTGACACTAACCCGCGCCCTCACACGTACGCTCCCCCTAAAGCGTTGTCGTACCCTCACCTGGACCCTAAACCGTCCCCGTCCCCTAACCCTAACCCTAGCCCGAACCCTAACCCTAACCCTGCCCCGAAGCCTGACCCTCACCCGTCCCCTAATCCTAACCCGTACGCTGACACTAACCCGCACCCTCACACGTACGCTCCCCCTAAAGCGTTGTCGTACCCTCACCTGGACCCTAAACCGTCCCCGTCCCCTAACCCTAACCCTAGCCCGAACCCTAACCCTAACCCTGCCCCGAAGCCTGACCCTCACCCGTCCCCTAATCCTAACCCGTACGCTGACACTAACCCGCGCCCTCACACGTACGCTCCCCCTAAAGCGTTGTCGTACCCTCACCTGGACCCTAAACCGTCCCCTAACCCTAACCCTAACCCTAGCCCGAACCCTAACCCTAACCCTGCCCCGAAGCCTGACCCTCACCCGTCCCCTAATCCTAACCCGTACGCTGACACTAACCCGCGCCCTCACACGTACGCTCCCCCTAAAGCGTTGTCGTACCCTCACCTGGACCCTAAACCGTCCCCGTCCCCTAACCCTAACCCTAGCCCGAACCCTAACCCTAACCCTGCCCCGAAGCCTGCCCCTCACCCGTCCCCTAATCCTAACCCGTACGCTGACACTAACCCGCGCCCTCACACGTACGCTCCCCCTAAAGCGTTGTCGTACCCTCACCTGCACCCTAAACCGTCCCCGTCCCCTAACCCTAACCCTAGCCCGAACCCTAACCCTAACCCTTCCCCGAAGCCTGACCCTCACCCGTCCCCTAATCCTAACCCGTACGCTGACACTAACTCGCGCCCTCACACGTACGCACCCCCTAAAGCGTTGTCGTACCCTCACCTGGACCCTAAACCGTCCCCGTCCCCTAACCCTAACCCTAGCCCGAACCCTAACCCTAACCCTTCCCCGAAGCCTGACCCTCACCCGTCCCCTAATCCTAACCCGTACGCTGACACTAACCTGCGCCCTCACACGTACGCTCCCCCTAAAGCGTTGTCGTACCCTCACCTGGACCCTAAACCGTCCCCGTCCCCTAACCCTAACCCTAGCCCGAACCCTAACCCTAACCCTTCCCCGAAGCCTGACCCTCACCCGTCCCCTAATCCTAACCCGTATGCTGACACTAACCCGCGCCCTCACACGTACGCTCCCCCTAAAGCGTTGTCGTACCCTCACCTGGACCCTAAACCGTCCCCGTCCCCTAACCCTAACCCTAAACCTTCCCCGAAACCTGACACTCACCCGTCCCCTAATCCTAACCCGTACGCTGACACTAACCCGCGCCCTCACACGTACGCTCCCCCTAAAGCGTTGTCGTACCCTCACCTGGACCCTAAACCGTCCCCGTCCCCTAACCCTAACCCTAGCCCGAACCCTAACCCTAACCCTTCCCCGAAGCCTGACCCTCACCCGTACCCTAATCCTAACCCGTACGCTGACACTAACCCGCGCCCTCACACGTACGCTCCCCCTAAAGCGTTGTCGTACCCTCACCTGGACCCTAAACCGTCCCCGTCCCCTAACCCTAACCCTAGCCCGAACCCTAACCCTAACCCTTCCCCGAAGCCTGACCCTCACCCGTCCCCTAATCCTAACCCGTACGCTGACACTAACCCGCGCCCTCACACGTACGCTCCCCCTAAAGCGTTGTCGTACCCTCACCTGGACCCTAAACCGTCCCCGTCCCCTAACCCTAACCCTAGCCCGAACCCGAAGCCTAACCCTTCCCCGAAGCCTGACCCTCACCCGTCCCCTAATCCTAACCCGTACGCTGACACTAACCCGCGCCCTCACACGTACGCTCCCCCTAAAGCGTTGTCGTACCCTCACCTGGACCCTAAACCGTCCCCGTCCCCTAACCCTAACCCTAGCCCGAACCCTAACCCTAACCCTTCCCCGAAGCCTGACCCTCACCCGTCCCCTAATCCTAACCCGTACGCTGACACTAACCAGGGCCCTCACACGTACGCTCCCCCTAAAGCATTGTCGTACCCTCACCTGGACCCTAAACCGTCCCCGTCCCCTAACCCTAACCCTAGCCCGAACCCTAACCCTAACCCTTCCCCGAAGCCTGACCCTCACCCGTCCCCTAATCCTAACCCGTACGCTGACACTAACCCGCGCCCTCACACGTACGCTCCCCCTAAAGCGTTGTCGTACCCTCACCTGGACCCTAAACCGTCCCCGTCCCCTAACCCTAACCCTAGCCCGAACCCTAACCCTAACCCTTCCCCGAAGCCTGACCCTCACCCGTCCCCTAATCCTAACCCGTACGCTGACACTAACCCGTGCCCTCACACGTACGCTCCCCCTAAAGCGTTGTCGTACCCTCACCTGGACCCTAAACCGTCCCCGTCCCCTAACCCTAACCCTAGACCGAACCCTAACCCTAACCCTTCCCCGAAGCCTGACCCTCACCCGTCCCCTAATCCTAACCCGTATGCTGACACTAACCCGCGCCCTCACACGTACGCTCCCCCTAAAGCGTTGTCGTACCCTCACCTGGACCCTAAACCGTCCCCGTCCCCTAACCCTAACCCTAAACCTTCCCCGAAACCTGACACTCACCCGTCCCCTAATCCTAACCCGTACGCTGACACTAACCCGCGCCCTCACACGTACGCTCCCCCTAAAGCGTTGTCGTACCCTCACCTGGACCCTAAACCGTCCCCGTCCCCTAACCCTAACCCTAGCCCGAACCCTAACCCTAACCCTTCCCCGAAGCCTGACCCTCACCCGTCCCCTAATCCTAACCCGTACGCTGACACTAACCCGCGCCCTCACACGTACGCTCCCCCTAAAGCGTTGTCGTACCCTCACCTGGACCCTAAACCGTCCCCGTCCCCTAACCCTAACCCTAGCCCGAACCCTAACCCTAACCCTTCCCCGAAGCCTGACCCTCACCCGTCCCCTAATCCTAACCCGTACGCTGACACTAACCCGCGCCCTCACACGTACGCTCCCCCTAAAGCGTTGTCGTACCCTCACCTGGACCCTAAACCGTCCCCGTCCCCTAACCCTAACCCTAGCCCGAACCCTAACCCTAACCCTTCCCCGAAGCCTGACCCTCACCCGTCCCCTAATCCTAACCCGTACGCTGACACTAACCCGCGCCCTCACACGTACGCTCCCCCTAAAGCGTTGTCGTACCCTCACCTGGACCCTAAACCGTCCCCGTCCCCTAACCCTAACCCTAGCCCGAACCCTAACCCTAACCCTTCCCCGAAGCCTGACCCTCACCCGTCCCCTAATCCTAACCCGTACGCTGACACTAACCAGGGCCCTCACACGTACGCTCCCCCTAAAGCATTGTCGTACCCTCACCTGGACCCTAAACCGTCCCCGTCCCCTAACCCTAACCCTAGCCCGAACCCTAACCCTAACCCTTCCCCGAAGCCTGACCCTCACCCGTCCCCTAATCCTAACCCGTACGCTGACACTAACCCGCGCCCTCACACGTACGCTCCCCCTAAAGCGTTGTCGTACCCTCACCTGGACCCTAAACCGTCCCCGTCCCCTAACCCTAACCCTAGCCCGAACCCTAACCCTAACCCTTCCCCGAAGCCTGACCCTCACCCGTCCCCTAATCCTAACCCGTACGCTGACACTAACCCGTGCCCTCACACGTACGCTCCCCCTAAAGCGTTGTCGTACCCTCACCTGGACCCTAAACCGTCCCCGTCCCCTAACCCTAACCCTAGCCCGAACCCTAACCCTAACCCTGCCCCGAAGCCTGACCCTCACCCGTGCCCTAATCCTAACCCGTACGCTGACACTAACCCGCGCCCTCACACGTACGCTCCCCCTAAAGCGTTGTCGTACCCTCACCTGGACCCTAAACCGTCCCCGTCCCCTAACCCTAACCCTAGCCCGAACCCTAACCCTAACCCTTCCCCGAAGCCTGACCCTCACCCGTCCCCTAATCCTAACCCGTACGCTGACACTAACCCGCGCCCTCACACGTACGTTCCCCCTAAAGCGTTGTCGTACCCTCACCTGGACCCTAAACCGTCCCCGTCCCCTAACCCTAACCCTAGCCCGAACCCTAACCCTAACCCTTCCCCGAAGCCTGACCCTCACCCGTCCCCTAATCCTAACCCGTACGCTGACACTAACCCGCGCCCTCACACGTACGCTCCCCCTAAAGCGTTGTCGTACCCTCACCTGGACCCTAAACCGTCCCCGTCCCCTAACCCTAACCCTAGCCCGAACCCTAACCCTAACCCTGCCCCGAAGCCTGACCCTCACCCGTCCCCTAATCCTAACCCGTACGCTGACACTAACCCGCGCCCTCACACGTACGCTCCCCCTAAAGCGTTGTCGTACCCTCACCTGGACCCTAAACCGTCCCCGTCCCCTAACCCTAACCCTAGCCCGAACCCTAACCCTAACCCTTCCCCGAAGCCTGACCCTCACCCGTCCCCTAATCCTAACCCGTACTCTGACACTAACCCGCGCCCTCACACGTACGCTCCCACTAAAGCGTTGTCGTACCCTCACCTGGACCCTAAACCGTCCCCGTCCCCTAACCCTAACCCTAGCCCGAACCCTAACCCTAACCCTGCCCCGAAGCCTGACCCTCACCCGTCCCCTAATCCTAACCCGTACGCTGACACTAACCCGCGCCCTCACACGTACGCTCCCCCTAAAGCGTTGTCGTACCCTCACCTGGACCCTAAACCGTCCCCGTCCCCTAACCCTAACCCTAGCCCGAACCCTAACCCTAACCCTGCCCCGAAGCCTGACCCTCACCCGTCCCCTAATCCTAACCCGTACGCTGACACTAACCCGCGCCCTCACACGTACGCTCCCCCTAAAGCGTTGTCGTACCCTCACCTGGACCCTAAACCGTCCCCGTCCCCTAACCCTAACCCTAGCCCGAACCCTAACCCTAACCCTGCCCCGAAGCCTGCCCCTCACCCGTCCCCTAATCCTAACCCGTACGCTGACACTAACCCGCGCCCTCACACGTACGCTCCCCCTAAAGCGTTGTCGTACCCTCACCTGCACCCTAAACCGTCCCCGTCCCCTAACCCTAACCCTAGCCCGAACCCTAACCCTAACCCTTCCCCGAAGCCTGACCCTCACCCGTCCCCTAATCCTAACCCGTATGCTGACACTAACCCGCGCCCTCACACGTACGCTCCCCCTAAAGCGTTGTCGTACCCTCACCTGGACCCTAAACCGTCCCCGTCCCCTAACCCTAACCCTAAACCTTCCCGAAACCTGACACTCACCCGTCCCCTAATCCTAACCCGTACGCTGACACTAACCCGCGCCCTCACACGTACGCTCCCCCTAAAGCGTTGTCGTACCCTCACCTGGACCCTAAACCGTCCCCGTCCCCTAACCCTAACCCTAGCCCGAGCCCTAACCCTAACCCTTCCCCGAAGCCTGACCCTCACCCGTACCCTAATCCTAACCCGTACGCTGACACTAACCCGCGCCCTCACACGTACGCTCCCCCTAAAGCGTTGTCGTACCCTCACCTGGACCCTAAACCGTCCCCGTCCCCTAACCCTAACCCTAGCCCGAACCCTAACCCTAACCCTTCCCCGAAGCCTGACCCTCACCCGTCCCCTAATCCTAACCCGTACGCTGACACTAACCCGCGCCCTCACACGTACGCTCCCCCTAAAGCGTTGTCGTACCCTCACCTGGACCCTAAACCGTCCCCGTCCCCTAACCCTAACCCTAGCCCGAACCCGAAGCCTAACCCTTCCCCGAAGCCTGACCCTCACCCGTCCCCTAATCCTAACCCGTACGCTGACACTAACCCGCGCCCTCACACGTACGCTCCCCCTAAAGCGTTGTCGTACCCTCACCTGGACCCTAAACCGTCCCCGTCCCCTAACCCTAACCCTAGCCCGAACCCTAACCCTAACCCTTCCCCGAAGCCTGACCCTCACCCGTCCCCTAATCCTAACCCGTACGCTGACACTAACCAGGGCCCTCACACGTACGCTCCCCCTAAAGCATTGTCGTACCCTCACCTGGACCCTAAACCGTCCCCGTCCCCTAACCCTAACCCTAGCCCGAACCCTAACCCTAACCCTTCCCCGAAGCCTGACCCTCACCCGTCCCCTAATCCTAACCCGTACGCTGACACTAACCCGCGCCCTCACACGTACGCTCCCCCTAAAGCGTTGTCGTACCCTCACCTGGACCCTAAACCGTCCCCGTCCCCTAACCCTAACCCTAGCCCGAACCCTAACCCTAACACTTCCCCGAAGCCTGACCCTCACCCGTCCCCTAATCCTAACCCGTACGCTGACACTAACCCGTGCCCTCACACGTACGCTCCCCCTAAAGCGTTGTCGTACCCTCACCTGGACCCTAAACCGTCCCCGTCCCCTAACCCTAACCCTAGACCGAACCCTAACCCTAACCCTTCCCCGAAGCCTGACCCTCACCCGTCCCCTAATCCTAACCCGTATGCTGACACTAACCCGCGCCCTCACACGTACGCTCCCCCTAAAGCGTTGTCGTACCCTCACCTGGACCCTAAACCGTCCCCGTCCCCTAACCCTAACCCTAAACCTTCCCCGAAACCTGACACTCACCCGTCCCCTAATCCTAACCCGTACGCTGACACTAACCCGCGCCCTCACACGTACGCTCCCCCTAAAGCGTTGTCGTACCCTCACCTGGACCCTAAACCGTCCCCGTCCCCTAACCCTAACCCTAGCCCGAACCCTAACCCTAACCCTTCCCCGAAGCCTGACCCTCACCCGTCCCCTAATCCTAACCCGTACGCTGACACTAACCCGCGCCCTCACACGTACGCTCCCCCTAAAGCGTTGTCGTACCCTCACCTGGACCCTAAACCGTCCCCGTCCCCTAACCCTAACCCTAGCCCGAACCCTAACCCTAACCCTTCCCCGAAGCCTGACCCTCACCCGTCCCCTAATCCTAACCCGTACGCTGACACTAACCCGCGCCCTCACACGTACGCTCCCCCTAAAGCGTTGTCGTACCCTCACCTGGACCCTAAACCGTCCCCGTCCCCTAACCCTAACCCTAGCCCGAACCCTAACCCTAACCCTTCCCCGAAGCCTGACCCTCACCCGTCCCCTAATCCTAACCCGTACGCTGACACTAACCCGCGCCCTCACACGTACGCTCCCCCTAAAGCGTTGTCGTACCCTCACCTGGACCCTAAACCGTCCCCGTCCCCTAACCCTAACCCTAGCCCGAACCCTAACCCTAACCCTTCCCCGAAGCCTGACCCTCACCCGTCCCCTAATCCTAACCCGTACGCTGACACTAACCAGGGCCCTCACACGTACGCTCCCCCTAAAGCATTGTCGTACCCTCACCTGGACCCTAAACCGTCCCCGTCCCCTAACCCTAACCCTAGCCCGAACCCTAACCCTAACCCTTCCCCGAAGCCTGACCCTCACCCGTCCCCTAATCCTAACCCGTACGCTGACACTAACCCGCGCCCTCACACGTACGCTCCCCCTAAAGCGTTGTCGTACCCTCACCTGGACCCTAAACCGTCCCCGTCCCCTAACCCTAACCCTAGCCCGAACCCTAACCCTAACCCTTCCCCGAAGCCTGACCCTCACCCGTCCCCTAATCCTAACCCGTACGCTGACACTAACCCGTGCCCTCACACGTACGCTCCCCCTAAAGCGTTGTCGTACCCTCACCTGGACCCTAAACCGTCCCCGTCCCCTAACCCTAACCCTAGCCGGAACCCTAACCCTAACCCTGCCCCGAAGCCTGACCCTCACCCGTGCCCTAATCCTAACCCGTACGCTGACACTAACCCGCGCCCTCACACGTACGCTCCCCCTAAAGCGTTGTCGTACCCTCACCTGGACCCTAAACCGTCCCCGTCCCCTAACCCTAACCCTAGCCCGAACCCTAACCCTAACCCTTCCCCGAAGCCTGACCCTCACCCGTCCCCTAATCCTAACCCGTACGCTGACACTAACCCGCGCCCTCACACGTACGTTCCCCCTAAAGCGTTGTCGTACCCTCACCTGGACCCTAAACCGTCCCCGTCCCCTAACCCTAACCCTAGCCCGAACCCTAACCCTAACCCTTCCCCGAAGCCTGACCCTCACCCGTCCCCTAATCCTAACCCGTACGCTGACACTAACCCGCGCCCTCACACGTACGCTCCCCCTAAAGCGTTGTCGTACCCTCACCTGGACCCTAAACCGTCCCCGTCCCCTAACCCTAACCCTAGCCCGAACCCTAACCCTAACCCTGCCCCGAAGCCTGACCCTCACCCGTCCCCTAATCCTAACCCGTACGCTGACACTAACCCGCGCCCTCACACGTACGCTCCCCCTAAAGCGTTGTCGTACCCTCACCTGGACCCTAAACCGTCCCCGTCCCCTAACCCTAACCCTAGCCCGAACCCTAACCCTAACCCTTCCCCGAAGCCTGACCCTCACCCGTCCCCTAATCCTAACCCGTACTCTGACACTAACCCGCGCCCTCACACGTACGCTCCCACTAAAGCGTTGTCGTACCCTCACCTGGACCCTAAACCGTCCCCGTCCCCTAACCCTAACCCTAGCCCGAACCCTAACCCTAACCCTGCCCCGAAGCCTGACCCTCACCCGTCCCCTAATCCTAACCCGTACGCTGACACTAACCCGCGCCCTCACACGTACGCTCCCCCTAAAGCGTTGTCGTACCCTCACCTGGACCCTAAACCGTCCCCGTCCCCTAACCCTAACCCTAGCCCGAACCCTAACCCTAACCCTGCCCCGAAGCCTGACCCTCACCCGTCCCCTAATCCTAACCCGTACGCTGACACTAACCCGCGCCCTCACACGTACGCTCCCCCTAAAGCGTTGTCGTACCCTCACCTGGACCCTAAACCGTCCCCGTCCCCTAACCCTAACCCTAGCCCGAACCCTAACCCTAACCCTGCCCCGAAGCCTGCCCCTCACCCGTCCCCTAATCCTAACCCGTACGCTGACACTAACCCGCGCCCTCACACGTACGCTCCCCCTAAAGCGTTGTCGTACCCTCACCTGCACCCTAAACCGTCCCCGTCCCCTAACCCTAACCCTAGCCCGAACCCTAACCCTAACCCTTCCCCGAAGCCTGACCCTCACCCGTCCCCTAATCCTAACCCGTACGCTGACACTAACTCGCGCCCTCACACGTACGCACCCCCTAAAGCGTTGTCGTACCCTCACCTGGACCCTAAACCGTCCCCGTCCCCTAACCCTAACCCTAGCCCGAACCCTAACCCTAACCCTTCCCCGAAGCCTGACCCTCACCCGTCCCCTAATCCTAACCCGTACGCTGACACTAACCTGCGCCCTCACACGTACGCTCCCCCTAAAGCGTTGTCGTACCCTCACCTGGACCCTAAACCGTCCCCGTCCCCTAACCCTAACCCTAGCCCGAACCCTAACCCTAACCCTTCCCCGAAGCCTGACCCTCACCCGTCCCCTAATCCTAACCCGTATGCTGACACTAACCCGCGCCCTCACACGTACGCTCCCCCTAAAGCGTTGTCGTACCCTCACCTGGACCCTAAACCGTCCCCGTCCCCTAACCCTAACCCTAACCCTTCCCCGAAACCTGACACTCACCCGTCCCCTAATCCTAACCCGTACGCTGACACTAACCCGCGCCCTCACACGTACGCTCCCCCTAAAGCGTTGTCGTACCCTCACCTGGACCCTAAACCGTCCCCGTCCCCTAACCCTAACCCTAGCCCGAACCCTAACCCTAACCCTTCCCCGAAGCCTGACCCTCACCCGTCCCCTAATCCTAACCCGTACGCTGACACTAACCCGCGCCCTCACACGTACGCTCCCCCTAAAGCGTTGTCGTACCCTCACCTGGACCCTAAACCGTCCCCGTCCCCTAACCCTAACCCTAGCCCGAACCCTAACCCTAACCCTTCCCCGAAGCCTGACCCTCACCCGTCCCCTAATCCTAACCCGTACGCTGACACTAACCCGCGCCCTCACACGTACGCTCCCCCTAAAGCGTTGTCGTACCCTCACCTGGACCCTAAACCGTCCCCGTCCCCTAACCCTAACCCTAGCCCGAACCCTAACCCTAACCCTTCCCCGAAGCCTGACCCTCACCCGTCCCCTAATCCTAACCCGTACGCTGACACTAACCCGCGCCCTCACACGTACGCTCCCCCTAAAGCGTTGTCGTACCCTCACCTGGACCCTAAACCGTCCCCGTCCCCTAACCCTAACCCTAGCCCGAACCCTAACCCTAACCCTTCCCCGAAGCCTGACCCTCACCCGTCCCCTAATCCTAACCCGTACGCTGACACTAACCAGGGCCCTCACACGTACGCTCCCCCTAAAGCATTGTCGTACCCTCACCTGGACCCTAAACCGTCCCCGTCCCCTAACCCTAACCCTAGCCCGAACCCTAACCCTAACCCTTCCCCGAAGCCTGACCCTCACCCGTCCCCTAATCCTAACCCGTACGCTGACACTAACCCGCGCCCTCACACGTACGCTCCCCCTAAAGCGTTGTCGTACCCTCACCTGGACCCTAAACCGTCCCCGTCCCCTAACCCTAACCCTAGCCCGAACCCTAACCCTAACCCTTCCCCGAAGCCTGACCCTCACCCGTCCCCTAATCCTAACACGTACGCTGACACTAACCCGTGCCCTCACACGTACGCTCCCCCTAAAGCGTTGTCGTACCCTCACCTGGACCCTAAACCGTCCCCGTCCCCTAACCCTAACCCTAGCCCGAACCCTAACCCTAACCCTGCCCCGAAGCCTGACCCTCACCCGTCCCCTAATCCTAACCCGTACGCTGACACTAACCCGCGCCCTCACACGTACGCTCCCCCTAAAGCGTTGTCGTACCCTCACCTGGACCCTAAACCGTCCCCGTCCCCTAACCCTAACCCTAGCCCGAACCCTAACCCTAACCCTTCCCCGAAGCCTGACCCTCACCCGTCCCCTAATCCTAACCCGTACGCTGACACTAACCCGCGCCCTCACACGTACGTTCCCCCTAAAGCGTTGTCGTACCCTCACCTGGACCCTAAACCGTCCCCGTCCCCTAACCCTAACCCTAGCCCGAACCCTAACCCTAACCCTTCCCCGAAGCCTGACCCTCACCCGTCCCCTAATCCTAACCCGTACGCTGACACTAACCCGCGCCCTCACACGTACGCTCCCCCTAAAGCGTTGTCGTACCCTCACCTGGACCCTAAACCGTCCCCGTCCCCTAACCCTAACCCTAGCCCGAACCCTAACCCTAACCCTGCCCCGAAGCCTGACCCTCACCCGTCCCCTAATCCTAACCCGTACGCTGACACTACCCGCGCCCTCACACGTACGCTCCCCCTAAAGCGTTGTCGTACCCTCACCTGGACCCTAAACCGTCCCCGTCCCCTAACCCTAACCCTAGCCCGAACCCTAACCCTAACCCTTCCCCGAAGCCTGACCCTCACCCGTCCCCTAATCCTAACCCGTACTCTGACACTAACCCGCGCCCTCACACGTACGCTCCCACTAAAGCGTTGTCGTACCCTCACCTGGACCCTAAACCGTCCCCGTCCCCTAACCCTAACCCTAGCCCGAACCCTAACCCTAACCCTGCCCCGAAGCCTGACCCTCACCCGTCCCCTAATCCTAACCCGTACGCTGACACTAACCCGCGCCCTCACACGTACGCTCCCCCTAAAGCGTTGTCGTACCCTCACCTGGACCCTAAACCGTCCCCGTCCCCTAACCCTAACCCTAGCCCGAACCCTAACCCTAACCCTGCCCCGAAGCCTGACCCTCACCCGTCCCCTAATCCTAACCCGTACGCTGACACTAACCCGCGCCCTCACACGTACGCTCCCCCTAAAGCGTTGTCGTACCCTCACCTGGACCCTAAACCGTCCCCGTCCCCTAACCCTAACCCTAGCCCGAACCCTAACCCTAACCCTTCCCCGAAGCCTGACCCTCACCCGTCCCCTAATCCTAACCCGTACGCTGACACTAACCCGCGCCCTCACACGTACGCTCCCCCTAAAGCGTTGTCGTACCCTCACCTGGACCCTAAACCGTCCCCGTCCCCTAACCCTAACCCTAGCCCGAACCCTAACCCTAACCCTGCCCCGAAGCCTGACCCTCACCCGTCCCCTAATCCTAACCCGTACGCTGACACTAACCCGCGCCCTCACACGTACGCTCCCCCTAAAGGGTTGTCGTACCCTCACCTGGACCCTAAACCGTCCCCGTCCCCTAACCCTAACCCTAGCCCGAACCCTAACCCTAACCCTGCCCCGAAGCCTGACCCTCACCCGTCCCCTAATCCTAACCCGTACGCTGACACTAACCCGCGCCCTCACACGTACGCTCCCCCTAAAGCGTTGTCGTACCCTCACCTGGACCCTAAACCGTCCCCGTCCCCTAACGCTAACCCTAGACCGAACCCGAAGCCTAACCCTTCCCCGAAGCCTGACCCTCACCCGTCCCCTAATGCTAACCCGTACGCTGACACTAACCCGCGCCCTCACACGTACGCTCCCCCTAAAGCGTTGTCGTACCCTCACCTGGACCCTAAACCGTCCCCGTCCCCGAACCCTAACCCTAGCCCGAACCCTAACCCTAACCCTTCCCCGAAGCCTGACCCTCACCCGTCCCCTAATCCTAACCCGTACGCTGACACTAACCCGTGCCCTCACATGTACGCTCCCCCTAAAGCGTTGTCGTACCCTCACCTGAACCCTAAACCGTCCCCGTCCCCTAACCCTAACCCTAGCCCGAACCCTAACCCTAACCCTTCCCCGAAGCCTGACCCTCACCCGTCCCCTAATCCTAACCCGTACGCTGACACTAACCCGCGCCCTCACACGTACGCTCCCCCTAAAGCGTTGTCGTACCCTCACCTGGACCCTAAACCGTCCCCGTCCCCTAACCCTAACCCTAGCCCGAACCCTAACCCTAACCCTTCCCCGAAGCCTGACCCTCACCCGTCCCCTAATCCTAACCCGTACGCTGACACTAACCCGCGCCCTCACACGTACGCTCCCCCTAAAGCGTTGTCGTACCCTCACCTGGACCCTAAACCGTCCCCGTCCCCAACCCTAACCCTAGCCCGAACCCTAACCCTAACCCTTCCCCGAAGCCTGACCCTCACCCGTCCCCTAATCCTAACCCGTACGCTGACACTAACCCGCGCCCTCACACGTACGCTCCCCCTAAAGCGTTGTCGTACCCTCACCTGGACCCTAAACCGTCCCCGTCCCCTAACCCTAACCCTAGCCCGAACCCTAACCCTAACCCTTCCCCGAAGCCTGACCCTCACCCGTCCCCTAATCCTAACCCGTACGCTGACACTAACCCGCGCCCTCACACGTACGCTCCCCCTAAAGCGTTGTCGTACCCTCACCTGGACCCTAAACCGTCCCCGTCCCCTAACCCTAACCCTAGCCCGAACCCTAACCCTAACCCTGCCCCGAAGCCTGACCCTCACCCGTCCCCTAATCCTAACCCGTACGCTGACACTGACCCGCGCCCTCACACGTACGCTCCCCCTAAAGCGTTGTCGTACCCTCACCTGGACCCTAAACCGTCCCCTAACCCTAACCCTAACCCTAGCCCGAACCCTAACCCTAACCCTGCCCCGAAGCCTGACCCTCACCCGTCCCCTAATCCTAACCCGTACGCTGACACTAACCCGCGCCCTCACACGTACGCTCCCCCTAAAGCGTTGTCGTACCCTCACCTGGACCCTAAACCGTCCCCGTCCCCTAACCCTAACCCTAGCCCGAACCCTAACCCTAACCCTGCCCCGAAGCCTGCCCCTCACCCGTCCCCTAATCCTAACCCGTACGCTGACACTAACCCGCGCCCTCACACGTACGCTCCCCCTAAAGCGTTGTCGTACCCTCACCTGCACCCTAAACCGTCCCCGTCCCCTAACCCTAACCCTAGCCCGAACCCTAACCCTAACCCTTCCCCGAAGCCTGACCCTCACCCGTCCCCTAATCCTAACCCGTATGCTGACACTAACCCGCGCCCTCACACGTACGCTCCCCCTAAAGCGTTGTCGTACCCTCACCTGGACCCTAAACCGTCCCCGTCCCCTAACCCTAACCCTAACCCTTCCCCGAAACCTGACACTCACCCGTCCCCTAATCCTAACCCGTACGCTGACACTAACCCGCGCCCTCACACGTACGCTCCCCCTAAAGCGTTGTCGTACCCTCACCTGGACCCTAAACCGTCCCCGTCCCCTAACCCTAACCCTAGCCCGAACCCTAACCCTAACCCTTCCCCGAAGCCTGACCCTCACCCGTCCCCTAATCCTAACCCGTATGCTGACACTAACCCGCGCCCTCACACGTACGCTCCCCCTAAAGCGTTGTCGTACCCTCACCTGGACCCTAAACCGTCCCCGTCCCCTAACCCTAACCCTAACCCTTCCCCGAAACCTGACACTCACCCGTCCCCTAATCCTAACCCGTATGCTGACACTAACCCGCGCCCTCACACGTACGCTCCCCCTAAAGCGTTGTCGTACCCTCACCTGGACCCTAAACCGTCCCCGTCCCCTAACCCTAACCCTAACCCTTCCCCGAAACCTGACACTCACCCGTCCCCTAATCCTAACCCGTACGCTGACACTAACCCGCGCCCTCACACGTACGCTCCCCCTAAAGCGTTGTCGTACCCTCACCTGGACCCTAAACCGTCCCCGTCCCCTAACCCTAACCCTAGCCCGAACCCTAACCCTAACCCTTCCCCGAAGCCTGACCCTCACCCGTCCCCTAATCCTAACCCGTATGCTGACA
This sequence comes from Grampus griseus, assembly GCF_964374135.1. Lineage (NCBI taxonomy): Eukaryota > Metazoa > Chordata > Mammalia > Artiodactyla > Delphinidae > Grampus > Grampus griseus. Next base: position 73,820 of record NW_028133182.1, on the reverse strand, counting down.
CTAACCCGCGCCCTCACACGTACGCTCCCCCTAAAGCGTTGTCGTACCCTCACCTGGACCCTAAACCGTCCCCGTCCCCTAACCCTAACCCTAGCCCGAACCCTAACCCTAACCCTTCCCCGAAGCCTGACCCTCACCCGTCCCCTAATCCTAACCCGTACGCTGACACTAACCCGCGCCCTCACACGTACGCTCCCCCTAAAGCGTTGTCGTACCCTCACCTGGACCCTAAACCGTCCCCGTCCCCTAACCCTAACCCTAGCCCGAACCCTAACCCTAACCCTTCCCCGAAGCCTGACCCTCACCCGTCCCCTAATCCTAACCCGTATGCTGACACTAACCCGCGCCCTCACACGTACGCTCCCCCTAAAGCGTTGTCGTACCCTCACCTGGACCCTAAACCGTCCCCGTCCCCTAACCCTAACCCTAACCCTTCCCCGAAACCTGACCCTCACCCGTCCCCTAATCCTAACCCGTATGCTGACACTAACCCGCGCCCTCACACGTACGCTCCCCCTAAAGCGTTGTCGTACCCTGACCTGGACCCTAAACCGTCCCCGTCCCCTAACCCTAACCCTAACCCTTCCCCGAAACCTGACACTCACCCGTCCCCTAATCCTAACCCGTACGCTGACACTAACCCGCGCCCTCACACGTACGCTCCCCCTAAAGCGTTGTCGTACCCTCACCTGGACCCTAAACCGTCCCCGTACCCTAACCCTAACCCTAGCCCGAACCCTAACCCTAACCCTTCCCCGAAGCCTGACCCTCACCCGTCCCCTAATCCTAACCCGTATGCTGACACTAACCCGCGCCCTCACACGTACGCTCCCCCTAAAGCGTTGTCGTACCCTCACCTGGACCCTAAACCGTCCCCGTCCCCTAACCCTAACCCTAACCCTTCCCCGAAACCTGACACTCACCCGTCCCCTAATCCTAACCCGTACGCTGACACTAACCCGCGCCCTCACACGTACGCTCCCCCTAAAGCGTTGTCGTACCCTCACCTGGACCCTAAACCGTCCCCGTCCCCTAACCCTAACCCTAGCCCGAACCCTAACCCTAACCCTTCCCCGAAGCCTGACCCTCACCCGTCCCCTAATCCTAACCCGTACGCTGACACTAACCCGCGCCCTCACACGTACGCTCCACCTAAAGCGTTGTCGTACCCTCACCTGGACCCTAAACCGTCCCCGTCCCCTAACCCTAACCCTAGCCCGAACCCTAACCCTAACCCTTCCCCGAAGCCTGACCCTCACCCGTCCCCTAATCCTAACCCGTACGCTGACACTAACCCGCGCCCTCACACGTACGCTCCCCCTAAAGCGTTGTCGTACCCTCACCTGGACCCTAAACCGTCCCCGTCCCCTAACCCTAACCCTAGCCCGAACCCTAACCCTAACCCTTCCCCGAAGCCTGACCCTCACCCGTCCCCTAATCCTAACCCGTACGCTGACACTAACCCGCGCCCTCACACGTACGCTCCCCCTAAAGCGTTGTCGTACCCTCACCTGGACCCTAAACCGTCCCCGTCCCCTAACCCTAACCCTAGCCCGAACCCTAACCCTAACCCTTCCCCGAAGCCTGACCCTCACCCGTCCCCTAATCCTAACCCGTACGCTGACACTAACCAGGACCCTCACACGTACGCTCCCCCTAAAGCATTGTCGTACCCTCACCTGGACCCTAAACCGTCCCCGTCCCCTAACCCTAACCCTAGCCCGAACCCTAACCCTAACCCTTCCCCGAAGCCTGACCCTCACCCGTCCCCTAATCCTAACCCGTACGCTGACACTAACCCGCGCCCTCACACGTACGCTCCCCCTAAAGCGTTGTCGTACCCTCACCTGGACCCTAAACCGTCCCCGTCCCCTAACCCTAACCCTAGCCCGAACCCTAACCCTAACCCTGCCCCGAAGCCTGACCCTCACCCGTCCCCTAATCCTAACCCGTACGCTGACACTAACCCGCGCCCTCACACGTACGCTCCCCCTAAAGCGTTGTCGTACCCTCACCTGGACCCTAAACCGTCCCCGTCCCCTAACCCTAACCCTAGCCCGAACCCTAACCCTAACCCTTCCCCGAAGCCTGACCCTCACCCGTCCCCTAATCCTAACCCGTACGCTGACACTAACCCGCGCCCTCACACGTACGCTCCCCCTAAAGCGTTGTCGTACCCTCACCTGGACCCTAAACCGTCCCCGTCCCCTAACCCTAACCCTAACCCTTCCCCGAAACCTGACACTCACCCGTCACCTAATCCTAACCCGTACGCTGACACTAACCCGCGCCCTCACACGTACGCTCCCCCTAAAGCGTTGTCGTACCCTCACCTGGACCCTAAACCGTCCCCGTCCCCTAACCCTAACCCTAGCCCGAACCCTAACCCTAACCCTTCCCCGAAGCCTGACCCTCACCCGTCCCCTAATCCTAACCCGTACGCTGACACTAACCCGCGCCCTCACACGTACGCTCCCCCTAAAGCGTTGTCGTACCCTCACCTGGACCCTAAACCGTCCCCGTCCCCTAACCCTAACCCTAGCCCGAACCCTAACCCTAACCCTTCCCCGAAGCCTGACCCTCACCCGTCCCCTAATCCTAACCCGTACGCTGACACTAACCCGCGCCCTCACACGTACGCTCCCCCTAAAGCGTTGTCGTACCCTCACCTGGACCCTAAACCGTCCCCGTCCCCTAACCCTAACCCTAGCCCGAACCCTAACCCTAACCCTTCCCCGAAGCCTGACCCTCACCCGTCCCCTAATCCTAACCCGTACGCTGACACTAACCCGCGCCCTCACACGTACGCTCCCCCTAAAGCGTTGTCGTACCCTCACCTGGACCCTAAACCGTCCCCGTCCCCTAACCCTAACCCTAGCCCGAACCCTAACCCTAACCCTTCCCCGAAGCCTGACCCTCACCCGTCCCCTAATCCTAACCCGTACGCTGACACTAACCAGGGCCCTCACACGTACGCTCCCCCTAAAGCATTGTCGTACCCTCACCTGGACCCTAAACCGTCCCCGTCCCCTAACCCTAACCCTAGCCCGAACCCTAACCCTAACCCTTCCCCGAAGCCTGACCCTCACCCGTCCCCTAATCCTAACCCGTACGCTGACACTAACCCGCGCCCTCACACGTACGCTCCCCCTAAAGCGTTGTCGTACCCTCACCTGGACCCTAAACCGTCCCCGTCCCCTAACCCTAACCCTAGCCCGAACCCTAACCCTAACCCTTCCCCGAAGCCTGACCCTCACCCGTCCCCTAATCCTAACCCGTACGCTGACACTAACCCGCGCCCTCACACGTACGCTCCCCCTAAAGCGTTGTCGTACCCTCACCTGGACCCTAAACCGTCCCCGTCCCCTAACCCTAACCCTAGCCCGAACCCTAACCCTAACCCTTCCCCGAAGCCTGACCCTCACCCGTCCCCTAATCCTAACCCGTACGCTGACACTAACCCGCGCCCTCACACGTACGTTCCCCCTAAAGCGTTGTCGTACCCTCACCTGGACCCTAAACCGTCCCCGTCCCCTAACCCTAACCCTAGCCCGAACCCTAACCCTAACCCTTCCCCGAAGCCTGACCCTCACCCGTCCCCTAATCCTAACCCGTACGCTGACACTAACCCGCGCCCTCACACGTACGTTCCCCCTAAAGCGTTGTCGTACCCTCACCTGGACCCTAAACCGTCCCCGTCCCCTAACCCTAACCCTAGCCCGAACCCTAACCCTAACCCTTCCCCGAAGCCTGACCCTCACCCGTCCCCTAATCCTAACCCGTACGCTGACACTAACCCGCGCCCTCACACGTACGCTCCCCCTAAAGCGTTGTCGTACCCTCACCTGGACCCTAAACCGTCCCCGTCCCCTAACCCTAACCCTAGCCCGAACCCTAACCCTAACCCTGCCCCGAAGCCTGACCCTCACCCGTCCCCTAATCCTAACCCGTACGCTGACACTAACCCGCGCCCTCACACGTACGCTCCCCCTAAAGCGTTGTCGTACCCTCACCTGGACCCTAAACCGTCCCCGTCCCCTAACCCTAACCCTAGCCCGAACCCTAACCCTAACCCTTCCCCGAAGCCTGACCCTCACCCGTCCCCTAATCCTAACCCGTACGCTGACACTGACACGGGCCCTCACACGTACGCTCCCCCTAAAGCGTTGTCGTACCCTCACCTGGACCCTAAACCGTCCCCGTCCCCTAACCCTAACCCTAGCCCGAACCCTAACCCTAACCCTTCCCCGAAGCCTGACCCTCACCCGTCCCCTAATCCTAACCCGTACGCTGACACTAACCCGCGCCCTCACACGTACGCTCCCCCTAAAGCGTTGTCGTACCCTCACCTGGACGCTAAACCGTCCCCGTCCCCTAACCCTAACCCTAGCCCGAACCCTAACCCTAACCCTTCCCTGAAGCCTGACCCTCACCCGTCCCCTAATCCTAACCCGTACGCTGACACTAACCCGCGCCCTCACACGTACACTCCCCCTAAAGCGTTGTCGTACCCTCACCTGGACCCTAAACCGTCCCCGTCCCCTAACCCTAACCCTAGCCCGAACCCTAACCCTAACCCTTCCCCGAAGCCTGACCCTCACCCGTCCCCTAATCCTAACCCGTACGCTGACACTAACCCGCGCCCTCACACGTACGCTCCCCCTAAAGCGTTGTCGTACCCTCACCTGGACCCTAAACCGTCCCCGTCCCCTAACCCTAACCCTAGCCCGAACCCTAACCCTAACCCTTCCCCGAAGCCTGACCCTCACCCGTCCCCTAATCCTAACCCGTACGCTGACACTAACCCGCGCCCTCACACGTACGCTCCCCCTAAAGCGTTGTCGTACCCTCACCTGGACCCTAAACCGTCCCCGTCCCCTAACCCTAACCCTAGCCCGAACCCTAACCCTAACCCTTCCCCGAAGCCTGACCCTCACCCGTCCCCTAATCCTAACCCGTACGCTGACACTAACCCGCGCCCTCACACGTACGCTCCCCCTAAAGCGTTGTCGTACCCTCACCTGGACCCTAAACCGTCCCCGTCCCCTAACCCTAACCCTAGCCCGAACCCTAACCCTAACCCTTCCCCGAAGCCTGACCCTCACCCGTCCCCTAATCCTAACCCGTACGCTGACACTAACCCGCGCCCTCACACGTACGCTCCCCCTAAAGCGTTGTCGTACCCTCACCTGGACCCTAAACCGTCCCCGTCCCCTAACCCTAACCCTAGCCCGAACCCTAACCCTAACCCTTCCCCGAAGCCTGACCCTCACCCGTCCCCTAATCCTAACCCGTACGCTGACACTAACCCGCGCCCTCACACGTACGCTCCCCCTAAAGCGTTGTCGTACCCTCACCTGGACCCTAAACCGTCCCCGTCCCCTAACCCTAACCCTAGCCCGAACCCTAACCCTAACCCTGCCCCGAAGCCTGACCCTCACCCATCCCCTAATCCTAACCCGTACGCTGACACTAACCCGCACCCTCACACGTACGCTCCCCCTAAAGCGTTGTCGTACCCTCACCTGGACCCTAAACCGTCCCCGTCCCCTAACCCTAACCCTAGCCCGAACCCTAACCCTAACCCTGCCCCGAAGCCTGACCCTCACCCGTCCCCTAATCCTAACCCGTACTATGACACTAACCCGCGCCCTCACACGTACGCTCCCCCTAAAGCGTTGTCGTACCCTCACCTGGACCCTAAACCGTCCCCTAACCCTAACCCTAACCCTAGCCCGAACCCTAACCCTAACCCTGCCCCGAAGCCTGACCCTCACCCGTCCCCTAATCCTAACCCGTACGCTGACACTAACCCGCGCCCTCACACGTACGCTCCCCCTAAAGCGTTGTCGTACCCTCACCTGGACCCTAAACCGTCCCCGTCCCCTAACCCTAACCCTAGCCCGAACCCTAACCCTAACCCTGCCCCGAAGCCTGCCCCTCACCCGTCCCCTAATCCTAACCCGTACGCTGACACTAACCCGCGCCCTCACACGTACGCTCCCCCTAAAGCGTTGTCGTACCCTCACCTGGACCCTAAACCGTCCCCGTCCCCTAACCCTAACCCTAGCCCGAACCCTAACCCTAACCCTTCCCCGAAGCCTGACCCTCACCCGTCCCCTAATCCTAACCCGTACGCTGACACTAACTCGCGCCCTCACACGTACGCACCCCCTAAAGCGTTGTCGTACCCTCACCTGGACCCTAAACCGTCCCCGTCCCCTAACCCTAACCCTAGCCCGAACCCTAACCCTAACCCTTCCCCGAAGCCTGACCCTCACCCGTCCCCTAATCCTAACCCGTACGCTGACACTAACCTGCGCCCTCAAACGTACGCTCCCCCTAAAGCGTTGTCGTACCCTCACCTGGACCCTAAACCGTCCCCGTCCCCTAACCCTAACCCTAGCCCGAACCCTAACCCTAACCCTTCCCCGAAGCCTGACCCTCACCCGTCCCCTAATCCTAACCCGTATGCTGACACTAACCCGCGCCCTCACACGTACGCTCCCCCTAAAGCGTTGTCGTACCCTCACCTGGACCCTAAACCGTCCCCGTCTTCTAACCCTAACCCTAACCCTTCCCCGAAGCCTGACCCTCACCCGTCCCCTAATCCTAACCCGTACGCTGACACTAACCCGCGCCCTCACACGTACGCTCCCCCTAAAGCGTTGTCGTACCCTCACCTGGACCCTAAACCGTCCCCGTCCCCTAACCCTAACCCTAGCCCGAACCCTAACCCTAACCCTTCCCCGAAGCCTGACCCTCACCCGTCCCCTAATCCTAACCCGTACGCTCACACTAACCCGCGCCCTCACACGTACGCTCCCCCTAAAGCGTTGTCGTACCCTCACCTGGACCCTAAACCGTCCCCGTCCCCTAACCCTAACCCTAGCCCGAACCCTAACCCTAACCCTTCCCCGAAGCCTGACCCTCACCCGTCCCCTAATCCTAACCCGTACGCTGACACTAACCCGCGCCCTCACACGTACGCTCCCCCTAAAGCGTTGTCGTACCCTCACCTGGACCCTAAACCGTCCCCGTCCCCTAACCCTAACCCTAGCCCGAACCCTAACCCTAACCCTTCCCCGAAGCCTGACCCTCACCCGTCCCCTAATCCTAACCCGTACGCTGACACTAACCCGGGCCCTCACACGTACGCTCCCCCTAAAGCATTGTCGTACCCTCACCTGGACCCTAAACCGTCCCCGTCCCCTAACCCTAACCCTAGCCCGAACCCTAACCCTAACCCTGCCCCGAAGCCTGACCCTCACCCGTCCCCTAATCCTAACCCGTACGCTGACACTAACCCGCGCCCTCACACGTACGCTCCCCCTAAAGCGTTGTCGTACCCTCACCTGGACCCTAAACCGTCCCCGTCCCCTAACCCTAACCCTAGCCCGAACCCTAAACCTAACCCTTCCCCGAAGCCTGACCCTCACCCGTCCCCTAATCCTAAACCGTACGCTGACACTAACCCGTGCCCTCACACGTACGCTCCCCCTAAAGCATTGTCGTACCCTCACCTGGACCCTAAACCGTCCCCGTCCCCTAACCCTAACCCTAGCCCGAACCCTAACCCTAACCCTGCCCCGAAGCCTGACCCTCACCCGTCCCCTAATCCTAACCCGTACGCTGACACTAACCCGAGCCCTCACACGTACGCTCCCCCTTAAGCGTTGTCCTACCCTCACCTGGACCCTAAACCGTCCCCGTCCCCTAACCCTAACCCTAGCCCGAACCCTAACCCTAACCCTTCCCCGAAGCCTGACCCTCACCCGTCCCCTAATCCTAACCCGTACGCTGACACTAACCCGGGCCCTCACACGTACGCTCCCCCTAAAGCATTGTCGTACCCTCACCTGGACCCTAAACCGTCCCCGTCCCCTAACCCTAACCCTAGCCCGAACCCTAACCCTAACCCTGCCCCGAAGCCTGACCCTCACCCATCCCCTAATCCTAACCCGTACACTGACACTAACCCGCGCCCTCACACGTACGCTCCCCCTAAAGCGTTGTCGTACCCTCACCTGGACCCTAAACCGTCCCCGTCCCCTAACCCTAACCCTAGCCCGAACCCTAACCCTAACCCTGCCCCGAAGCCTGACCCTCACCCGTCCCCTAATCCTAACCCGTACGCTGACACTAACCCGCGCCCTCACACGTACGCTCCCCCTTAAGCGTTGTCCTACCCTCACCTGGACCCTAAACCGTCCCCGTCCCCTAACCCTAACCCTAGCCCGAACCCTAAACCTAACCCTTCCCCGAAGCCTGACCCTCACCCGTCCCCTAATCCTAACCCGTACGCTGACACTAACCCGCGCCCTCACACGTACGCTCCCCCTAAAGCGTTGTCGTACCCTCACCTGGACCCTAAACCGTCCCCGTCCCCTAACCCTAACCCTAGACCGAACCCTAACCCTAACCCTTCCCCGAAGCCTGACCCTCACCCGTCCCCTAATCCTAACCCGTACGCTGACACTAACCCGCGCCCTCACACGTACGCTCCCCCTAAAGCGTTGTCGTACCCTCACCTGGACCCTAAACCGTCCCCGTCCCCTAACCCTAACCCTAGCCCGAACCCTAACCCTAACCCTGCCCCGAAGCCTGACCCTCACCCGTCCCCTAATCCTAACCCGTACGCTGACACTAACCCGCGCCCTCACACGTACGCTCCCCCTAAAGCGTTGTCGTACCCTCACCTGGACCCTAAACCGTCCCCGTCCCCTAACCCTAACCCTAGCCCGAAACCTAACCCTAACCCTGCCCCGAAGCCTGACCCTCACCCGTCCCCTAATCCTAACCCGTACGCTGACACTAACCCGCGCCCTCACACGTACGCTCCCCCTAAAGCGTTGTCGTACCCTCACCTGGACCCTAAACCGTCCCCGTCCCCTAACCCTAACCCTAGCCCGAACCCTAACCCTAACCCTTCCCCGAAGCCTGACCCTCACCCGTCCCCTAATCCTAACCCGTACGCTGACACTAACCCGCGCCCTCACACGTACGCTCCCCCTAAAGCGTTGTCGTACCCTCACCTGGACCCTAAACCGTCCCCGTCCCCTAACCCTAACCCTAGCCCGAACCCTAACCCTAACCCTTCCCCGAAGCCTGACCCTCACCCGTCCCCTAATCCTATCCCGTACGCTGACACTAACCCGCGCCCTCACACGTACGCTCCCCCTAAACCGTTGTCGTACCCTCACCTGGACCCTAAACCGTCCCCGTCCCCTAACCCTAACCCTAGCCCGAACCCTAACCCTAACCCTGCCCCGAAGCCTGACCCTCACCCATCCCCTAATCCTAACCCGTACGCTGACACTAACCCGCACCCTCACACGTACGCTCCCCCTAAAGCGTTGTCGTACCCTCACCTGGACCCTAAACCGTCCCCGTCCCCTAACCCTAACCCTAGCCCGAACCCTAACCCTAACCCTGCCCCGAAGCCTGACCCTCACCCGTCCCCTAATCCTAACCCGTACTATGACACTAACCCGCGCCCTCACACGTACGCTCCCCCTAAAGCGTTGTCGTACCCTCACCTGGACCCTAAACCGTCCCCTAACCCTAACCCTAACCCTAGCCCGAACCCTAACCCTAACCCTGCCCCGAAGCCTGACCCTCACCCGTCCCCTAATCCTAACCCGTACGCTGACACTAACCCGCGCCCTCACACGTACGCTCCCCCTAAAGCGTTGTCGTACCCTCACCTGGACCCTAAACCGTCCCCGTCCCCTAACCCTAACCCTAGCCCGAACCCTAACCCTAACCCTGCCCCGAAGCCTGCCCCTCACCCGTCCCCTAATCCTAACCCGTACGCTGACACTAACCCGCGCCCTCACACGTACGCTCCCCCTAAAGCGTTGTCGTACCCTCACCTGGACCCTAAACCGTCCCCGTCCCCTAACCCTAACCCTAGCCCGAACCCTAACCCTAACCCTTCCCCGAAGCCTGACCCTCACCCGTCCCCTAATCCTAACCCGTACGCTGACACTAACTCGCGCCCTCACACGTACGCACCCCCTAAAGCGTTGTCGTACCCTCACCTGGACCCTAAACCGTCCCCGTCCCCTAACCCTAACCCTAGCCCGAACCCTAACCCTAACCCTTCCCCGAAGCCTGACCCTCACCCGTCCCCTAATCCTAACCCGTACGCTGACACTAACCTGCGCCCTCAAACGTACGCTCCCCCTAAAGCGTTGTCGTACCCTCACCTGGACCCTAAACCGTCCCCGTCCCCTAACCCTAACCCTAGCCCGAACCCTAACCCTAACCCTTCCCCGAAGCCTGACCCTCACCCGTCCCCTAATCCTAACCCGTATGCTGACACTAACCCGCGCCCTCACACGTACGCTCCCCCTAAAGCGTTGTCGTACCCTCACCTGGACCCTAAACCGTCCCCGTCTTCTAACCCTAACCCTAACCCTTCCCCGAAGCCTGACCCTCACCCGTCCCCTAATCCTAACCCGTACGCTGACACTAACCCGCGCCCTCACACGTACGCTCCCCCTAAAGCGTTGTCGTACCCTCACCTGGACCCTAAACCGTCCCCGTCCCCTAACCCTAACCCTAGCCCGAACCCTAACCCTAACCCTTCCCCGAAGCCTGACCCTCACCCGTCCCCTAATCCTAACCCGTACGCTCACACTAACCCGCGCCCTCACACGTACGCTCCCCCTAAAGCGTTGTCGTACCCTCACCTGGACCCTAAACCGTCCCCGTCCCCTAACCCTAACCCTAGCCCGAACCCTAACCCTAACCCTTCCCCGAAGCCTGACCCTCACCCGTCCCCTAATCCTAACCCGTACGCTGACACTAACCCGCGCCCTCACACGTACGCTCCCCCTAAAGCGTTGTCGTACCCTCACCTGGACCCTAAACCGTCCCCGTCCCCTAACCCTAACCCTAGCCCGAACCCTAACCCTAACCCTTCCCCGAAGCCTGACCCTCACCCGTCCCCTAATCCTAACCCGTACGCTGACACTAACCCGGGCCCTCACACGTACGCTCCCCCTAAAGCATTGTCGTACCCTCACCTGGACCCTAAACCGTCCCCGTCCCCTAACCCTAACCCTAGCCCGAACCCTAACCCTAACCCTGCCCCGAAGCCTGACCCTCACCCGTCCCCTAATCCTAACCCGTACGCTGACACTAACCCGCGCCCTCACACGTACGCTCCCCCTAAAGCGTTGTCGTACCCTCACCTGGACCCTAAACCGTCCCCGTCCCCTAACCCTAACCCTAGCCCGAACCCTAAACCTAACCCTTCCCCGAAGCCTGACCCTCACCCGTCCCCTAATCCTAAACCGTACGCTGACACTAACCCGTGCCCTCACACGTACGCTCCCCCTAAAGCATTGTCGTACCCTCACCTGGACCCTAAACCGTCCCCGTCCCCTAACCCTAACCCTAGCCCGAACCCTAACCCTAACCCTGCCCCGAAGCCTGACCCTCACCCGTCCCCTAATCCTAACCCGTACGCTGACACTAACCCGAGCCCTCACACGTACGCTCCCCCTTAAGCGTTGTCCTACCCTCACCTGGACCCTAAACCGTCCCCGTCCCCTAACCCTAACCCTAGCCCGAACCCTAACCCTAACCCTTCCCCGAAGCCTGACCCTCACCCGTCCCCTAATCCTAACCCGTACGCTGACACTAACCCGGGCCCTCACACGTACGCTCCCCCTAAAGCATTGTCGTACCCTCACCTGGACCCTAAACCGTCCCCGTCCCCTAACCCTAACCCTAGCCCGAACCCTAACCCTAACCCTGCCCCGAAGCCTGACCCTCACCCGTCCCCTAATCCTAACCCGTACGCTGACACTAACCCGCGCCCTCACACGTACGCTCCCCCTAAAGCGTTGTCGTACCCTCACCTGGACCCTAAACCGTCCCCGTCCCCTAACCCTAACCCTAGCCCGAACCCTAACCCTAACCCTGCCCCGAAGCCTGACCCTCACCCGTCCCCTAATCCTAACCCGTACGCTGACACTAACCCGCGCCCTCACACGTACGCTCCCCCTTAAGCGTTGTCCTACCCTCACCTGGACCCTAAACCGTCCCCGTCCCCTAACCCTAACCCTAGCCCGAACCCTAAACCTAACCCTTCCCCGAAGCCTGACCCTCACCCGTCCCCTAATCCTAACCCGTACGCTGACACTAACCCGCGCCCTCACACGTACGCTCCCCCTAAAGCGTTGTCGTACCCTCACCTGGACCCTAAACCGTCCCCGTCCCCTAACCCTAACCCTAGACCGAACCCTAACCCTAACCCTTCCCCGAAGCCTGACCCTCACCCGTCCCCTAATCCTAACCCGTACGCTGACACTAACCCGCGCCCTCACATGTACGCTCCCCCTAAAGCGTTGTCGTACCCTCACCTGGACCCTAAACCGTCCCCGTCCCCTAACCCTAACCCTAGCCCGAACCCTAACCCTAACCCTGCCCCGAAGCCTGACCCTCACCCGTCCCCTAATCCTAACCCGTACGCTGACACTAACCCGCGCCCTCACACGTACGCTCCCCCTAAAGCGTTGTCGTACCCTCACCTGGACCCTAAACCGTCCCCGTCCCCTAACCCTAACCCTAGCCCGAAACCTAACCCTAACCCTGCCCCGAAGCCTGACCCTCACCCGTCCCCTAATCCTAACCCGTACGCTGACACTAACCCGCGCCCTCACACGTACGCTCCCCCTAAAGCGTTGTCGTACCCTCACCTGGACCCTAAACCGTCCCCGTCCCCTAACCCTAACCCTAGCCCGAACCCTAACCCTAACCCTTCCCCGAAGCCTGACCCTCACCCGTCCCCTAATCCTAACCCGTACGCTGACACTAACCCGCGCCCTCACACGTACGCTCCCCCTAAAGCGTTGTCGTACCCTCACCTGGACCCTAAACCGTCCCCGTCCCCTAACCCTAACCCTAGCCCGAACCCTAACCCTAACCCTTCCCCGAAGCCTGACCCTCACCCGTCCCCTAATCCTAACCCGTACGCTGACACTAACCCGCGCCCTCACACGTATGCTCCACCTAAAGCGTTTTCGTACCCTCACCTGGACCCTAAACCGTCCCCGTCCCCTAACCCTAACCCTAGCCCGAACCCTAACCCTAACCCTGCCCCGAAGCCTGCCCCTCACCCGTCCCCTAATCCTAACCCGTACGCTGACACTAACCCGGGCCCTCACACGTACGCTCCCCCTAAAGCGTTGTCGTACCCTCACCTGGACCCTAAACCGTCCCCGTCCCCTAACCCTAACCCTAGCCCGAACCCTAACCCTAACCCTGCCCCGAAGCCTGCCCCTCACCCGTCCCCTAATCCTAACCCGTACGCTGACACTAACCCGGGCCCTCACACGTACGCTCCCCCTAAAGCGTTGTCGTACCCTCACCTGGACCCTAAACCGTCCCCGTCCCCTAACCCTAACCCTAGCCCGAACCCTAACCCTAACCCTTCCCCGAAGCCTGACCCTCACCCGTCCCCTAATCCTAACCCGTACGCTGACACTAACCCGCGCCCTCACACGTACGCACCCCCTAAAGCGTAGTCGTACCCTCACCTGGACCCTAAACCGTCCCAGTCCCCTAACCCTAACCCTAGCCCGAACCCTAACCCTAACCCTTCCCCGAAGCCTGCCCCTCACCCGTCCCCTAATCCTAACCCGTACGCTGACACTAACCCGCGCCCTCACACGTACGCTCCCCCTAAAGCGTTGTCGTACCCTCACCTGGACCCTAAACCGTCCCCGTCCCCTAACCCTAACCCTAGCCCGAACCCTAACCCTAACCCTTCCCCGAAGCCTGACCCTCACCCGTCCCCTAATCCTAACCCGTACGCTGACACTAACCCGTGCCCTCACACGTACGCTCCCCCTAAAGCGTTGTCGTACCCTCACCTGGACCCTAAACCGTCCCCGTCCCCTAACCCTAACCCTAGCCCGAACCCTAACCCTAACCCTTCCCCGAAGCCTGACCCTCACCCGTCCCCTAATCCTAACCCGTACGCTGACACTAACCCGCGCCCTCACACGTACGCTCCCCCTAAAGCGTTGTCGTACCCTCACCTGGACCCTAAACCGTCCCCGTCCCCTAACCCTAACCCTAGCCCGAACCCTAACCCTTCCCCGAAGCCTGACCCTCACCCGTCCCCTAATCCTAACCCGTACGCTGACACTAACCCGCGCCCTCACACGTACGCTGCCCCTAAAGTGTTGTCGTACCCTCACCTGGACCCTAAACCGTCCCCGTCCCCTAACCCTAACCCTAGCCCGAACCCTAACCCTAACACTTCCCCGAAGCCTGACCCTCACCCGTCCCCTAATCCTAACCCTTACGCTGACACTGACACGGGCCCTCACACGTACGCTCCCCCTAAAGCTTTGTCGTACCCTCACCTGAACCCTAAACCGTCCCCGTCCCCTAACCCTAACCCTAGCCCGAACCCTAACCCTAACACTTCCCCGAAGCCTGACCCTCACCCGTCCCCTAATCCTAACCCGTACGCTGACACTAACCCGCGCCCTCACACGTACGCTCCCCCTAAAGCGTTGTCGTACCCTCACCTGGACGCTAAACCGTCCCCGTCCCCTAAACCTAACCCTAGCCCGAACCCTAACCCTAACCCTTCCCTGAAGCCTGACCCTCACCCGTCCCCTAATCCTAACCCGTACGCTGACACTAACCCGCGCCCTCACACGTACGCTCCCCCTAAAGCGTTGTCGTACCCTCACCTGGACCCTAAACCGTCCCCGTCCCCTAACCCTAACCCTAGCCCGAACCCTAACCCTAACCCTTCCCCGAAGCCTGACCCTCACCCGTCCCCTAATCCTAAACCGTACGCTGACACTAACCCGCGCCCTCACACGTACGCTCCCCCTAAAGCGTTGTCGTACCCTCACCTGGACCCTAAACCGTCCCCGTCCCCTAACCCTAACCCTAGCCCGAACCCTAACCCTAACCCTTCCCCGAAGCCTGACCCTCACCCGTCCCCTAATCCTAACCCGTACGCTGACACTAACCCGCGCCCTCACACGTACGCTCCCCCTAAAGCGTTGTCGTACCCTCACCTGGACCCTAAACCGTCCCCGTCCCCTAACCCTAACCCTAGCCCGAACCCTAACCCTAACCCTTCCCCGAAGCCTGACCCTCACCCGTCCCCTAATCCTAACCCGTACGCTGACACTAACCCGCGCCCTCACACGTACGCTCCCCCTAAAGCGTTGTCGTACCCTCACCTGGACCCTAAACCGTCCCCGTCCCCTAACCCTAACCCTAGCCCGAAACCTAACCCTAACCCTGCCCCGAAGCCTGACCCTCACCCGTCCCCTAATCCTAACCCGTACGCTGACACTAACCCGCGCCCTCACACGTACGCTCCCCCTAAAGCGTTGTCGTACCCTCACCTGGACCCTAAACCGTCCCCGTCCCCTAACCCTAACCCTAGCCCGAACCCTAACCCTAACCCTTCCCCGAAGCCTGACCCTCACCCGTCCCCTAATCCTAACCCGTACGCTGACACTAACCCGCGCCCTCACACGTACGCTCCCCCTAAAGCGTTGTCGTACCCTCACCTGGACCCTAAACCGTCCCCGTCCCCTAACCCTAACCCTAGCCCGAACCCTAACCCTAACCCTTCCCCGAAGCCTGACCCTCACCCGTCCCCTAATCCTAACCCGTACGCTGACACTAACCCGCGCCCTCACACGTACGCTCCCCCTAAAGCGTTGTCGTACCCTCACCTGGACCCTAAACCGTCCCCGTCCCCTAACCCTAACCCTAGCCCGAACCCTAACCCTAACCCTTCCCCGAAGCCTGACCCTCACCCGTCCCCTAATCCTAACCCGTACGCTGACACTAACCCGCGCCCTCACACGTACGCTCCCCCTAAAGCGTTGTCGTACCCTCACCTGGACCCTAAACCGTCCCCGTCCCCTAACCCTAACCCTAGCCCGAACCCTAACCCTAACCCTTCCCCGAAGCCTGACCCTCACCCGTCCCCTAATCCTAACCCGTACGCTGACACTAACCCGCGCCCTCACACGTACGCTCCCCCTAAAGCGTTGTCGTACCCTCACCTGGACCCTAAACCGTCCCCGTCCCCTAACCCTAACCCTAGCCCGAACCCTAACCCTAACCCTTCCCCGAAGCCTGACCCTCACCCGTCCCCTAATCCTAACCCGTACGCTGACACTAACCCGCGCCCTCACACGTACGCTCCCCCTAAAGCGTTGTCGTACCCTCACCTGGACCCTAAACCGTCCCCGTCCCCTAACCCTAACCCTAGCCCGAACCCTAACCCTAACCCTTCCCCGAAGCCTGACCCTCACCCGTCCCCTAATCCTAACCCGTACGCTGACACTAACCCGCGCCCTCACACGTACGCTCCCCCTAAAGCGTTGTCGTACCCTCACCTGGACCCTAAACCGTCCCCGTCCCCTAACCCTAACCCTAGCCCGAACCCTAACCCTAACCCTTCCCCGAAGCCTGACCCTCACCCGTCCCCTAATCCTAACCCGTACGCTGACACTAACCCGCGCCCTCACACGTACGCTCCCCCTAAAGCGTTGTCGTACCCTCACCTGGACCCTAAACCGTCCCCGTCCCCTAACCCTAACCCTAGCCCGAACCCTAACCCTAACCCTTCCCCGAAGCCTGACCCTCACCCGTCCCCTAATCGTAACCCGTACGCTGACACTAACCCGCGCCCTCACACGTACGCTCCCCCTAAAGCGTTGTCGTACCCTCACCTGGACCCTAAACCGTCCCCGTCCCCTAACCCTAACCCTAGCCCGAACCCTAACCCTAACCCTTCCCCGAAGCCTGACCCTCACCCGTCCCCTAATCCTAACCCGTACGCTGACACTAACCCGCGCCCTCACACGTACGCTCCCCCTAAAGCGTTGTCGTACCCTCACCTGGACCCTAAACCGTCCCCGTCCCCTAACCCTAACCCTAGCCCGAACCCTAACCCTAACCCTTCCCCGAAGCCTGACCCTCACCCGTCCCCTAATCCTAACCCGTACGCTGACACTAACCCGCGCCCTCACACGTACGCTCCCCCTAAAGCGTTGTCGTACCCTCACCTGGACGCTAAACCGTCCCCGTCCCCTAACCCTAACCCTAGCCCGAACCCTAACCCTAACCCTTCCCCGAAGCCTGACCCTCACCCGTCCCCTAATCCTAACCCGTACGCTGACACTAACCCGCGCCCTCACACGTACGCTCCCCCTAAAGCGTTGTCGTACCCTCACCTGGACCCTAAACCGTCCCCGTCCCCTAACGCTAACCCTAGCCCGAACCCTAACCCTAACCCTTCCCCGAAGCCTGACCCTCACCCGTCCCCTAATCCTAACCCGTACGCTGACACTAACCCGCGCCCTCACACGTACGCTCCCCCTAAAGCGTTGTCGTACCCTCACCTGGACCCTAAACCGTCCCCGTCCCCTAACCCTAACCCTAGCCCGAACCCTAACCCTAACCCTTCCCCGAAGCCTGACCCTCACCCGTCCCCTAATCCTAACCCGTACGCTGACACTAACCCGCGCCCTCACACGTACGCTCCCCCTAAAGCGTTGTCGTACCCTCACCTGGACCCTAAACCGTCCCCGTCCCCTAACCCTAACCCTAGCCCGAACCCTAACCCTAACCCTTCCCCGAAGCCTGACCCTCACCCGTCCCCTAATCCTAACCCGTACGCTGACACTAACCCGCGCCCTCACACGTACGCTCCCCCTAAAGCGTTGTCGTACCCTCACCTGGACCCTAAACCGTCCCCGTCCCCTAACCCTAACCCTAGCCCGAACCCTAACCCTAACCCTTCCCCGAAGCCTGACCCTCACCCGTCCCCTAATCCTAACCCGTACCCTGACACTAACCCGCGCCCTCACACGTACGCTCCCCCTAAAGCGTTGTCGTACCCTCACCTGGACCCTAAACCGTCCCCGTCCCCTAACCCTAACCCTAGCCCGAACCCTAACCCTAACCCTTCCCCGAAGCCTGACCCTCACCCGTCCCCTAATCCTAACCCGTACGCTGACACTAACCCGCGCCCTCACACGTACGCTCCCCCTAAAGCGTTGTCGTACCCTCACCTGGACCCTAAACCGTCCCCGTCCCCTAACCCTAACCCTAGCCCGAACCCTAACGCTAACCCTTCCCCGAAGCCTGACCCTCACCCGTCCCCTAATCCTAACCCGTACGCTGACACTAACCCGCGCCCTCACACGTACGCTCCCCCTAAAACGTTGTCGTACCCTCACCTGGACCCTAAACCGTCCCCGTCCCCTAACCCTAACCCTAGCCCGAACCCTAACCCTAACCCTTCCCCGAAGCCTGACCCTCACCCGTCCCCTAATCCTAACCCGTACGCTGACACTAACCCGCGCCCTCACACGTACGCTCCCCCTAAAGCGTTGTCGTACCCTCACCTGGACCCTAAACCGTCCCCGTCCCCTAACCCTAACCCTAGCCCGAACCCTAACCCTAACCCTTCCCCGAAGCCTGACCCTCACCCGTCCCCTAATCCTAACCCGTACGCTGACACTAACCCGCGCCCTCACACGTACGCTCCCCCTAAAGCGTTGTCGTACCCTCACCTGGACCCTAAACCGTCCCCGTCCCCTAACCCTAACCCTAGCCCGAACCCTAACCCTAACCCTTCCCCGAAGCCTGACCCTCACCCGTCCCCTAATCCTAACCCGTACGCTGACACTAACCCGCGCCCTCACACGTACGCTCCCCCTAAAGCGTTGTCGTACCCTCACCTGGACCCTAAACCGTCCCCGTCCCCTAACCGTAACCCTAGCCCGAACCCTAACCCTAACCCTTCCCCGAAGCCTGACCCTCACCCGTCCCCTAATCCTAAACCGTACGCTGACACTAACCCGCGCCCTCACACGTACGCTCCCCCTAAAGCGTTGTCGTACCCTCACCTGGACCCTAAACCGTCCCCGTCCCCTAACCCTAACCCTAGCCCGAACCCTAACCCTAACCCTTCCCCGAAGCCTGACCCTCACCCGTCCCCTAATCCTAACCCGAACGCTGACACTAACCCGGGCCCTCACACGTACGCTCCCCCTAAAGCGTTGTCGTACCCTCACCTGGACCCTAAACCGTCCCCGTCCCCTAACCCTAACCCTAGCCCGAACCCTAACCCTAACACTTCCCCGAAGCCTGACCCTCACCCGTCCCCTAATCCTAACCCGTACGCTGACACTAACCCGCGCCCTCACACGTACGCTCCCCCTAAAGCGTTGTCGTACCCTCACCTGGACCCTAAACCGTCCCCGTCCCCTAACCCTAACCTTAGCCCGAACCCTAACCCTAACCCTTCCCCGAAGCCTGACCCTCACCCGTCCCCTAATCCTAACCCGTACGCTGACACTAACCCGGGCCCTCACACGTACGCTCCCCCTAAAGCGTTGTCGTACCCTCACCTGGACCCTAAACCGTCCCCGTCCCCTAACCCTAACCCTAGCCCGAACCCTAACCCTAACCCTTCCCCGAAGCCTGACCCTCACCCGTCCCCTAATCCTAACCCGTACGCTGACACTAACCCGCGCCCTCACACGTACGCTCCCCCTAAAGCGTTGTCGTACCCTCACCTGGACCCTAAACCGTCCCCGTCCCCTAACCCTAACCCTAGCCCGAACCCTAACCCTAACCCTTCCCCGAAGCCTGACCCTCACCCGTCCCCTAATCCTAACCCGTACGCTGACACTAACCCGCGCCCTCACACGTACGCTCCCCCTAAAGCGTTGTCGTACCCTCACCTGGACCCTAAACCGTCCCCGTCCCCTAACCCTAACCCTAGCCCGAACCCTAACCCTAACCCTTCCCCGAAGCCTGACCCTCACCCGTCCCCTAATCCTAACCCGTACGCTGACACTAACCCGCGCCCTCACACGTACGCTCCCCCTAAAGCGTTGTCGTACCCTCACCTGGACCCTAAACCGTCCCCGTCCCCTAACCCTAACCCTAGCCCGAACCCTAACCCTAACCCTTCCCCGAAGCCTGACCCTCACCCGTCCCCTAATCCTGACCCGTACGCTGACACTAACCCGCGCCCTCACACGTACGCTCCCCCTAAAGCGTTGTCGTACCCTCACCTGGACCCTAAACCGTCCCCGTCCCCTAACCCTAACCCTAGCCCGAACCCTAACCCTAACCCTTCCCCGAAGCCTGACCCTCACCCGTCCCCTAATCCTAACCCGTACGCTGACACTAACCCGCGCCCTCACACGTACGCTCCCCCTAAAGCGTTGTCGTACCCTCACCTGGACCCTAAACAGTCCCCGTCCCCTAACCCTAACCCTAGCCCGAACCCTAACCCTAACCCTTCCCCGAAGCCTGACCCTCACCCGTCCCCTAATCCTAACCCGTACGCTGACACTAACCCGCGCCCTCACACGTACGCTCCCCCTAAAGCGTTGTCGTACCCTCACCTGGACGCTAAACCGTCCCCGTCCCCTAACCCTAACCCTAGCCCTAACCCTAACCCTAACCCTTCCCCGAAGCCTGACCCTCACCCGTCCCCTAATCCTAACCCGTACGCTGACACTAACCCGCGCCCTCACACGTACGCTCCCCCTAAAGCGTTGTCGTACCCTCACCTGGACCCTAAACCGTCCCCGTCCCCTAACGCTAACCCTAGCCCGAACCCTAACCCTAACCCTTCCCCGAAGCCTGACCCTCACCCGTCCCCTAATCCTAACCTGTACGCTGACACTAACCCGCGCCCTCACACGTACGCTCCCCCTAAAGCGTTGTCGTACCCTCACCTGGACCCTAAACCGTCCCCGTCCCCTAACCCTAACCCTAGCCCGAACCCTAACCCTAACCCTTCCCTGAAGCCTGACCCTCACCCGTCCCCTAATCCTAACCCGTACGCTGACACTAACCCGCGCCCTCACAGGTACGTTCCCCCTAAAGCGTTGTCGTACCCTCACCTGGACCCTAAACCGTCCCCGTCCCCTAACCCTAACCCTAGCCCGAACCCTAACCCTAACCCTTCCCCGAAGCCTGACACTCACCCGTCCCCTAATCCTAACCCGTACGCTCACACTAACCCGCGCCCTCACACGTACGCTCCCCCTAAAGCGTTGTCGTACCCTCACCTGGACCCTAAACCGTCCCCGTCCCCTAACCCTAACCCTAGCCCGAACCCTAACCCTAACACTTCCCCGAAGCCTGACCCTCACCCGTCCCCTAATCCTAACCCGTACGCTGACACTAACCCGCGCCCTCACACGTACGCTCCCCCTAAAGCGTTGTCGTACCCTCACCTGGACCCTAAACCGTCCCCGTCCCCTAACCCTAACCTTAGCCCGAACCCTAACCCTAACCCTTCCCCGAAGCCTGACCCTCACCCGTCCCCTAATCCTAACCCGTACGCTGACACTAACCCGGGCCCTCACACGTACGCTCCCCCTAAAGCGTTGTCGTACCCTCACCTGGACCCTAAACCGTCCCCGTCCCCTAACCCTAACCCTAGCCCGAACCCTAACCCTAACCCTTCCCCGAAGCCTGACCCTCACCCGTCCCCTAATCCTAACCCGTACGCTGACACTAACCCGCGCCCTCACACGTACGCTCCCCCTAAAGCGTTGTCGTACCCTCACCTGGACCCTAAACCGTCCCCGTCCCCTAACACTAACCCTAGCCGAACCCTAACCCTAACCCTTCCCCGAAGCCTGACCCTCACCCGTCCCCTAATCCTAACCCGTACGCTGACACTAACCCGCGCCCTCACACGTACGCTCCCCCTAAAGCGTTGTCGTACCCTCACCTGGACCCTAAACCGTCCCCGTCCCCTAACCCTAACCCTAGCCCGAACCCTAACCCTAACCCTTCCCCGAAGCCTGACCCTCACCCGTCCCCTAATCCTAACCCGTACGCTGACACTAACCCGCGCCCTCACACGTACGCTCCCCCTAAAGCGTTGTCGTACCCTCACCTGGACCCTAAACCGTCCCCGTCCCCTAACCCTAACCCTAGCCCGAACCCTAACCCTAACCCTTCCCCGAAGCCTGACCCTCACCCGTCCCCTAATCCTGACCCGTACGCTGACACTAACCCGCGCCCTCACACGTACGCTCCCCCTAAAGCGTTGTCGTACCCTCACCTGGACCCTAAACCGTCCCCGTCCCCTAACCCTAACCCTAGCCCGAACCCTAACCCTAACCCTTCCCCGAAGCCTGACCCTCACCCGTCCCCTAATCCTAACCCGTACGCTGACACTAACCCGCGCCCTCACACGTACGCTCCCCCTAAAGCGTTGTCGTACCCTCACCTGGACCCTAAACAGTCCCCGTCCCCTAACCCTAACCCTAGCCCGAACCCTAACCCTAACCCTTCCCCGAAGCCTGACCCTCACCCGTCCCCTAATCCTAACCCGTACGCTGACACTAACCCGCGCCCTCACACGTACGCTCCCCCTAAAGCGTTGTCGTACCCTCACCTGGACGCTAAACCGTCCCCGTCCCCTAACCCTAACCCTAGCCCTAACCCTAACCCTAACCCTTCCCCGAAGCCTGACCCTCACCCGTCCCCTAATCCTAACCCGTACGCTGACACTAACCCGCGCCCTCACACGTACGCTCCCCCTAAAGCGTTGTCGTACCCTCACCTGGACCCTAAACCGTCCCCGTCCCTTAAAGCTAACCCTAGCCCGAACCCTAACCCTAACCCTTCCCCGAAGCCTGACCCTCACCCGTCCCCTAATCCTAACCTGTACGCTGACACTAACCCGCGCCCTCACACGTACGCTCCCCCTAAAGCGTTGTCGTACCCTCACCTGGACCCTAAACCGTCCCCGTCCCCTAACCCTAACCCTAGCCCGAACCCTAACCCTAACCCTTCCCTGAAGCCTGACCCTCACCCGTCCCCTAATCCTAACCCGTACGCTGACACTAACCCGCGCCCTCACAGGTACGTTCCCCCTAAAGCGTTGTCGTACCCTCACCTGGACCCTAAACCGTCCCCGTCCCCTAACCCTAACCCTAGCCCGAACCCTAACCCTAACCCTGCCCCGAAGCCTGCCCCTCACCCGTCCCCTAATCCTAACCCGTACGCTGACACTAACCCGCGCCCTCACACGTACGCTCCCCCTAAAGCGTTGTCGTACCCTCACCTGCACCCTAAACCGTCCCCGTCCCCTAACCCTAACCCTAGCCCGAACCCTAACCCTAACCCTTCCCCGAAGCCTGACCCTCACCCGTCCCCTAATCCTAACCCGTATGCTGACACTAACCCGCGCCCTCACACGTACGCTCCCCCTAAAGCGTTGTCGTACCCTCACCTGGACCCTAAACCGTCCCCGTCCCCTAACCCTAACCCTAACCCTTCCCCGAAACCTGACACTCACCCGTCCCCTAATCCTAACCCGTATGCTGACACTAACCCGCGCCCTCACACGTACGCTCCCCCTAAAGCGTTGTCGTACCCTCACCTGGACCCTAAACCGTCCCCGTCCCCTAACCCTAACCCTAACCCTTCCCCGAAACCTGACACTCACCCGTCCCCTAATCCTAACCCGTACGCTGACACTAACCCGCGCCCTCACACGTACGCTCCCCCTAAAGCGTTGTCGTACCCTCACCTGGACCCTAAACCGTCCCCGTCCCCTAACCCTAACCCTAGCCCGAACCCTAACCCTAACCCTTCCCCGAAGCCTGACCCTCACCCGTCCCCTAATCCTAACCCGTATGCTGACACTAACCCGCGCCCTCACACGTACGCTCCCCCTAAAGCGTTGTCGTACCCTCACCTGGACCCTAAACCGTCCCCGTCCCCTAACCCTAACCCTAGCCCGAACCCTAACCCTAACCCTTCCCCGAAGCCTGACCCTCACCCGTCCCCTAATCCTAACCCGTACGCTGACACTAACCCGCGCCCTCACACGTACGCTCCCCCTAAAGCGTTGTCGTACCCTCACCTGGACCCTAAACCGTCCCCGTCCCCTAACCCTAACCCTAGCCCGAACCCTAACCCTAACCCTTCCCCGAAGCCTGACCCTCACCCGTCCCCTAATCCTAACCCGTATGCTGACACTAACCCGCGCCCTCACACGTACGCTCCCCCTAAAGCGTTGTCGTACCCTCACCTGGACCCTAAACCGTCCCCGTCCCCTAACCCTAACCCTAACCCTTCCCCGAAACCTGACCCTCACCCGTCCCCTAATCCTAACCCGTATGCTGACACTAACCCGCGCCCTCACACGTACGCTCCCCCTAAAGCGTTGTCGTACCCTGAC
Source organism: Grampus griseus (assembly GCF_964374135.1). NCBI lineage: Eukaryota > Metazoa > Chordata > Mammalia > Artiodactyla > Delphinidae > Grampus > Grampus griseus. The sequence goes on along the minus strand of NW_028133182.1, from coordinate 49,576 downwards.
CTGGACCCTAAACCGTCCCCGTCCCCTAACCCTAACCCTAACCCTTCCCCGAAACCTGACACTCACCCGTCCCCTAATCCTAACCCGTACGCTGACACTAACCCGCGCCCTCACACGTACGCTCCCCCTAAAGCGTTGTCGTACCCTCACCTGGACCCTAAACCGTCCCCGTCCCCTAACCCTAACCCTAGCCCGAACCCTAACCCTAACCCTTCCCCGAAGCCTGACCCTCACCCGTCCCCTAATCCTAACCCGTATGCTGACACTAACCCGCGCCCTCACACGTACGCTCCCCCTAAAGCGTTGTCGTACCCTCACCTGGACCCTAAACCGTCCCCGTCCCCTAACCCTAACCCTAACCCTTCCCCGAAACCTGACACTCACCCGTCCCCTAATCCTAACCCGTACGCTGACACTAACCCGCGCCCTCACACGTACGCTCCCCCTAAAGCGTTGTCGTACCCTCACCTGGACCCTAAACCGTCCCCGTCCCCTAACCCTAACCCTAGCCCGAACCCTAACCCTAACCCTTCCCCGAAGCCTGACCCTCACCCGTCCCCTAATCCTAACCCGTACGCTGACACTAACCCGCGCCCTCACACGTACGCTCCACCTAAAGCGTTGTCGTACCCTCACCTGGACCCTAAACCGTCCCCGTCCCCTAACCCTAACCCTAGCCCGAACCCTAACCCTAACCCTTCCCCGAAGCCTGACCCTCACCCGTCCCCTAATCCTAACCCGTACGCTGACACTAACCCGCGCCCTCACACGTACGCTCCCCCTAAAGCGTTGTCGTACCCTCACCTGGACCCTAAACCGTCCCCGTCCCCTAACCCTAACCCTAGCCCGAACCCTAACCCTAACCCTTCCCCGAAGCCTGACCCTCACCCGTCCCCTAATCCTAACCCGTACGCTGACACTAACCCGCGCCCTCACACGTACGCTCCCCCTAAAGCGTTGTCGTACCCTCACCTGGACCCTAAACCGTCCCCGTCCCCTAACCCTAACCCTAGCCCGAACCCTAACCCTAACCCTTCCCCGAAGCCTGACCCTCACCCGTCCCCTAATCCTAACCCGTACGCTGACACTAACCAGGACCCTCACACGTACGCTCCCCCTAAAGCATTGTCGTACCCTCACCTGGACCCTAAACCGTCCCCGTCCCCTAACCCTAACCCTAGCCCGAACCCTAACCCTAACCCTTCCCCGAAGCCTGACCCTCACCCGTCCCCTAATCCTAACCCGTACGCTGACACTAACCCGCGCCCTCACACGTACGCTCCCCCTAAAGCGTTGTCGTACCCTCACCTGGACCCTAAACCGTCCCCGTCCCCTAACCCTAACCCTAGCCCGAACCCTAACCCTAACCCTGCCCCGAAGCCTGACCCTCACCCGTCCCCTAATCCTAACCCGTACGCTGACACTAACCCGCGCCCTCACACGTACGCTCCCCCTAAAGCGTTGTCGTACCCTCACCTGGACCCTAAACCGTCCCCGTCCCCTAACCCTAACCCTAGCCCGAACCCTAACCCTAACCCTTCCCCGAAGCCTGACCCTCACCCGTCCCCTAATCCTAACCCGTACGCTGACACTAACCCGCGCCCTCACACGTACGCTCCCCCTAAAGCGTTGTCGTACCCTCACCTGGACCCTAAACCGTCCCCGTCCCCTAACCCTAACCCTAACCCTTCCCCGAAACCTGACACTCACCCGTCACCTAATCCTAACCCGTACGCTGACACTAACCCGCGCCCTCACACGTACGCTCCCCCTAAAGCGTTGTCGTACCCTCACCTGGACCCTAAACCGTCCCCGTCCCCTAACCCTAACCCTAGCCCGAACCCTAACCCTAACCCTTCCCCGAAGCCTGACCCTCACCCGTCCCCTAATCCTAACCCGTACGCTGACACTAACCCGCGCCCTCACACGTACGCTCCCCCTAAAGCGTTGTCGTACCCTCACCTGGACCCTAAACCGTCCCCGTCCCCTAACCCTAACCCTAGCCCGAACCCTAACCCTAACCCTTCCCCGAAGCCTGACCCTCACCCGTCCCCTAATCCTAACCCGTACGCTGACACTAACCCGCGCCCTCACACGTACGCTCCCCCTAAAGCGTTGTCGTACCCTCACCTGGACCCTAAACCGTCCCCGTCCCCTAACCCTAACCCTAGCCCGAACCCTAACCCTAACCCTTCCCCGAAGCCTGACCCTCACCCGTCCCCTAATCCTAACCCGTACGCTGACACTAACCCGCGCCCTCACACGTACGCTCCCCCTAAAGCGTTGTCGTACCCTCACCTGGACCCTAAACCGTCCCCGTCCCCTAACCCTAACCCTAGCCCGAACCCTAACCCTAACCCTTCCCCGAAGCCTGACCCTCACCCGTCCCCTAATCCTAACCCGTACGCTGACACTAACCAGGGCCCTCACACGTACGCTCCCCCTAAAGCATTGTCGTACCCTCACCTGGACCCTAAACCGTCCCCGTCCCCTAACCCTAACCCTAGCCCGAACCCTAACCCTAACCCTTCCCCGAAGCCTGACCCTCACCCGTCCCCTAATCCTAACCCGTACGCTGACACTAACCCGCGCCCTCACACGTACGCTCCCCCTAAAGCGTTGTCGTACCCTCACCTGGACCCTAAACCGTCCCCGTCCCCTAACCCTAACCCTAGCCCGAACCCTAACCCTAACCCTTCCCCGAAGCCTGACCCTCACCCGTCCCCTAATCCTAACCCGTACGCTGACACTAACCCGCGCCCTCACACGTACGCTCCCCCTAAAGCGTTGTCGTACCCTCACCTGGACCCTAAACCGTCCCCGTCCCCTAACCCTAACCCTAGCCCGAACCCTAACCCTAACCCTTCCCCGAAGCCTGACCCTCACCCGTCCCCTAATCCTAACCCGTACGCTGACACTAACCCGCGCCCTCACACGTACGTTCCCCCTAAAGCGTTGTCGTACCCTCACCTGGACCCTAAACCGTCCCCGTCCCCTAACCCTAACCCTAGCCCGAACCCTAACCCTAACCCTTCCCCGAAGCCTGACCCTCACCCGTCCCCTAATCCTAACCCGTACGCTGACACTAACCCGCGCCCTCACACGTACGTTCCCCCTAAAGCGTTGTCGTACCCTCACCTGGACCCTAAACCGTCCCCGTCCCCTAACCCTAACCCTAGCCCGAACCCTAACCCTAACCCTTCCCCGAAGCCTGACCCTCACCCGTCCCCTAATCCTAACCCGTACGCTGACACTAACCCGCGCCCTCACACGTACGCTCCCCCTAAAGCGTTGTCGTACCCTCACCTGGACCCTAAACCGTCCCCGTCCCCTAACCCTAACCCTAGCCCGAACCCTAACCCTAACCCTGCCCCGAAGCCTGACCCTCACCCGTCCCCTAATCCTAACCCGTACGCTGACACTAACCCGCGCCCTCACACGTACGCTCCCCCTAAAGCGTTGTCGTACCCTCACCTGGACCCTAAACCGTCCCCGTCCCCTAACCCTAACCCTAGCCCGAACCCTAACCCTAACCCTTCCCCGAAGCCTGACCCTCACCCGTCCCCTAATCCTAACCCGTACGCTGACACTGACACGGGCCCTCACACGTACGCTCCCCCTAAAGCGTTGTCGTACCCTCACCTGGACCCTAAACCGTCCCCGTCCCCTAACCCTAACCCTAGCCCGAACCCTAACCCTAACCCTTCCCCGAAGCCTGACCCTCACCCGTCCCCTAATCCTAACCCGTACGCTGACACTAACCCGCGCCCTCACACGTACGCTCCCCCTAAAGCGTTGTCGTACCCTCACCTGGACGCTAAACCGTCCCCGTCCCCTAACCCTAACCCTAGCCCGAACCCTAACCCTAACCCTTCCCTGAAGCCTGACCCTCACCCGTCCCCTAATCCTAACCCGTACGCTGACACTAACCCGCGCCCTCACACGTACACTCCCCCTAAAGCGTTGTCGTACCCTCACCTGGACCCTAAACCGTCCCCGTCCCCTAACCCTAACCCTAGCCCGAACCCTAACCCTAACCCTTCCCCGAAGCCTGACCCTCACCCGTCCCCTAATCCTAACCCGTACGCTGACACTAACCCGCGCCCTCACACGTACGCTCCCCCTAAAGCGTTGTCGTACCCTCACCTGGACCCTAAACCGTCCCCGTCCCCTAACCCTAACCCTAGCCCGAACCCTAACCCTAACCCTTCCCCGAAGCCTGACCCTCACCCGTCCCCTAATCCTAACCCGTACGCTGACACTAACCCGCGCCCTCACACGTACGCTCCCCCTAAAGCGTTGTCGTACCCTCACCTGGACCCTAAACCGTCCCCGTCCCCTAACCCTAACCCTAGCCCGAACCCTAACCCTAACCCTTCCCCGAAGCCTGACCCTCACCCGTCCCCTAATCCTAACGCGTACGCTGACACTAACCCGCGCCCTCACACGTACGCTCCCCCTAAAGCGTTGTCGTACCCTCACCTGGACCCTAAACCGTCCCCGTCCCCTAACCCTAACCCTAGCCCGAACCCTAACCCTAACCCTTCCCCGAAGCCTGACCCTCACCCGTCCCCTAATCCTAACCCGTACGCTGACACTAACCCGCGCCCTCACACGTACGCTCCCCCTAAAGCGTTGTCGTACCCTCACCTGGACCCTAAACCGTCCCCGTCCCCTAACCCTAACCCTAGCCCGAACCCTAACCCTAACCCTTCCCCGAAGCCTGACCCTCACCCGTCCCCTAATCCTAACCCGTACGCTGACACTAACCCGCGCCCTCACACGTACGCTCCCCCTAAAGCGTTGTCGTACCCTCACCTGGACCCTAAACCGTCCCCGTCCCCTAACCCTAACCCTAGCCCGAACCCTAACCCTAACCCTGCCCCGAAGCCTGACCCTCACCCATCCCCTAATCCTAACCCGTACGCTGACACTAACCCGCACCCTCACACGTACGCTCCCCCTAAAGCGTTGTCGTACCCTCACCTGGACCCTAAACCGTCCCCGTCCCCTAACCCTAACCCTAGCCCGAACCCTAACCCTAACCCTGCCCCGAAGCCTGACCCTCACCCGTCCCCTAATCCTAACCCGTACTATGACACTAACCCGCGCCCTCACACGTACGCTCCCCCTAAAGCGTTGTCGTACCCTCACCTGGACCCTAAACCGTCCCCTAACCCTAACCCTAACCCTAGCCCGAACCCTAACCCTAACCCTGCCCCGAAGCCTGACCCTCACCCGTCCCCTAATCCTAACCCGTACGCTGACACTAACCCGCGCCCTCACACGTACGCTCCCCCTAAAGCGTTGTCGTACCCTCACCTGGACCCTAAACCGTCCCCGTCCCCTAACCCTAACCCTAGCCCGAACCCTAACCCTAACCCTGCCCCGAAGCCTGCCCCTCACCCGTCCCCTAATCCTAACCCGTACGCTGACACTAACCCGCGCCCTCACACGTACGCTCCCCCTAAAGCGTTGTCGTACCCTCACCTGGACCCTAAACCGTCCCCGTCCCCTAACCCTAACCCTAGCCCGAACCCTAACCCTAACCCTTCCCCGAAGCCTGACCCTCACCCGTCCCCTAATCCTAACCCGTACGCTGACACTAACTCGCGCCCTCACACGTACGCACCCCCTAAAGCGTTGTCGTACCCTCACCTGGACCCTAAACCGTCCCCGTCCCCTAACCCTAACCCTAGCCCGAACCCTAACCCTAACCCTTCCCCGAAGCCTGACCCTCACCCGTCCCCTAATCCTAACCCGTACGCTGACACTAACCTGCGCCCTCAAACGTACGCTCCCCCTAAAGCGTTGTCGTACCCTCACCTGGACCCTAAACCGTCCCCGTCCCCTAACCCTAACCCTAGCCCGAACCCTAACCCTAACCCTTCCCCGAAGCCTGACCCTCACCCGTCCCCTAATCCTAACCCGTATGCTGACACTAACCCGCGCCCTCACACGTACGCTCCCCCTAAAGCGTTGTCGTACCCTCACCTGGACCCTAAACCGTCCCCGTCTTCTAACCCTAACCCTAACCCTTCCCCGAAGCCTGACCCTCACCCGTCCCCTAATCCTAACCCGTACGCTGACACTAACCCGCGCCCTCACACGTACGCTCCCCCTAAAGCGTTGTCGTACCCTCACCTGGACCCTAAACCGTCCCCGTCCCCTAACCCTAACCCTAGCCCGAACCCTAACCCTAACCCTTCCCCGAAGCCTGACCCTCACCCGTCCCCTAATCCTAACCCGTACGCTCACACTAACCCGCGCCCTCACACGTACGCTCCCCCTAAAGCGTTGTCGTACCCTCACCTGGACCCTAAACCGTCCCCGTCCCCTAACCCTAACCCTAGCCCGAACCCTAACCCTAACCCTTCCCCGAAGCCTGACCCTCACCCGTCCCCTAATCCTAACCCGTACGCTGACACTAACCCGCGCCCTCACACGTACGCTCCCCCTAAAGCGTTGTCGTACCCTCACCTGGACCCTAAACCGTCCCCGTCCCCTAACCCTAACCCTAGCCCGAACCCTAACCCTAACCCTTCCCCGAAGCCTGACCCTCAACCGTCCCCTAATCCTAACCCGTACGCTGACACTAACCCGCGCCCTCACACGTACGCTCCCCCTAAAGCGTTGTCGTACCCTCACCTGGACCCTAAACCGTCCCCGTCCCCTAACCCTAACCCTAGCCCGAACCCTAACCCTAACCCTGCCCCGAAGCCTGACCCTCACCCGTCCCCTAATCCTAACCCGTACGCTGACACTAACCCGCGCCCTCACACGTACGCTCCCCCTAAAGCGTTGTCGTACCCTCACCTGGACCCTAAACCGTCCCCGTCCCCTAACCCTAACCCTAGCCCGAACCCTAAACCTAACCCTTCCCCGAAGCCTGACCCTCACCCGTCCCCTAATCCTAAACCGTACGCTGACACTAACCCGTGCCCTCACACGTACGCTCCCCCTAAAGCATTGTCGTACCCTCACCTGGACCCTAAACCGTCCCCGTCCCCTAACCCTAACCCTAGCCCGAACCCTAACCCTAACCCTGCCCCGAAGCCTGACCCTCACCCGTCCCCTAATCCTAACCCGTACGCTGACACTAACCCGAGCCCTCACACGTACGCTCCCCCTTAAGCGTTGTCCTACCCTCACCTGGACCCTAAACCGTCCCCGTCCCCTAACCCTAACCCTAGCCCGAACCCTAACCCTAACCCTTCCCCGAAGCCTGACCCTCACCCGTCCCCTAATCCTAACCCGTACGCTGACACTAACCCGGGCCCTCACACGTACGCTCCCCCTAAAGCATTGTCGTACCCTCACCTGGACCCTAAACCGTCCCCGTCCCCTAACCCTAACCCTAGCCCGAACCCTAACCCTAACCCTGCCCCGAAGCCTGACCCTCACCCATCCCCTAATCCTAACCCGTACGCTGACACTAACCCGCGCCCTCACACGTACGCTCCCCCTAAAGCGTTGTCGTACCCTCACCTGGACCCTAAACCGTCCCCGTCCCCTAACCCTAACCCTAGCCCGAACCCTAACCCTAACCCTGCCCCGAAGCCTGACCCTCACCCGTCCCCTAATCCTAACCCGTACGCTGACACTAACCCGCGCCCTCACACGTACGCTCCCCCTTAAGCGTTGTCCTACCCTCACCTGGACCCTAAACCGTCCCCGTCCCCTAACCCTAACCCTAGCCCGAACCCTAAACCTAACCCTTCCCCGAAGCCTGACCCTCACCCGTCCCCTAATCCTAACCCGTACGCTGACACTAACCCGCGCCCTCACACGTACGCTCCCCCTAAAGCGTTGTCGTACCCTCACCTGGACCCTAAACCGTCCCCGTCCCCTAACCCTAACCCTAGACCGAACCCTAACCCTAACCCTTCCCCGAAGCCTGACCCTCACCCGTCCCCTAATCCTAACCCGTACGCTGACACTAACCCGCGCCCTCACACGTACGCTCCCCCTAAAGCGTTGTCGTACCCTCACCTGGACCCTAAACCGTCCCCGTCCCCTAACCCTAACCCTAGCCCGAACCCTAACCCTAACCCTGCCCCGAAGCCTGACCCTCACCCGTCCCCTAATCCTAACCCGTACGCTGACACTAACCCGCGCCCTCACACGTACGCTCCCCCTAAAGCGTTGTCGTACCCTCACCTGGACCCTAAACCGTCCCCGTCCCCTAACCCTAACCCTAGCCCGAAACCTAACCCTAACCCTGCCCCGAAGCCTGACCCTCACCCGTCCCCTAATCCTAACCCGTACGCTGACACTAACCCGCGCCCTCACACGTACGCTCCCCCTAAAGCGTTGTCGTACCCTCACCTGGACCCTAAACCGTCCCCGTCCCCTAACCCTAACCCTAGCCCGAACCCTAACCCTAACCCTTCCCCGAAGCCTGACCCTCACCCGTCCCCTAATCCTAACCCGTACGCTGACACTAACCCGCGCCCTCACACGTACGCTCCCCCTAAAGCGTTGTCGTACCCTCACCTGGACCCTAAACCGTCCCCGTCCCCTAACCCTAACCCTAGCCCGAACCCTAACCCTAACCCTTCCCCGAAGCCTGACCCTCACCCGTCCCCTAATCCTAACCCGTACGCTGACACTAACCCGCGCCCTCACACGTACGCTCCCCCTAAAGCGTTGTCGTACCCTCACCTGGACCCTAAACCGTCCCCGTCCCCTAACCCTAACCCTAGCCCGAACCCTAACCCTAACCCTGCCCCGAAGCCTGACCCTCACCCATCCCCTAATCCTAACCCGTACGCTGACACTAACCCGCACCCTCACACGTACGCTCCCCCTAAAGCGTTGTCGTACCCTCACCTGGACCCTAAACCGTCCCCGTCCCCTAACCCTAACCCTAGCCCGAACCCTAACCCTAACCCTGCCCCGAAGCCTGACCCTCACCCGTCCCCTAATCCTAACCCGTACTATGACACTAACCCGCGCCCTCACACGTACGCTCCCCCTAAAGCGTTGTCGTACCCTCACCTGGACCCTAAACCGTCCCCTAACCCTAACCCTAACCCTAGCCCGAACCCTAACCCTAACCCTGCCCCGAAGCCTGACCCTCACCCGTCCCCTAATCCTAACCCGTACGCTGACACTAACCCGCGCCCTCACACGTACGCTCCCCCTAAAGCGTTGTCGTACCCTCACCTGGACCCTAAACCGTCCCCGTCCCCTAACCCTAACCCTAGCCCGAACCCTAACCCTAACCCTGCCCCGAAGCCTGCCCCTCACCCGTCCCCTAATCCTAACCCGTACGCTGACACTAACCCGCGCCCTCACACGTACGCTCCCCCTAAAGCGTTGTCGTACCCTCACCTGGACCCTAAACCGTCCCCGTCCCCTAACCCTAACCCTAGCCCGAACCCTAACCCTAACCCTTCCCCGAAGCCTGACCCTCACCCGTCCCCTAATCCTAACCCGTACGCTGACACTAACTCGCGCCCTCACACGTACGCACCCCCTAAAGCGTTGTCGTACCCTCACCTGGACCCTAAACCGTCCCCGTCCCCTAACCCTAACCCTAGCCCGAACCCTAACCCTAACCCTTCCCCGAAGCCTGACCCTCACCCGTCCCCTAATCCTAACCCGTACGCTGACACTAACCTGCGCCCTCAAACGTACGCTCCCCCTAAAGCGTTGTCGTACCCTCACCTGGACCCTAAACCGTCCCCGTCCCCTAACCCTAACCCTAGCCCGAACCCTAACCCTAACCCTTCCCCGAAGCCTGACCCTCACCCGTCCCCTAATCCTAACCCGTATGCTGACACTAACCCGCGCCCTCACACGTACGCTCCCCCTAAAGCGTTGTCGTACCCTCACCTGGACCCTAAACCGTCCCCGTCTTCTAACCCTAACCCTAACCCTTCCCCGAAGCCTGACCCTCACCCGTCCCCTAATCCTAACCCGTACGCTGACACTAACCCGCGCCCTCACACGTACGCTCCCCCTAAAGCGTTGTCGTACCCTCACCTGGACCCTAAACCGTCCCCGTCCCCTAACCCTAACCCTAGCCCGAACCCTAACCCTAACCCTTCCCCGAAGCCTGACCCTCACCCGTCCCCTAATCCTAACCCGTACGCTCACACTAACCCGCGCCCTCACACGTACGCTCCCCCTAAAGCGTTGTCGTACCCTCACCTGGACCCTAAACCGTCCCCGTCCCCTAACCCTAACCCTAGCCCGAACCCTAACCCTAACCCTTCCCCGAAGCCTGACCCTCACCCGTCCCCTAATCCTAACCCGTACGCTGACACTAACCCGCGCCCTCACACGTACGCTCCCCCTAAAGCGTTGTCGTACCCTCACCTGGACCCTAAACCGTCCCCGTCCCCTAACCCTAACCCTAGCCCGAACCCTAACCCTAACCCTTCCCCGAAGCCTGACCCTCACCCGTCCCCTAATCCTAACCCGTACGCTGACACTAACCCGGGCCCTCACACGTACGCTCCCCCTAAAGCATTGTCGTACCCTCACCTGGACCCTAAACCGTCCCCGTCCCCTAACCCTAAACCTAGCCCGAACCCTAACCCTAACCCTGCCCCGAAGCCTGACCCTCACCCGTCCCCTAATCCTAACCCGTACGCTGACACTAACCCGCGCCCTCACACGTACGCTCCCCCTAAAGCGTTGTCGTACCCTCACCTGGACCCTAAACCGTCCCCGTCCCCTAACCCTAACCCTAGCCCGAACCCTAAACCTAACCCTTCCCCGAAGCCTGACCCTCACCCGTCCCCTAATCCTAAACCGTACGCTGACACTAACCCGTGCCCTCACACGTACGCTCCCCCTAAAGCATTGTCGTACCCTCACCTGGACCCTAAACCGTCCCCGTCCCCTAACCCTAACCCTAGCCCGAACCCTAACCCTAACCCTGCCCCGAAGCCTGACCCTCACCCGTCCCCTAATCCTAACCCGTACGCTGACACTAACCCGAGCCCTCACACGTACGCTCCCCCTTAAGCGTTGTCCTACCCTCACCTGGACCCTAAACCGTCCCCGTCCCCTAACCCTAACCCTAGCCCGAACCCTAACCCTAACCCTTCCCCGAAGCCTGACCCTCACCCGTCCCCTAATCCTAACCCGTACGCTGACACTAACCCGGGCCCTCACACGTACGCTCCCCCTAAAGCATTGTCGTACCCTCACCTGGACCCTAAACCGTCCCCGTCCCCTAACCCTAACCCTAGCCCGAACCCTAACCCTAACCCTGCCCCGAAGCCTGACCCTCACCCGTCCCCTAATCCTAACCCGTACGCTGACACTAACCCGCGCCCTCACACGTACGCTCCCCCTAAAGCGTTGTCGTACCCTCACCTGGACCCTAAACCGTCCCCGTCCCCTAACCCTAACCCTAGCCCGAACCCTAACCCTAACCCTGCCCCGAAGCCTGACCCTCACCCGTCCCCTAATCCTAACCCGTACGCTGACACTAACCCGCGCCCTCACACGTACGCTCCCCCTTAAGCGTTGTCCTACCCTCACCTGGACCCTAAACCGTCCCCGTCCCCTAACCCTAACCCTAGCCCGAACCCTAAACCTAACCCTTCCCCGAAGCCTGACCCTCACCCGTCCCCTAATCCTAACCCGTACGCTGACACTAACCCGCGCCCTCACACGTACGCTCCCCCTAAAGCGTTGTCGTACCCTCACCTGGACCCTAAACCGTCCCCGTCCCCTAACCCTAACCCTAGACCGAACCCTAACCCTAACCCTTCCCCGAAGCCTGACCCTCACCCGTCCCCTAATCCTAACCCGTACGCTGACACTAACCCGCGCCCTCACATGTACGCTCCCCCTAAAGCGTTGTCGTACCCTCACCTGGACCCTAAACCGTCCCCGTCCCCTAACCCTAACCCTAGCCCGAACCCTAACCCTAACCCTGCCCCGAAGCCTGACCCTCACCCGTCCCCTAATCCTAACCCGTACGCTGACACTAACCCGCGCCCTCACACGTACGCTCCCCCTAAAGCGTTGTCGTACCCTCACCTGGACCCTAAACCGTCCCCGTCCCCTAACCCTAACCCTAGCCCGAAACCTAACCCTAACCCTGCCCCGAAGCCTGACCCTCACCCGTCCCCTAATCCTAACCCGTACGCTGACACTAACCCGCGCCCTCACACGTACGCTCCCCCTAAAGCGTTGTCGTACCCTCACCTGGACCCTAAACCGTCCCCGTCCCCTAACCCTAACCCTAGCCCGAACCCTAACCCTAACCCTTCCCCGAAGCCTGACCCTCACCCGTCCCCTAATCCTAACCCGTACGCTGACACTAACCCGCGCCCTCACACGTACGCTCCCCCTAAAGCGTTGTCGTACCCTCACCTGGACCCTAAACCGTCCCCGTCCCCTAACCCTAACCCTAGCCCGAACCCTAACCCTAACCCTTCCCCGAAGCCTGACCCTCACCCGTCCCCTAATCCTAACCCGTACGCTGACACTAACCCGCGCCCTCACACGTATGCTCCACCTAAAGCGTTTTCGTACCCTCACCTGGACCCTAAACCGTCCCCGTCCCCTAACCCTAACCCTAGCCCGAACCCTAACCCTAACCCTGCCCCGAAGCCTGCCCCTCACCCGTCCCCTAATCCTAACCCGTACGCTGACACTAACCCGGGCCCTCACACGTACGCTCCCCCTAAAGCGTTGTCGTACCCTCACCTGGACCCTAAACCGTCCCCGTCCCCTAACCCTAACCCTAGCCCGAACCCTAACCCTAACCCTGCCCCGAAGCCTGCCCCTCACCCGTCCCCTAATCCTAACCCGTACGCTGACACTAACCCGGGCCCTCACACGTACGCTCCCCCTAAAGCGTTGTCGTACCCTCACCTGGACCCTAAACCGTCCCCGTCCCCTAACCCTAACCCTAGCCCGAACCCTAACCCTAACCCTTCCCCGAAGCCTGACCCTCACCCGTCCCCTAATCCTAACCCGTACGCTGACACTAACCCGCGCCCTCACACGTACGCACCCCCTAAAGCGTAGTCGTACCCTCACCTGGACCCTAAACCGTCCCAGTCCCCTAACCCTAACCCTAGCCCGAACCCTAACCCTAACCCTTCCCCGAAGCCTGCCCCTCACCCGTCCCCTAATCCTAACCCGTACGCTGACACTAACCCGCGCCCTCACACGTACGCTCCCCCTAAAGCGTTGTCGTACCCTCACCTGGACCCTAAACCGTCCCCGTCCCCTAACCCTAACCCTAGCCCGAACCCTAACCCTAACCCTTCCCCGAAGCCTGACCCTCACCCGTCCCCTAATCCTAACCCGTACGCTGACACTAACCCGTGCCCTCACACGTACGCTCCCCCTAAAGCGTTGTCGTACCCTCACCTGGACCCTAAACCGTCCCCGTCCCCTAACCCTAACCCTAGCCCGAACCCTAACCCTAACCCTTCCCCGAAGCCTGACCCTCACCCGTCCCCTAATCCTAACCCGTACGCTGACACTAACCCGCGCCCTCACACGTACGCTCCCCCTAAAGCGTTGTCGTACCCTCACCTGGACCCTAAACCGTCCCCGTCCCCTAACCCTAACCCTAGCCCGAACCCTAACCCTTCCCCGAAGCCTGACCCTCACCCGTCCCCTAATCCTAACCCGTACGCTGACACTAACCCGCGCCCTCACACGTACGCTGCCCCTAAAGTGTTGTCGTACCCTCACCTGGACCCTAAACCGTCCCCGTCCCCTAACCCTAACCCTAGCCCGAACCCTAACCCTAACACTTCCCCGAAGCCTGACCCTCACCCGTCCCCTAATCCTAACCCTTACGCTGACACTGACACGGGCCCTCACACGTACGCTCCCCCTAAAGCTTTGTCGTACCCTCACCTGAACCCTAAACCGTCCCCGTCCCCTAACCCTAACCCTAGCCCGAACCCTAACCCTAACACTTCCCCGAAGCCTGACCCTCACCCGTCCCCTAATCCTAACCCGTACGCTGACACTAACCCGCGCCCTCACACGTACGCTCCCCCTAAAGCGTTGTCGTACCCTCACCTGGACGCTAAACCGTCCCCGTCCCCTAAACCTAACCCTAGCCCGAACCCTAACCCTAACCCTTCCCTGAAGCCTGACCCTCACCCGTCCCCTAATCCTAACCCGTACGCTGACACTAACCCGCGCCCTCACACGTACGCTCCCCCTAAAGCGTTGTCGTACCCTCACCTGGACCCTAAACCGTCCCCGTCCCCTAACCCTAACCCTAGCCCGAACCCTAACCCTAACCCTTCCCCGAAGCCTGACCCTCACCCGTCCCCTAATCCTAAACCGTACGCTGACACTAACCCGCGCCCTCACACGTACGCTCCCCCTAAAGCGTTGTCGTACCCTCACCTGGACCCTAAACCGTCCCCGTCCCCTAACCCTAACCCTAGCCCGAACCCTAACCCTAACCCTTCCCCGAAGCCTGACCCTCACCCGTCCCCTAATCCTAACCCGTACGCTGACACTAACCCGCGCCCTCACACGTACGCTCCCCCTAAAGCGTTGTCGTACCCTCACCTGGACCCTAAACCGTCCCCGTCCCCTAACCCTAACCCTAGCCCGAACCCTAACCCTAACCCTTCCCCGAAGCCTGACCCTCACCCGTCCCCTAATCCTAACCCGTACGCTGACACTAACCCGCGCCCTCACACGTACGCTCCCCCTAAAGCGTTGTCGTACCCTCACCTGGACCCTAAACCGTCCCCGTCCCCTAACCCTAACCCTAGCCCGAAACCTAACCCTAACCCTGCCCCGAAGCCTGACCCTCACCCGTCCCCTAATCCTAACCCGTACGCTGACACTAACCCGCGCCCTCACACGTACGCTCCCCCTAAAGCGTTGTCGTACCCTCACCTGGACCCTAAACCGTCCCCGTCCCCTAACCCTAACCCTAGCCCGAACCCTAACCCTAACCCTTCCCCGAAGCCTGACCCTCACCCGTCCCCTAATCCTAACCCGTACGCTGACACTAACCCGCGCCCTCACACGTACGCTCCCCCTAAAGCGTTGTCGTACCCTCACCTGGACCCTAAACCGTCCCCGTCCCCTAACCCTAACCCTAGCCCGAACCCTAACCCTAACCCTTCCCCGAAGCCTGACCCTCACCCGTCCCCTAATCCTAACCCGTACGCTGACACTAACCCGCGCCCTCACACGTACGCTCCCCCTAAAGCGTTGTCGTACCCTCACCTGGACCCTAAACCGTCCCCGTCCCCTAACCCTAACCCTAGCCCGAACCCTAACCCTAACCCTTCCCCGAAGCCTGACCCTCACCCGTCCCCTAATCCTAACCCGTACGCTGACACTAACCCGCGCCCTCACACGTACGCTCCCCCTAAAGCGTTGTCGTACCCTCACCTGGACCCTAAACCGTCCCCGTCCCCTAACCCTAACCCTAGCCCGAACCCTAACCCTAACCCTTCCCCGAAGCCTGACCCTCACCCGTCCCCTAATCCTAACCCGTACGCTGACACTAACCCGCGCCCTCACACGTACGCTCCCCCTAAAGCGTTGTCGTACCCTCACCTGGACCCTAAACCGTCCCCGTCCCCTAACCCTAACCCTAGCCCGAACCCTAACCCTAACCCTTCCCCGAAGCCTGACCCTCACCCGTCCCCTAATCCTAACCCGTACGCTGACACTAACCCGCGCCCTCACACGTACGCTCCCCCTAAAGCGTTGTCGTACCCTCACCTGGACCCTAAACCGTCCCCGTCCCCTAACCCTAACCCTAGCCCGAACCCTAACCCTAACCCTTCCCCGAAGCCTGACCCTCACCCGTCCCCTAATCCTAACCCGTACGCTGACACTAACCCGCGCCCTCACACGTACGCTCCCCCTAAAGCGTTGTCGTACCCTCACCTGGACCCTAAACCGTCCCCGTCCCCTAACCCTAACCCTAGCCCGAACCCTAACCCTAACCCTTCCCCGAAGCCTGACCCTCACCCGTCCCCTAATCGTAACCCGTACGCTGACACTAACCCGCGCCCTCACACGTACGCTCCCCCTAAAGCGTTGTCGTACCCTCACCTGGACCCTAAACCGTCCCCGTCCCCTAACCCTAACCCTAGCCCGAACCCTAACCCTAACCCTTCCCCGAAGCCTGACCCTCACCCGTCCCCTAATCCTAACCCGTACGCTGACACTAACCCGCGCCCTCACACGTACGCTCCCCCTAAAGCGTTGTCGTACCCTCACCTGGACCCTAAACCGTCCCCGTCCCCTAACCCTAACCCTAGCCCGAACCCTAACCCTAACCCTTCCCCGAAGCCTGACCCTCACCCGTCCCCTAATCCTAACCCGTACGCTGACACTAACCCGCGCCCTCACACGTACGCTCCCCCTAAAGCGTTGTCGTACCCTCACCTGGACGCTAAACCGTCCCCGTCCCCTAACCCTAACCCTAGCCCGAACCCTAACCCTAACCCTTCCCCGAAGCCTGACCCTCACCCGTCCCCTAATCCTAACCCGTACGCTGACACTAACCCGCGCCCTCACACGTACGCTCCCCCTAAAGCGTTGTCGTACCCTCACCTGGACCCTAAACCGTCCCCGTCCCCTAACGCTAACCCTAGCCCGAACCCTAACCCTAACCCTGCCCCGAAGCCTGACCCTCACCCGTCCCCTAATCCTAACCCGTACGCTGACACTAACCCGCGCCCTCACACGTACGCTCCCCCTAAAGCGTTGTCGTACCCTCCCCTGGACCCTAAACCGTCCCCGTCCCCTAACCCTAACCCTAGCCCGAACCCTAACCCTAACCCTTCCCCGAAGCCTGACCCTCACCCGTCCCCTAATCCTAACCCGTACGCTGACACTAACCCGCGCCCTCACACGTACGCTCCCCCTAAAGCGTTGTCGTACCCTCACCTGGACCCTAAACCGTCCCCGTCCCCTAACCCTAACCCTAGACCGAACCCTAACCCTAACCCTTCCCCGAAGCCTGACCCTCACCCGTCCCCTAATCCTAACCCGTACGCTGACACTAACCCGCGCCCTCACACGTACGCTCCCCCTAAAGCGTTGTCGTACCCTCACCTGGACCCTAAACCGTCCCCGTCCCCTAACCCTAACCCTAGCCCGAACCCTAACCCTAACCCTTCCCCGAAGCCTGACCCTCACCCGTCCCCTAATCCTAACCCGTACCCTGACACTAACCCGCGCCCTCACACGTACGCTCCCCCTAAAGCGTTGTCGTACCCTCACCTGGACCCTAAACCGTCCCCGTCCCCTAACCCTAACCCTAGCCCGAACCCTAACCCTAACCCTTCCCCGAAGCCTGACCCTCACCCGTCCCCTAATCCTAACCCGTACGCTGACACTAACCCGCGCCCTCACACGTACGCTCCCCCTAAAGCGTTGTCGTACCCTCACCTGGACCCTAAACCGTCCCCGTCCCCTAACCCTAACCCTAGCCCGAACCCTAACCCTAACCCTTCCCCGAAGCCTGACCCTCACCCGTCCCCTAATCCTAACCCGTACGCTGACACTAACCCGCGCCCTCACACGTACGCTCCCCCTAAAACGTTGTCGTACCCTCACCTGGACCCTAAACCGTCCCCGTCCCCTAACCCTAACCCTAGCCCGAACCCTAACCCTAACCCTTCCCCGAAGCCTGACCCTCACCCGTCCCCTAATCCTAACCCGTACGCTGACACTAACCCGCGCCCTCACACGTACGCTCCCCCTAAAGCGTTGTCGTACCCTCACCTGGACCCTAAACCGTCCCCGTCCCCTAACCCTAACCCTAGCCCGAACCCTAACCCTAACCCTTCCCCGAAGCCTGACCCTCACCCGTCCCCTAATCCTAACCCGTACGCTGACACTAACCCGCGCCCTCACACGTACGCTCCCCCTAAAGCGTTGTCGTACCCTCACCTGGACCCTAAACCGTCCCCGTCCCCTAACCCTAACCCTAGCCCGAACCCTAACCCTAACCCTTCCCCGAAGCCTGACCCTCACCCGTCCCCTAATCCTAACCCGTACGCTGACACTAACCCGCGCCCTCACACGTACGCTCCCCCTAAAGCGTTGTCGTACCCTCACCTGGACCCTAAACCGTCCCCGTCCCCTAACCGTAACCCTAGCCCGAACCCTAACCCTAACCCTTCCCCGAAGCCTGACCCTCACCCGTCCCCTAATCCTAAACCGTACGCTGACACTAACCCGCGCCCTCACACGTACGCTCCCCCTAAAGCGTTGTCGTACCCTCACCTGGACCCTAAACCGTCCCCGTCCCCTAACCCTAACCCTAGCCCGAACCCTAACCCTAACCCTTCCCCGAAGCCTGACCCTCACCCGTCCCCTAATCCTAACCCGAACGCTGACACTAACCCGGGCCCTCACACGTACGCTCCCCCTAAAGCGTTGTCGTACCCTCACCTGGACCCTAAACCGTCCCCGTCCCCTAACCCTAACCCTAGCCCGAACCCTAACCCTAACACTTCCCCGAAGCCTGACCCTCACCCGTCCCCTAATCCTAACCCGTACGCTGACACTAACCCGCGCCCTCACACGTACGCTCCCCCTAAAGCGTTGTCGTACCCTCACCTGGACCCTAAACCGTCCCCGTCCCCTAACCCTAACCTTAGCCCGAACCCTAACCCTAACCCTTCCCCGAAGCCTGACCCTCACCCGTCCCCTAATCCTAACCCGTACGCTGACACTAACCCGGGCCCTCACACGTACGCTCCCCCTAAAGCGTTGTCGTACCCTCACCTGGACCCTAAACCGTCCCCGTCCCCTAACCCTAACCCTAGCCCGAACCCTAACCCTAACCCTTCCCCGAAGCCTGACCCTCACCCGTCCCCTAATCCTAACCCGTACGCTGACACTAACCCGCGCCCTCACACGTACGCTCCCCCTAAAGCGTTGTCGTACCCTCACCTGGACCCTAAACCGTCCCCGTCCCCTAACCCTAACCCTAGCCCGAACCCTAACCCTAACCCTTCCCCGAAGCCTGACCCTCACCCGTCCCCTAATCCTAACCCGTACGCTGACACTAACCCGCGCCCTCACACGTACGCTCCCCCTAAAGCGTTGTCGTACCCTCACCTGGACCCTAAACCGTCCCCGTCCCCTAACCCTAACCCTAGCCCGAACCCTAACCCTAACCCTTCCCCGAAGCCTGACCCTCACCCGTCCCCTAATCCTAACCCGTACGCTGACACTAACCCGCGCCCTCACACGTACGCTCCCCCTAAAGCGTTGTCGTACCCTCACCTGGACCCTAAACCGTCCCCGTCCCCTAACCCTAACCCTAGCCCGAACCCTAACCCTAACCCTTCCCCGAAGCCTGACCCTCACCCGTCCCCTAATCCTGACCCGTACGCTGACACTAACCCGCGCCCTCACACGTACGCTCCCCCTAAAGCGTTGTCGTACCCTCACCTGGACCCTAAACCGTCCCCGTCCCCTAACCCTAACCCTAGCCCGAACCCTAACCCTAACCCTTCCCCGAAGCCTGACCCTCACCCGTCCCCTAATCCTAACCCGTACGCTGACACTAACCCGCGCCCTCACACGTACGCTCCCCCTAAAGCGTTGTCGTACCCTCACCTGGACCCTAAACAGTCCCCGTCCCCTAACCCTAACCCTAGCCCGAACCCTAACCCTAACCCTTCCCCGAAGCCTGACCCTCACCCGTCCCCTAATCCTAACCCGTACGCTGACACTAACCCGCGCCCTCACACGTACGCTCCCCCTAAAGCGTTGTCGTACCCTCACCTGGACGCTAAACCGTCCCCGTCCCCTAACCCTAACCCTAGCCCTAACCCTAACCCTAACCCTTCCCCGAAGCCTGACCCTCACCCGTCCCCTAATCCTAACCCGTACGCTGACACTAACCCGCGCCCTCACACGTACGCTCCCCCTAAAGCGTTGTCGTACCCTCACCTGGACCCTAAACCGTCCCCGTCCCCTAACGCTAACCCTAGCCCGAACCCTAACCCTAACCCTTCCCCGAAGCCTGACCCTCACCCGTCCCCTAATCCTAACCTGTACGCTGACACTAACCCGCGCCCTCACACGTACGCTCCCCCTAAAGCGTTGTCGTACCCTCACCTGGACCCTAAACCGTCCCCGTCCCCTAACCCTAACCCTAGCCCGAACCCTAACCCTAACCCTTCCCTGAAGCCTGACCCTCACCCGTCCCCTAATCCTAACCCGTACGCTGACACTAACCCGCGCCCTCACAGGTACGTTCCCCCTAAAGCGTTGTCGTACCCTCACCTGGACCCTAAACCGTCCCCGTCCCCTAACCCTAACCCTAGCCCGAACCCTAACCCTAACCCTTCCCCGAAGCCTGACACTCACCCGTCCCCTAATCCTAACCCGTACGCTCACACTAACCCGCGCCCTCACACGTACGCTCCCCCTAAAGCGTTGTCGTACCCTCACCTGGACCCTAAACCGTCCCCGTCCCCTAACCCTAACCCTAGCCCGAACCCTAACCCTAACACTTCCCCGAAGCCTGACCCTCACCCGTCCCCTAATCCTAACCCGTACGCTGACACTAACCCGCGCCCTCACACGTACGCTCCCCCTAAAGCGTTGTCGTACCCTCACCTGGACCCTAAACCGTCCCCGTCCCCTAACCCTAACCTTAGCCCGAACCCTAACCCTAACCCTTCCCCGAAGCCTGACCCTCACCCGTCCCCTAATCCTAACCCGTACGCTGACACTAACCCGGGCCCTCACACGTACGCTCCCCCTAAAGCGTTGTCGTACCCTCACCTGGACCCTAAACCGTCCCCGTCCCCTAACCCTAACCCTAGCCCGAACCCTAACCCTAACCCTTCCCCGAAGCCTGACCCTCACCCGTCCCCTAATCCTAACCCGTACGCTGACACTAACCCGCGCCCTCACACGTACGCTCCCCCTAAAGCGTTGTCGTACCCTCACCTGGACCCTAAACCGTCCCCGTCCCCTAACCCTAACCCTAGCCCGAACCCTAACCCTAACCCTTCCCCGAAGCCTGACCCTCACCCGTCCCCTAATCCTAACCCGTACGCTGACACTAACCCGCGCCCTCACACGTACGCTCCCCCTAAAGCGTTGTCGTACCCTCACCTGGACCCTAAACCGTCCCCGTCCCCTAACCCTAACCCTAGCCCGAACCCTAACCCTAACCCTTCCCCGAAGCCTGACCCTCACCCGTCCCCTAATCCTAACCCGTACGCTGACACTAACCCGCGCCCTCACACGTACGCTCCCCCTAAAGCGTTGTCGTACCCTCACCTGGACCCTAAACCGTCCCCGTCCCCTAACCCTAACCCTAGCCCGAACCCTAACCCTAACCCTTCCCCGAAGCCTGACCCTCACCCGTCCCCTAATCCTGACCCGTACGCTGACACTAACCCGCGCCCTCACACGTACGCTCCCCCTAAAGCGTTGTCGTACCCTCACCTGGACCCTAAACCGTCCCCGTCCCCTAACCCTAACCCTAGCCCGAACCCTAACCCTAACCCTTCCCCGAAGCCTGACCCTCACCCGTCCCCTAATCCTAACCCGTACGCTGACACTAACCCGCGCCCTCACACGTACGCTCCCCCTAAAGCGTTGTCGTACCCTCACCTGGACCCTAAACAGTCCCCGTCCCCTAACCCTAACCCTAGCCCGAACCCTAACCCTAACCCTTCCCCGAAGCCTGACCCTCACCCGTCCCCTAATCCTAACCCGTACGCTGACACTAACCCGCGCCCTCACACGTACGCTCCCCCTAAAGCGTTGTCGTACCCTCACCTGGACGCTAAACCGTCCCCGTCCCCTAACCCTAACCCTAGCCCTAACCCTAACCCTAACCCTTCCCCGAAGCCTGACCCTCACCCGTCCCCTAATCCTAACCCGTACGCTGACACTAACCCGCGCCCTCACACGTACGCTCCCCCTAAAGCGTTGTCGTACCCTCACCTGGACCCTAAACCGTCCCCGTCCCTTAAAGCTAACCCTAGCCCGAACCCTAACCCTAACCCTTCCCCGAAGCCTGACCCTCACCCGTCCCCTAATCCTAACCTGTACGCTGACACTAACCCGCGCCCTCACACGTACGCTCCCCCTAAAGCGTTGTCGTACCCTCACCTGGACCCTAAACCGTCCCCGTCCCCTAACCCTAACCCTAGCCCGAACCCTAACCCTAACCCTTCCCTGAAGCCTGACCCTCACCCGTCCCCTAATCCTAACCCGTACGCTGACACTAACCCGCGCCCTCACAGGTACGTTCCCCCTAAAGCGTTGTCGTACCCTCACCTGGACCCTAAACCGTCCCCGTCCCCTAACCCTAACCCTAGCCCGAACCCTAACCCTAACCCTTCCCCGAAGCCTGACACTCACCCGTCCCCTAATCCTAACCCGTACGCTCACACTAACCCGCGCCCTCACACGTACGCTCCCCCTAAAGCGTTGTCGTACCCTCACCTGGACCCTAAACCGTCCCCGTCCCCTAACCCTAACCCTAGCCCGAACCCTAACCCTAACCCTTCCCCGAAGCCTGACCCTCACCCGTCCCCTAATCCTAACCCGTACACTGACACTAACCCGCGCCCTCACACGTACGCTCCCCCTAAAGCGTTGTCGTACCCTCACCTGGACCCTAAACCGTCCCCGTCCCCTAACCCTAACCCTAGCCCGAACCCTAACCCTAACCCTTCCCCGAAGCCTGACCCTCACCCGTCCCCTAATCCTAACCCGTACGCTGACACTAACCCGCGCCCTCACACGTACGCTCCCCCTAAAGCGTTGTCGTACCCTCACCTGGACCCTAAACCGTCCCCATCCCCTAACCCTAACCCTAGCCCGAACCCTAACCCTAACCCTTCCCCGAAGCCTGACCCTCACCCGTCCCCTAATCCTAACCCGTACGCTGACACTAACCCGCGCCCTCACACGTACGCTCCCCCTAAAGCGTTGTCGTACCCTCACCTGGACCCTAAACCGTCCCCGTCCCCTAACCCTAACCCTAGCCCGAACCCTAACCCTAACCCTTCCCCGAAGCCTGACCCTCACCCGTCCCCTAATCCTAACCCATACGCTGACACTAACCCGGGCCCTCACACGTACGCTCCCCCTAAAGCGTTGTCGTACCCTCACCTGGACCCTAAACCGTCCCCTTCCTCTAACCCTAACCCTAGCCCGAACCCTAACCCTAACCCTTCCCCGAAGCCTGACCCTCACCCGTCCCCTAATCCTAACCCGTACGCTGACACTAACCCGCGCCCTCACACGTACGCTCCCCCTAAAGCGTTGTCGTACCCTCACCTGGACCCTAAACCGTCCCCGTCCCCTAACCCTAACCCTAGCCCGAACCCTAACCCTAACCCTTCCCCGAAGCCTGACCCTCACCCGTCCCCTAATCCTAACCCGTACGCTGACACTAACCTGCGCCCTCACACGTACGCTCCCCCTAAAGCGTTGTCGTACCCTCACCTGGACCCTAAACCGTCCCCGTCCCCTAACCCTAACCCTAGCCCGAACCCTAACCCTAACCCTTCCCCGAAGCCTGACCCTCACCCGTCCCCTAATCCTAACCCGTACGCTGACACTAACCCACGCCCTCACACGTACGCTCCCCGTAAAGCGTTGTCGTACCCTCACCTGGACCCTAAACCGTCCCCGTCCCCTAACCCTAACCCTAGCCCGAACCCTAACCCTAACCCTTCCCCGAAGCCTGACCCTCACCCGTCCCCTAATCCTAACCCGTACGCTGACACTAACCCGCGCCCTCACACGTACGCTCCCCCTAAAGCGTTGTCGTACCCTCACCTGGACCCTAAACCGTCCCCGTCCCCTAACCCTAACCCTAGCCCGAACCCTAACCCTAACCCTTCCCCGAAGCCTGACCCTCACCCGTCCCCTAATCCTAACCCGTACGCTGACACTAACCCGCGCCCTCACACGTACGCTCCCCCTAAAGCGTTGTCGTACCCTCACCTGGACCCTAAACCGTCCCCGTCCCCTAACCCTAACCCTAGCCCGAACCCTAACCCTAACCCTTCCCCGAAGCCTGACCCTCACCCGTCCCCTAATCCTAACCCGTACGCTGACACTAACCCGCGCCCTCACACGTACGCTCTCCCTAAAGCGTTGTCGTACCCTCACCTGGACCCTAAACCGTCCCCGTCCCCTAACCCTAACCCTAGCCCGAACCCTAACCCTAACCCTTCCCCGAAGCCTGACCCTCACCCGTCCCCTAATCCTAACCCGTACGCTGACACTAACCCGCGCCCTCACACGTACGCTCCCCCTAAAGCGTTGTCGTACCCTCACCTGGACCCTAAACCGTCCCCGTCCCATAACCCTAACCCTAGCCCGAACCCTAACCCTAACCCTTCCCCGAAGCCTGACCCTCACCCGTCCCCTAATCCTAACCCGTACGCTGACACTAACCCGCGCCCTCACACGTACGCTCCCCCTAAAGCGTTGTCGTACCCTCACCTGGACCCTAAACCGTCCCCGTCCCCTAACCCTAACCCTAGCCTGAACCCTAACCCTAACCCTTCCCCGAAGCCTGACCCTCACCCGTCCCCTAATCTTAACCCGTACGCTGACACTAACCCGCGCCCTCACACGTACGCTCCCCCTAAAGCGTTGTCGTACCCTCACCTGGACCCTAAACCGTCCCAATCCCCTAACGCTAACCCTAGCCCGAACCCTAACCCTAACCCTTCCCCGAAGCCTGACCCTCACCCGTCCCCTAATCCTAACCCGTACGCTGACACTAACCCGCGCCCTCACACGTACGCTCCCCCTAAAGCGTTGTCGTACCCTCACCTGGACCCTAAACCGTCCCCGTCCCCTAACCCTAACCCTAGCCCGAACCCTAACCCTAACACTTCCCCGAAGCCTGACCCTCACCCGTCCCCTAATCCTAACCCGTACGCTCACACTAACCCGCGCCCTCACACGTACGCTCCCCCTAAAGCGTTGTCGTACCCTCACCTGGACCCTAAACCGTCCCCGTCCCCTAACCCTAACCCTAGCCCGAACCCTAACCCTAACCCTTCCCCGAAGCCTGACCCTCACCCGTCCCCTAATCCTAACCCGTACGCTGACACTAACCCGCGCCCTCACACGAACGCTCCCCCTAAAGCGTTGTCGTACCCTCACCTGGACCCTAAACCGTCCCCGACCCCTAACCCTAACCCTAGCCCGAACCCTAACCCTAACCCTTCCCCGAAGCCTGACCCTCACCCGTCCCCTAATCCTAACCCGTACGCTGACACTAACCCGCGCCCTCACACGTACGCTCCCCCTAAAGCGTTGTCGTACCCTCACCTGGACCCTAAACCGTCCCCGTCCCCTAACCCTAACCCTAGCCCGAACCCTAACCCTAACCCTTTCCCGAAGCCTGACCCTCACCCGTCCCCTAATCCTAACCCGTACGCTGACACTAACCCGCGCCCTCACACGTACGCTCCCCCTAAAGCGTTGTCGTACCCTCACCTGGACCCTAAACCGTCCCCGTCCCCTAACCCTAACCCTAGCCCGAACCCTAACCCTAACACTTCCCCGAAGCCTGACCCTCACCCGTCCCCTAATCCTAACCCGTACGCTCACACTAACCCGCGCCCTCACACGTACGCTCCCCCTAAAGCGTTGTCGTACCCTCACCTGGACCCTAAACCGTCCCCGTCCCCTAACCCTAACCCTAGCCCGAACCCTAACCCTAACCCTTCCCCGAAGCCTGACCCTCACCCGTCCCCTAATCCTAACCCGTACGCTGACACTAACCCGCGCCCTCACACGTACGCTCCCCCTAAAGCGTTGTCGTACCCTCACCTGGACCCTAAACCGTCCCCGACCCCTAACCCTAACCCTAGCCCGAACCCTAACCCTAACCCTTCCCCGAAGCCTGACCCTCACCCGTCCCCTAATCCTAACCCGTACGCTGACACTAACCCGCGCCCTCACACGTACGCTCCCCCTAAAGCGTTGTCGTACCCTCACCTGGACCCTAAACCGTCCCCGTCCCCTAACCCTAACCCTAGCCCGAACCCTAACCCTAACCCTTCCCCGAAGCCTGACCCTCACCCGTCCCCTAATCCTAACCCGTACGCTGACACTAACCCGCGCCCTCACACGTACGCTCCCCCTAAAGCGTTGTCGTACCCTCACCTGGACCCTAAACCGTCCCCGTCCCCTAACCCTAACCTTAGCCCGAACCCTAACCCTAACCCTTCCCCGAAGCCTGACCCTCACCCGTCCCCTAATCCTAACCCGTACGCTGACACTAACCCGGGCCCTCACACGTACGCTCCCCCTAAAGCGTTGTCGTACCCTCACCTGGACCCTAAACCGTCCCCGTCCCCTAACCCTAACCCTAGCCCGAACCCTAACCCTAACCCTTCCCCGAAGCCTGACCCTCACCCGTCCCCTAATCCTAACCCGTACGCTGACACTAACCCGCGCCCTCACACGTACGCTCCCCCTAAAGCGTTGTCGTACCCTCACCTGGACCCTAAACCGTCCCCGTCCCCTAACCCTAACCCTAGCCCGAACCCTAACCCTAACCCTTCCCCGAAGCCTGACCCTCACCCGTCCCCTAATCCTAACCCGTACGCTGACACTAACCCGCGCCCTCACACGTACGCTCCCCCTAAAGCGTTGTCGTACCCTCACCTGGACCCTAAACCGTCCCCGTCCCCTAACCCTAACCCTAGCCCGAACCCTAACCCTAACCCTTCCCCGAAGCCTGACCCTCACCCGTCCCCTAATCCTAACCCGTACGCTGACACTAACCCGCGCCCTCACACGTACGCTCCCCCTAAAGCGTTGTCGTACCCTCACCTGGACCCTAAACCGTCCCCGTCCCCTAACCCTAACCCTAGCCCGAACCCTAACCCTAACCCTTCCCCGAAGCCTGACCCTCACCCGTCCCCTAATCCTGACCCGTACGCTGACACTAACCCGCGCCCTCACACGTACGCTCCCCCTAAAGCGTTGTCGTACCCTCACCTGGACCCTAAACCGTCCCCGTCCCCTAACCCTAACCCTAGCCCGAACCCTAACCCTAACCCTTCCCCGAAGCCTGACCCTCACCCGTCCCCTAATCCTAACCCGTACGCTGACACTAACCCGCGCCCTCACACGTACGCTCCCCCTAAAGCGTTGTCGTACCCTCACCTGGACCCTAAACCGTCCCCGTCCCCTAACCCTAACCCTAGCCCGAACCCTAACCCTAACCCTTCCCCGAAGCCTGACCCTCACCCGTCCCCTAATCCTAACCCGTACGCTGACACTAACCCGCGCCCTCACACGTACGCTCCCCCTAAAGCGTTGTCGTACCCTCACCTGGACGCTAAACCGTCCCCGTCCCCTAACCCTAACCCTAGCCCGAACCCTAATCCTAACCCTTCCCCGAAGCCTGACCCTCACCCGTCCCCTAATCCTAACCCGTACGCTGACACTAAACCGCGCCCTCACACGTACGCTCCCCCTAAAGCGTTGTCGTACCCTCACCTGGACCCTAAACCGTCCCCGTCCCCTAACGCTAACCCTAGCCCGAACCCTAACCCTAACCCTTCCCCGAAGCCTGACCCTCACCCGTCCCCTAATCCTAACCCGTACGCTGACACTAACCCGCGCCCTCACACGTACGCTCCCCCTAAAGCGTTGTCGTACCCTCACCTGGACCCTAAACCGTCCCCGTCCCCTAACCCTAACCCTAGCCCGAACCCTAACCCTAACCCTTCCCCGAAGCCTGACCCTCACCCGTCCCCTAATCCTAACCCGTACTCTGACACTAACCCGCGCCCTCACAGGTACGTTCCCCCTAAAGCGTTGTCGTACCCTCACCTGGACCCTAAACCGTCCCCGTCCCCTAACCCTAACCCTAGCCCGAACCCTAACCCTAACCCTTCCCCGAAGCCTGACCCTCACCCGTCCCCTAATCCTAACCCGTACGCTCACACTAACCCGCGCCCTCACACGTACGCTCCCCCTAAAGCGTTGTCGTACCCTCACCTGGACCCTAAACCGTCCCCGTCCCCTAACCCTAACCCTAGCCCGAACCCTAACCCTAACCCTTCCCCGAAGCCTGACCCTCACCCGTCCCCTAATCCTAACCCGTACACTGACACTAACCCGCGCCCTCACACGTACGCTCCCCCTAAAGCGTTGTCGTACCCTCACCTGGACCCTAAACCGTCCCCGTCCCCTAACCCTAACCCTAGCCCGAACCCTAACCCTAACCCTTCCCCGAAGCCTGACCCTCACCCGTCCCCTAATCCTAACCCGTACGCTGACACTAACCCGCGCCCTCACACGTACGCTCCCCCTAAAGCGTTGTCGTACCCTCACCTGGACCCTAAACCGTCCCCGTCCCCTAACCCTAACCCTAGCCCGAACCCTAACCCTAACCCTTCCCCGAAGCCTGACCCTCACCCGTCCCCTAATCCTAACCCGTACGCTGACACTAACCCGCGCCCTCACACGTACGCTCCCCCTAAAGCGTTGTCGTACCCTCACCTGGACCCTAAACCGTCCCCGTCCCCTAACCCTAACCCTAGCCCGAACCCTAACCCTAACCCTTCCCCGAAGCCTGACCCTCACCCGTCCCCTAATCCTAACCCATACGCTGACACTAACCCGGGCCCTCACACGTACGCTCCCCCTAAAGCGTTGTCGTACCCTCACCTGGACCCTAAACCGTCCCCTTCCTCTAACCCTAACCCTAGCCCGAACCCTAACCCTAACCCTTCCCCGAAGCCTGACCCTCACCCGTCCCCTAATCCTAACCCGTACGCTGACACTAACCCACGCCCTCACACGTACGCTCCCCGTAAAGCGTTGTCGTACCCTCACCTGGACCCTAAACCGTCCCCGTCCCCTAACCCTAACCCTAGCCCGAACCCTAACCCTAACCCTTCCCCGAAGCCTGACCCTCACCCGTCCCCTAATCCTAACCCGTACGCTGACACTAACCCGCGCCCTCACACGTACGCTCCCCCTAAAGCGTTGTCGTACCCTCACCTGGACCCTAAACCGTCCCCGTCCCCTAACCCTAACCCTAGCCCGAACCCTAACCCTAACCCTTCCCCGAAGCCTGACCCTCACCCGTCCCCTAATCCTAACCCGTACGCTGACACTAACCCACGCCCTCACACGTACGCTCCCCCTAAAGCGTTGTCGTACCCTCACCTGGACCCTAAACCGTCCCCGTCCCCTAACCCTAACCCTAGCCCGAACCCTAACCCTAACCCTTCCCCGAAGCCTGACCCTCACCCGTCCCCTAATCCTAACCCGTACGCTGACACTAACCCGCGCCCTCACACGTACGCTCCCCCTAAAGCGTTGTCGTACCCTCACCTGGACCCTAAACCGTCCCCGTCCCCTAACCCTAACCCTAGCCCGAACCCTAACCCTAACCCTTCCCCGAAGCCTGACCCTCACCCGTCCCCTAATCCTAACCCGTACGCTGACACTAACCCGCGCCCTCACACGTACGCTCTCCCTAAAGCGTTGTCGTACCCTCACCTGGACCCTAAACCGTCCCCGTCCCCTAACCCTAACCCTAGCCCGAACCCTAACCCTAACCCTTCCCCGAAGCCTGACCCTCAACCGTCCCCTAATCCTAACCCGTACGCTGACACTAACCCGCGCCCTCACACGTACGCTCCCCCTAAAGCGTTGTCGTACCCTCACCTGGACCCTAAACCGTCCCCGTCCCATAACCCTAACCCTAGCCCGAACCCTAACCCTAACCCTTCCCCGAAGCCTGACCCTCACCCGTCCCCTAATCCTAACCCGTACGCTGACACTAACCCGCGCCCTCACACGTACGCTCCCCCTAAAGCGTTGTCGTACCCTCACCTGGACGCTAAACCGTCCCCGTCCCCTAACCCTAACCCTAGCCCGAACCATAACCCTAACCCTTCCCCGAAGCCTGACCCTCACCCGTCCCCTAATCTTAACCCGTACGCTGACACTAACCCGCGCCCTCACACGTACGCTCCCCCTAAAGCGTTGTCGTACCCTCACCTGGACCCTAAACCGTCCCAATCCCCTAACGCTAACCCTAGCCCGAACCCTAACCCTAACCCTTCCCCGAAGCCTGACCCTCACCCGTCCCCTAATCCTAACCCGTACGCTGACACTAACCCGCGCCCTCACACGTACGCTCCCCCTAAAGCGTTGTCGTACCCTCACCTGGACCCTAAACCGTCCCCGTCCCCTAACCCTAACCCTAGCCCGAACCCTAACCCTAACACTTCCCCGAAGCCTGACCCTCACCCGTCCCCTAATCCTAACCCGTACGCTCACACTAACCCGCGCCCTCACACGTACGCTCCCCCTAAAGCGTTGTCGTACCCTCACCTGGACCCTAAACCGTCCCCGTCCCCTAACCCTAACCCTAGCCCGAACCCTAACCCTAACCCTTCCCCGAAGCCTGACCCTCACCCGTCCCCTAATCCTAACCCGTACGCTGACACTAACCCGCGCCCTCACACGTACGCTCCCCCTAAAGCGTTGTCGTACCCTCACCTGGACCCTAAACCGTCCCCGTCCCCTAACCCTAACCCTAGCCCGAACCCTAACCCTAACCCTTCCCCGAAGCCTGACCCTCACCCGTCCCCTAATCCTAACCCGTACGCTGACACTAACCCGCGCCCTCACACGTACGCTCCCCCTAAAGCGTTGTCGTACCCTCACCTGGACCCTAAACCGTCCCCGTCCCCTAACCCTAACCCTAGCCCGAACCCTAACCCTAACCCTTTCCCGAAGCCTGACCCTCACCCGTCCCCTAATCCTAACCCGTACGCTGACACTAACCCGCGCCCTCACACGTACGCTCCCCCTAAAGCGTTGTCGTACCCTCACCTGGACCCTAAACCGTCCCCGTCCCCTAACCCTAACCCTAGCCCGAACCCTAACCCTAACACTTCCCCGAAGCCTGACCCTCACCCGTCCCCTAATCCTAACCCGTACGCTCACACTAACCCGCGCCCTCACACGTACGCTCCCCCTAAAGCGTTGTCGTACCCTCACCTGGACCCTAAACCGTCCCCGTCCCCTAACCCTAACCCTAGCCCGAACCCTAACCCTAACCCTTCCCCGAAGCCTGACCCTCACCCGTCCCCTAATCCTAACCCGTACGCTGACACTAACCCGCGCCCTCACACGTACGCTCCCCCTAAAGCGTTGTCGTACCCTCACCTGGACCCTAAACCGTCCCCGACCCCTAACCCTAACCCTAGCCCGAACCCTAACCCTAACCCTTCCCCGAAGCCTGACCCTCACCCGTCCCCTAATCCTAACCCGTACGCTGACACTAACCCGCGCCCTCACACGTACGCTCCCCCTAAAGCGTTGTCGTACCCTCACCTGGACCCTAAACCGTCCCCGTCCCCTAACCCTAACCCTAGCCCGAACCCTAACCCTAACCCTTTCCCGAAGCCTGACCCTCACCCGTCCCCTAATCCTAACCCGTACGCTGACACTAACCCGCGCCCTCACACGTACGCTCCCCCTAAAGCGTTGTCGTACCCTCACCTGGACCCTAAACCGTCCCCGTCCCCTAACCCTAACCCTAGCCCGAACCCTAACCCTAACCCTTCCCCGAAGCCTGACCCTCACCCGTCCCCTAATCCTAACCCGTACGCTCACACTAACCCGCGCCCTCACACGTACGCTCCCCCTAAAGCGTTGTCGTACCCTCACCTGGACCCTAAACCGTCCCCGTCCCCTAACCCTAACCCTAGCCCGAACCCTAACCCTAACCCTTCCCCGAAGCCTGACCCTCACCCGTCCCCTAATCCTAACCCGTACGCTGACACTAACCCGCGCCCTCACACGTACGCTCCCCCTAAAGCGTTGTCGTACCCTCACCTGGACCCTAAACCGTCCCCGACCCCTAACCCTAACCCTAGCCCGAACCCTAACCCTAACCCTTCCCCGAAGCCTGACCCTCACCCGTCCCCTAATCCTAACCCGTACGCTGACACTAACCCGCGCCCTCACACGTACGCTCCCCCTAAAGCGTTGTCGTACCCTCACCTGGACCCTAAACCGTCCCCGTCCCCTAACCCTAACCCTAGCCCGAACCCTAACCCTAACCCTTTCCCGAAGCCTGACCCTCACCCGTCCCCTAATCCTAACCCGTACGCTGACACTAACCCGCGCCCTCACACGTATGCTCCCCCTAAAGCGTTGTCGTACCCTCACCTGGACCCTAAACCGTCCCCGTCCCCTAACCCTAACCCTAGCCCGAACCCTAACCCTAACACTTCCCCGAAGCCTGACCCTCACCCGTCCCCTAATCCTAACCCGTACGCTCACACTAACCCGCGCCCTCACACGTACGCTCCCCCTAAAGCGTTGTCGTACCCTCACCTGGACCCTAAACCGTCCCCGTCCCCTAACCCTAACCCTAGCCCGAACCCTAACCCTAACCCTTCCCCGAAGCCTGACCCTCACCCGTCCCCTAATCCTAACCCGTACGCTGACACTAACCCGCGCCCTCACACGTACGCTCCCCCTAAAGCGTTGTCGTACCCTCACCTGGACCCTAAACCGTCCCCGACCCCTAACCCTAACCCTAGCCCGAACCCTAACACTAACCCTTCCCCGAAGCCTGACCCTCACCCGTCCCCTAATCCTAACCCGTACGCTGACACTAACCCGCGCCCTCACACGTACGCTCCCCCTAAAGCGTTGTCGTACCCTCACCTGGACCCTAAACCGTCCCCGTCCCCTAACCCTAACCCTAGCCCGAACCCTAACCCTAACCCTTTCCCGAAGCCTGACCCTCACCCGTCCCCTAATCCTAACCCGTACGCTGACACTAACCCGCGCCCTCACACGTACGCTCCCCCTAAAGCGTTGTCGTACCCTCACCTGGACCCTAAACCGTCCCCGTCCCCTAACCCTAACCCTAGCCCGAACCCTAACCCTAACACTTCCCCGAAGCCTGACACTCACCCGTCCCCTAATCCTAACCCGTACGCTCACACTAACCCGCGCCCTCACACGTACGCTCCCCCTAAAGCGTTGTCGTACCCTCACCTGGACCCTAAACCGTCCCCGTCCCCTAACCCTAACCCTAGCCCGAACACTAACCCTAACCCTTCCCCGAAGCCTGACCCTCACCCGTCCCCTAATCCTAACCCGTACGCTGACACTAACCCACGCCCTCACACGTACGCTCCCCCTAAAGCGTTGTCGTACCCTCACCTGGACCCTAAACCGTCCCCGTCCCCTAACCCTAACCCTAGCCCGAACCCTAACCCTAACCCTTCCCCGAAGCCTGACCCTCACCCGTCCCCTAATCCTAACCCGTACGCTGACACTAACCCGCGCCCTCACACGTACGCTCCCCCTAAAGCGTTGTCGTACCCTCACCTGGACCCTAAACCGTCCCCGTCCCCTAACCCTAACCCTAGCCCGAACCCTAACCCTAACCCTTCCCCGAAGCCTGACCCTCACCCGTCCCCTAATCCTAACCCGTACGCTGACACTAACCTGCGCCCTCACACGTACGCTCCCACTAAAGCGTTGTCGTACCCTCACCTGGACCCTAAACCGTCCCCGTCCCCTAACCCTAACCCTAGCCCGAACCCTAACCCTAACACTTCCCCGAAGCCTGATCCTCACCCGTCCCCTAATCCTAACCCGTACGCTGACACTAACCCGCGCCCTCACACGTACGCTCCCCCTAAAGCGTTGTCGTACCCTCACCTGGACCCTAAACCGTCCCCGTCCCCTAACCCTAACCCTAGCCCGAACCCTAACCCTAACCCTTCCCCGAAGCCTGACCCTCACCCGTCCCCTAATCCTAACCCGTACGCTGACACTAACCCGCGCCCTCACACGTACGCTCCCCCTAAAGCGTTGTCGTACCCTCACCTGGACCCTAAACCGTCCCCGTCCCCTAACCCTAACCCTAGCCCGAACCCTAACCCTAACCCTTCCCCGAAGCCTGACCCTCACCCGTCCCCTAATCCTAACCCGTACGCTGACACTAACCCGCGCCCTCACACGTACGCTCCCCCTAAAGCGTTGTCGTACCCTCACCTGGACCCTAAACCGTCCCCGTCCCCTAACCCTAACCCTAGCCCGAACCCTAACCCTAACCCTTCCCCGAAGCCTGACCCTCACCCGGCCCCTAATCCTAACCCGTACGCTGACACTAACCTGCGCCCTCAAACGTACGCTCCCCCTAAAGCGTTGTCGTACCCTCACCTGGACCCTAAACCGTCCCCGTCCCCTAACCCTAACCCTAGCCCGAACCCTAACCCTAACCCTTCCCCGAAGCCTGACCCTCACCCGTCCCCTAATCCTAACCCGTATGCTGACACTAACCCGCGCCCTCACACGTACGCTCCCCCTAAAGCGTTGTCGTACCCTCACCTGGACCCTAAACCGTCCCCGTCCCCTAACCCTACCCCTAACCCTTCCCCGAAGCCTGACCGTCACCCGTCCCCTAATCCTAACCCGTACGCTGACACTAACCCGCGCCCTCACACGTACGCTCCCCCTAAAGCGTTGTCATACCCTCACCTGGACCCTAAACCGTCCCCGTCCACTAACCCTAACCCTAGCCCGAACCCTAACCCTAACCCTTCCCCGAAGCCTGACCCTCACCCGTCCCCTAATCCTAACCCGTACGCTGACACTAACCCGCGCCCTCACACGTACGCTCCCCCTAAAGCGTTGTCGTACCCTCACCTGGACCCTAAACCGTCCCCGTCCCCTAACCCTAACCCTAGCCCGAACCCTAACCCTAACCCTTCCCCGAAGCCTGACCCTCACCCGTCCCCTAATCCTAACCCGTACGCTGACACTAACCCGCGCCCTCACACGTACGCTCCCCCTAAAGCGTTGTCGTACCCTCACCTGGACCCTAAACCGTCCCCGTCCCCTAACCCTAACCCTAGCCCGAACCCTAACCCTAACCCTTCCCCGAAGCCTGACCCTCACCCGTCCCCTAATCCTAACCCGTACGCTGACACTAACCCGCGCCCTCACACGTACGCTCCCCCTAAAGCGTTGTCGTACCCTCACCTGGACCCTAAACCGTCCCCGTCCCCTAACCCTAACCCTAGCCCGAACCCTAACCCTAACCCTTCCCCGAAGCCTGACCCTCACCCGTCCCCTAATCCTAACCCGTACGCTGACACTAACCCGGGCCCTCACACGTACGCGCCCCCTAAAGCATTGTCGTACCCTCACCTGGACCCTAAACCGTCCCCGTCCCCTAACCCTAACCCTAGCCCGAACCCTAACCCTAACCCTGCCCCGAAGCCTGACCCTCACCCGTCCCCTAATCCTAACCCGTACGCTGACACTAACCCGCGCCCTCACACGTACGCTCCCCCTAAAGCGTTGTCGTACCCTCACCTGGACCCTAAACCGTCCCCGTCCCCTAACCCTAACCCTAGCCCGAACCCTAACCCTAACCCTTCCCCGAAGCCTGACCCTCACCCGTCCCCTAATCCTAACCCGTACGCTGACACTAACCCGCGCCCTCACACGTACGCTCCCCCTAAAGCGTTGTCGTACCCTCACCTGGACCCTAAACCGTCCCCGTCCCCTAACCCTAACCCTAGCCCGAACCCTAACCCTAACCCTTCCCCGAAGCCTGACCCTCACCCGTCCCCTAATCCTAACCCGTACGCTGACACTAACCCGCGCCCTCACACGTACGCTCCCCCTAAAGCGTTGTCGTACCCTCACCTGGACCCTAAACCGTCCCCGTCCCCTAACCCTAACCCTAGCCCGAACCCTAACCCTAACCCTTCCCCGAAGCCTGACCCTCACCCGTCCCCTAATCCTAACCCGTACGCTGACACTAACCCGGGCCCTCACACGTACGCTCCCCCTAAAGCATTGTCGTACCCTCACCTGGAACCTAAACCGTCCCAGTCCCCTAACCCTAACCCTAGCCCGAACCCTAACCCTAACCCTGCCCCGAAGCCTGACCCTCACCCGTCCCCTAATCCTAACCCGTACGCTGACACTAACCCGCGCCCTCACACGTACGCTCCCCCTAAAGCGTTGTCGTACCCTCACCTGGACCCTAAACCGTCCCCGTCCCCTAACCCTAACCCTAGCCCGAACCCTAAACCTAACCCTTCCCCGAAGCCTGACCCTCACCCGTCCCCTAATCCTAAACCGTACGCTGACACTAACCCGTGCCCTCACACGTACGCTCCCCCTAAAGCATTGTCGTACCCTCACCTGGACCCTAAACCGTCCCCGTCCCCTAACCCTAACCCTAGCCCGAACCCTAACCCTAACCCTGCCCCGAAGCCTAACCCTCACCCGTCCCCTAATCCTAACCCGTACGCTGACACTAACCCACGCCCTCACACGTACGCTCCCCCTAAAGCGTTGTCGTACCCTCACCTGGACCCTAAACCGTCCCCGTCCCCTAACCCTAACCCTAGCCCGAACCCTAACCCTAACCCTTCCCCGAAGCCTGACCCTCACCCGTCTCCTAATCCTAACCCGTACGCTGACACTAACCCGCGCCCTCACACGTACGCTCCCCCTAAAGCGTTGTCGTACCCTCACCTGGACCCTAAACCGTCCCCGTCCCCTAACCCTAACCCTAGCCCGAACCCTAACCCTAACCCTTCCCCGAAGCCTGACCCTCACCCGTCCCCTAATCCTAACCCGTACGCTGACACTAACCCGCGCCCTCACATGTACGCTCCCCCTAAAGCGTTGTCGTACCCTCACCTGGACCCTAAACCGTCCCTGTCCCCTAACCCTAACCCTAGCCCGAACCCTAACCCTAACCCTGCCCCGAAGCCTGACCCTCACCCGTCCCCTAATCCTAACCCGTACGCTGACACTAACCCGCGCCCTCACACGTACGCTCCCCCTAAAGCGTTGTCGTACACTCACCTGGACCCTAAACCGTCCCCGTCCCCTAACCCTAACCCTAGCCCGAACCCTAACCCTAACCCTGCCCCGAAGCCTGACCCTCACCCGTCCCCTAATCCTAAACCGTACTCTGACACTAACCCGCGCCCTCACACATACGCTCCCACTAAAGCGTTGTCGTACCCTCACCTGGACCCTAAACCGTCCCCGTCCCCTAACCCTAACCCTAGCCAGAACCCTAACCCTAACCCTGCCCCGAAGCCTGACCCTCACCCGTCCCCTAATCCTAACCCGTACGCTGACACTAACCCGCGCCCTCACACGTACGCTCCCCCTAAAGCGTTGTCGTACACTCACCTGGACCCTAAACCGTCCCCGTCCCCTAACCCTAACCCTAGCCCGAACCCTAACCCTAACCCTGCCCCGAAGCCTGACCCTCACCCGTCCCCTAATCCTAACCCGTACGCTGACACTAACCCGCGCCCTCACACGTACGCTCCCCCTAAAGCGTTGTCGTACCCTCACCTGGACCCTAAACCGTCCCCGTCCCCTAACCCTAACCCTAGCCCGAACCCTAACCCTAACCCTTCCCCGAAGCCTGACCCTCACCCGTCCCCTAATCCTAACCCGTACGCTGACACTAACCCGCGCCCTCACACGTACGCTCCCCCTAAAGCGTTGTCGTACCCTCACCTGGACCCTAAACCGTCCCCGTCCCCTAACCCTAACCCTAGCCCGAACCCTAACCCTAACCCTGCCCCGAAGCCTGACCCTCACCCGTCCCCTAATCCTAACCCGTACGCTGACACTAACCCGCGCCCTCACACGTACGCTCCCCCTAAAGCGTTGTCGTACCCTCACCTGGACCCTAAACCGTCCCCGTCCCCTAACCCTAACCCTAGCCCGAACCCTAACCCTAACCCTTCCCCGAAGCCTGACCCTCACCCGTCCCCTAATCCTAACCCGTACGCTGACACTAACCCGCGCCCTCACACGTACGCTCCCCCTAAAGCGTTGTCGTACCCTCACCTGGACCCTAAACCGTCCCCGTCCCCTAACCCTAACCCTAGCCCGAACCCTAACCCTAACCCTTCCCCGAAGCCTGACCCTCACCCGTCCCCTAATCCTAACCCGTACGCGCACACTAACCCGCGCCCTCACACGTATGCTCCACCTAAAGCGTTGTCGTACCCTCACCTGGACCCTAAACCGTCCCCGTCCCCTAACCCTAACCCTAGCCCGAACCCTAACCCTAACCCTGCCCCGAAGCCTGCCCCTCACCCGTCCCCTAATCCTAACCCGTACGCTGACACTAACCCGCGCCCTCACACGTACGCTCCCCCTAAAGCGTTGTCGTACCCTCACCTGGACCCTAAACCGTCCCCGTCCCCTAACCCTAACCCTAGCCCGAACCCTAACCCTAACCCTTCCCCGAAGCCTGACCCTCACCCGTCCCCTAATCCTAACCCGTACGCTGACACTAACCCGCGCCCTCACACGTACGCACCCCCTAAAGCGTAGTCGTACCCTCACCTGGACCCTAAACCGTCCCCGTCCCCTAACCCTAACCCTAGCCCGAAACCTAACCCTAACCCTTCCCCGAAGCCTGCCCCTCACCCGTCCCCTAATCCTAACCCGTACGCTGACACTAACCCGCGCCCTCACACGTACGCTCCCCCTAAAGCGTTGTCGTACCCTCACCTGGACCCTAAACCGTCCCCGTCCCCTAACCCTAACCCTAGCCCGAACCCTAACCCTAACCCTTCCCCGAAGCCTGACCCTCAACCGTCCCCTAATCCTAACCCGTACGCTGACACTAACCCGTGCCCTCACACGTACGCTCCCCCTAAAGCGTTGTCGTACCCGCACCTGGACCCTAAACCGTCCCCGTCCCCTAACCCTAACCCTAGCCCGAACCCTAACCCTAACCCTTCCCCGAAGCCTGACCCTCACCCGTCCCCTAATCCTAACCCGTACGCTGACACTAACCCGCGCCCTCACACGTACGCTCCCCCTAAAGCGTTGTCGTACCCTCACCTGGACCCTAAACCGTCCCCGTCCCCTAACCCTAACCCTAGCCCGAACCCTAACCCTAACCCTTCCCCGAATCCTGACCCTCACCCGTCCCCTAATCCTAACCCGTACGCTGACACTAACCCGCGCCCTCACACGTACGCTCCCCCTAAAGCGTTGTCGTACCCTCACCTGGACCCTAAACCGTCCCCGTCCCCTAACCCTAACCATAGCCCGAACCCTAACCCTAACCCTTCCCCGAAGCCTGACCCTCACCCGTCCCCTAATCCTAACCCGTACGCTGACACTGACCCGCGCCCTCACACGTACGCTCCCCCTAAAGCGTTGTCGTACCCTCACCTGGACCCTAAACCGTCCCCGTCCCCTAACCCTAACCCTAGCCCGAACCCTAACCCTAACCCTTCCCCAAAGCCTGACCCTCACCCGTCCCCTAATCCTAACCCGTACGCTGACACTAACCCGCGCCCTCACACGTACGCTCCCCCTAAAGCGTTGTCGTACCCTCACCTGGACCCTAAACCGTCCCCGTCCCCTAACCCTAACCCTAGCCCGAACCCTAACCCTAACCCTTCCCCGAAGCCTGACCCTCACCCGTCCCCTAATCCTAACCCGTACGCTGACACTAACCCGCGCCCTCACACGTACGCTCCCCCTAAAGCGTTGTCGTACCCTCACCTGGACCCTAAACCGTCCCCGTCCCCTAACCCTAACCCTAGCCCGAACCCTAACCCTAACCCTTCCCCGAAGCCTGACCCTCACCCGTCCCCTAATCCTAACCCGTACGCTGACACTAACCCGCGCCCTCACACGTACGCTCCCCCTAAAGCGTTGTCGTACCCTCACCTGGACCCTAAACCGTCCCCGTCCCCTTACCCTAACCCTAGCCCGAACCCTAACCCTAACCCTTCCCCGAAGCCTGACCCTCACCCGTCCCCTAATCCTAACCCGTACGCTGACACTAACCCGCGCCCTCACACGTACGCTCCCCCTAAAGCGTTGTCGTACCCTCACCTGGACCCTAAACCGTCCCCGTCCCCTAACCCTAACCCTAGCCCGAACCCTAACCCTAACCCTTCCCCGAAGCCTGACCCTCACCCGTCCCCTAATCCTAACCCGTACGCTGACACTAACCCGCGCCCTCACAGGTACGCTCCCCCTAAAGCGTTGTCGTACCCTCACCTGGACCCTAAACCGTCCCCGTCCCCTAACCCTAACCCTAGCCCGAACCCTAACCCTAACCCTTCCCCGAAGCCTGACCCTCACCCGTCCCCTAATCCTAATCCGTACGCTGACACTAACCCGCGCCCTCACACGTACGCTCCCCCTAAAGCGTTGTCGTACCCTCACCTGGACCCTAAACCGTCCCCGTCCCCTAACCCTAACCCTAGCCCGAACCCTAACCCTAACCCTTCCCCGAAGCCTGACCCTCACCCGTCCCCTAATCCTAACCCGTACGCTGACACTAACCCGCGCCCTCACACGTACGCTCCCCCTAAAGCGTTGTCGTACCCTCACCTGGACCCTAAACCGTCCCCGTCCCCTAACCCTAACCCTAGCCCGAACCCTAACCCTAACCCTTCCCCGAAGCCTGACCCTCACCCGTCCCCTAATCCTAACCCGTACGCTGACACTAACCCGCGCCCTCACACGTACGCTCCCCCTAAAGCGTTGTCGTACCCTCACCTGGACCCTAAACCGTCCCCGTCCCCTAACCCTAACCCTAGCCCGAACCCTAACCCTAACCCTTCCCCGAATCCTGACCCTCACCCGTCCCCTAATCCTAACCCGTACGCTGACACTAACCCGCGCCCTCACACGTACGCTCCCCCTAAAGCGTTGTCGTACCCTCACCTGGACCCTAAACCGTCCCCGTCCCCTAACCCTAACCCTAGCCCGAACCCTAACCCTAACCCTTCCCCGAAGCCTGACCCTCACCCGTCCCCTAATCCTAACCCGTACGCTGACACTAACCCGCGCCCTCACACGTACGCTCCCCCTAAAGCGTTGTCGTACCCTCACCTGGACCCTAAACCGTCCCCGTCCCCTAACCCTAACCCTAGCCCGAACCCTAACCCTAACCCTTCCCCGAAGCCTGACCCTCACCCGTCCCCTAATCCTAACCCGTACGCTGACACTAACCCGCGCCCTCACACGTACGCTCCCCCTAAAGCGTTGTCGTACCCTCACCTGGACCCTAAACCGTCCCCGTCCCCTAACCCTAACCCTAGCCCGAACCCTAACCCTAACCCTTCCCCGAAGCCTGACCCTCACCCGTCCCCTAATCCTAACCCGTACGCTGACACTAACCCGCGCCCTCACACGTACGCTCCCCCTAAAGCGTTGTCGTACCCTCACCTGGACCCTAAACCGTCCCCGT
Source organism: Grampus griseus (assembly GCF_964374135.1). Lineage (NCBI taxonomy): Eukaryota > Metazoa > Chordata > Mammalia > Artiodactyla > Delphinidae > Grampus > Grampus griseus. The sequence goes on along the minus strand of NW_028133182.1, from coordinate 8,340 downwards.
CCCCTAACCCTAACCCTAGCCCGAACCCTAACCCTAACCCTTCCCCGAAGCCTGACCCTCACCCGTCCCCTAATCCTAACCCGTACGCTGACACTACCCCGCGCCCTCACACGTACGCTCCCCCTAAAGCGTTGTCGTACCCTCACCTGGACCCTAAACCGTCCCCGTCCCCTAACCCTAACCCTAGCCCGAACCCTAACCCTAACCCTTCCCCGAAGCCTGACCCTCACCCGTCCCCTAATCCTAACCCGTACGCTGACACTAACCCGCGCCCTCACAGGTACGTTCCCCCTAAAGCGTTGTCGTACCCTCACCTGGACCCTAAACCGTCCCCGTCCCCTAACCCTAACCCTAGCCCGAACCCTAACCCTAACCCTTCCCCGAAGCCTGACCCTCACCCGTCCCCTAATCCTAACCCGTACGCTGACACTAACCCGCGCCCTCACACGTACGCTCCCTCTAAAGCGTTGTCGTACCCTCACCTGGACCCTAAACCGTCCCCGTCCCCTAACCCTAACCCTAGCCCGAACCCTAACCCTAACCCTTCCCCGAAGCCTGACCCTCACCCGTCCCCTAATCCTAACCCGAACGCTGACACTAACCCGGGCCCTCACACGTACGCTCCCCCTAAAGCGTTGTCGTACCCTCACCTGGACCCTAAACCGTCCCCGTCCCCTAACCCTAACCCTAGCCCGAACCCTAACCCTAACCCTTCCCCGAAGCCTGACCCTCACCCGTCCCCTAATCCTAACCCGTACGCTGACACTAACCCGCGCCCTCACACGTACGCTCCCCCTAAAGCGTTGTCGTACCCTCCCCTGGACCCTAAACCGTCCCCGTCCCCTAACCCTAACCCTAGCCCGAACCCTAACCCTAACCCTTCCCCGAATCCTGACCCTCACCCGTCCCCTAATCCTAACCCGTACGCTGACACTAACCCGCGCCCTCACACGTACGCTCCCCCTAAAGCGTTGTCGTACCCTCACCTGGACCCTAAACCGTCCCCGTCCCCTAACCCTAACCCTAGCCCGAACCCTAACCCTAACCCTTCCCCGAAGCCTGACCCTCACCCGTCCCCTAATCCTAACCCGTACGCTGACACTAACCCGCGCCCTCACACGTACGCTCCCCCTAAAGCGTTGTCGTACCCTCACCTGGACCCTAAACCGTCCCCGTCCCCTAACCCTAACCCTAGCCCGAACCCTAACCCTAACCCTTCCCCGAAGCCTGACCCTCACCCGTCCCCTAATCCTAACCCGTACGCTGACACTAACCCGCGCCCTCACACGTACGCTCCCCCTAAAGCGTTGTCGTACCCTCACCTGGACCCTAAACCGTCCCCGTCCCCTAACCCTAACCCTAGCCCGAACCCTAACCCTAACCCTTCCCCGAAGCCTGACCCTCACCCGTCCCCTAATCCTAACCCGTACGCTGACACTAACCCGCGCCCTCACACGTACGCTCCCCCTAAAGCGTTGTCGTACCCTCACCTGGACCCTAAACCGTCCCCGTCCCCTAACCCTAACCCTAGCCCGAACCCTAACCCTAACCCTTCCCCGAAGCCTGACCCTCACCCGTCCCCTAATCCTAACCCGTACGCTGACACTAACCCGCGCCCTCACACGTACGCTCCCCCTAAAGCGTTGTCGTACCCTCACCTGGACCCTAAACCGTCCCCGTCCCCTAACCCTAACCCTAGCCCGAACCCTAACCCTAACCCTTCCCCGAAGCCTGACCCTCACCCGTCCCCTAATCCTAACCCGTACGCTGACACTAACCCGCGCCCTCACACGTACGCTCCCCCTAAAGCGTTGTCGTACCCTCACCTGGACCCTAAACCGTCCCCGTCCCCTAACCCTAACCCTAGCCCGAACCCTAACCCTAACCCTTCCCCGAAGCCTGACCCTCACCCGTCCCCTAATCCTAACCCGTACGCTGACACTAACCCGCGCCCTCACACGTACGCTCCCCCTAAAGCGTTGTCGTACCCTCACCTGGACCCTAAACCGTCCCCGTCCCCTAACCCTAACCCTAGCCCGAACCCTAACCCTAACCCTTCCCCGAAGCCTGACCCTCACCCGTCCCCTAATCCTAACCCGTACGCTGACACTAACCCGCGCCCTCACACGTACGCTCCCCCTAAAGCGTTGTCGTACCCTCACCTGGACCCTAAACCGTCCCCGTCCCCTAACCCTAACCCTAGCCCGAACCCTAACCCTAACCCTTCCCCGAAGCCTGACCCTCACCCGTCCCCTAATCCTAACCCGTACGCTGACACTAACCCGCGCCCTCACACGTACGCTCCCCCTAAAGCGTTGTCGTACCCTCACCTGGACCCTAAACCGTCCCCGTCCCCTAACCCTAACCCTAGCCCGAACCCTAACCCTAACCCTTCCCCGAAGCCTGACCCTCACCCGTCCCCTAATCCTAACCCGTACGCTGACACTAACCCGCGCCCTCACACGTACGCTCCCCCTAAAGCGTTGTCGTACCCTCACCTGGACCCTAAACCGTCCCCGTCCCCTAACCCTAACCCTAGCCCGAACCCTAACCCTAACCCTTCCCCGAAGCCTGACCCTCACCCGTCCCCTAATCCTAACCCGTACGCTGACACTAACCCGCGCCCTCACACGTACGCTCCCCCTAAAGCGTTGTCGTACCCTCACCTGGACCCTAAACCGTCCCCGTCCCCTAACCCTAACCCTAGCCCGAACCCTAACCCTAACCCTTCCCCGAAGCCTGACCCTCACCCGTCCCCTAATCCTAACCCGTACGCTGACACTAACCCGCGCCCTCACACGTACGCTCCCCCTAAAGCGTTGTCGTACCCTCACCTGGACCCTAAACCGTCCCCGTCCCCTAACCCTAACCCTAGCCCGAACCCTAACCCTAACCCTTCCCCGAAGCCTGACCCTCACCCGTCCCCTAATCCTAACCCGTACGCTGACACTAACCCGCGCCCTCACACGTACGCTCCCCCTAAAGCGTTGTCGTACCCTCACCTGGACCCTAAACCGTCCCCGTCCCCTAACCCTAACCCTAGCCCGAACCCTAACCCTAACCCCTTCCCCGAAGCCTGACCCTCACCCGTCCCCTAATCCTAACCCGTACGCTGACACTAACCCGCGCCCTCACACGTACGCTCCCCCTAAAGCGTTGTCGTACCCTCACCTGGACCCTAAACCGTCCCCGTCCCCTAACCCTAACCCTAGCCCGAACCCTACTCCGACGCTACACCTTCCCGAAGCCTGACCCTCACCCGTCCCCTAATCCTAACCCGTACGCTGACAATAACCCGCGCCCTCACACGTACGCTCCCCCTAAAGCGTTGTCGTACCCTCACCTGGACCCTAAACCGTCCCCGTCCCCTAACCCTAACCCTAGCCCGAACCCCTAACCCTTCCCCGAAGCCTGACCCTCACCCGTCCCCTAATCCTAACCCGTACGCTGACACTAACCCGCGCCCTCACACGTACGCTCCCCCTAAAGCGTTGTCGTACCCTCACCTGGACCCTAAACCGTCCCCGTCCCCTAACCCTAACCCTAGCCCGAACCCTAACCCTAACCCTTCCCCGAAGCCTGACCCTCACCCGTCCCCTAATCCTAACCCGTACGCTGACACTAACCCGCGCCCTCACACGGTACGCTCCCCCTAAAGCGTTGTCGTACCCTCACCTGGACCCTAAACCGTCCCCGTCCCCTAACCCTAACCCTAGCCCGAACCCTAACCCTAACCCTTCCCCGAAGCCTGACCCTCACCCGTCCCCTAATCCTAACCCGTACGCTGACACTAACCCGCGCCCTCACACGTACGCTCCCCCTAAAGCGTTGTCGTACCCTCACCTGGACCCTAAACCGTCCCCGTCCCCTAACCCTAACCCTAGCCCGAACCCTAACCCTAACCCTTCCCCGAAGCCTGACCCTCACCCGTCCCCTAATCCTAACCCGTACGCTGACACTAACCCGCGCCCTCACACGTACGCTCCCTCTAAAGCGTTGTCGTACCCTCACCTGGACCCTAAACCGTCCCCGTCCCCTAACCCTAACCCTAGCCCGAACCCTAACCCTAACCCTTCCCCGAAGCCTGACCCTCACCCGTCCCCTAATCCTAACCCGAACGCTGACACTAACCCGGGCCCTCACACGTACGCTCCCCCTAAAGCGTTGTCGTACCCTCACCTGGACCCTAAACCGTCCCCGTCCCCTAACCCTAACCCTAGCCCGAACCCTAACCCTAACCCTTCCCCGAAGCCTGACCCTCACCCGTCCCCTAATCCTAACCCGTACGCTGACACTAACCCGCGCCCTCACACGTACGCTCCCCCTAAAGCGTTGTCGTACCCTCACCTGGACCCTAAACCGTCCCCGTCCCCTAACCCTAACCCTAGCCCGAACCCTAACCCTAACCCTTCCCCGAAGCCTGACCCTCACCCGTCCCCTAATCCTAACCCGTACGCTGACACTAACCCGCGCCCTCACACATACGCTCCCCCTAAAGCGTTGTCGTACCCTCACCTGGACCCTAAACCGTCCCCGTCCCCTAACCCTAACCCTAGCCCGAACCCTAACCCTAACCCTTCCCCGAAGCCTGACCCTCACCCGTCCCCTAATCCTAACCCGTACGCTGACACTAACCCGCGCCTACGCTCCCCCTAAAGCGTTGTCGTACCCTCACCTGGACCCTAAACCGTCCCCGTCCCCTAACCCTAACCCTAGCCCGAACCCTAACCCTAACCCTTCCCCGGAAGCCTGACCCTCACCCGTCCCCTAATCCTAACCCGTACGCTGACACTAACCCGTGCCCTCACACGTACGCTCCCCCTAAAGCGTTGTCGTACCCTCACCTGGACCCTAAACCGTCCCCGTCCCCTAACCCTAACCCTAGCCCGAACCCTAACCCTAACCCTTCCCCGAAGCCTGACCCTCACCCGTCCCTAATCCTAACCCGTACGCTGACACTAACCCGCGCCCTCACACATACGCTCCCCCTAAAGTGTTGTCGTACCCTCACCTGGACCCTAAACCGTCCCCGTCCCCTAACCCTAACCCTAGCCCGAACCCTAACCCTAACCCTTCCCCGAAGCCTGACCCTCACCCGTCCCCTAATCCTAACCCGTACGCTGACACTAACCCGCGCCCTCACACGTACGCTCCCCCTAAAGCGTGTCGTACCCTCACCTGGACCCTAAACCGTCCCCGTCCCCTACCCCTAACCCTAGCCCGAACCCTAACCCTAATCCTTCCCCGAATCCTGACCCTCACCCGTCCCCTAATCCTAACCCGTACGCTGACACTAAACCGCGCCCTCACACGTACGCTCCCCCTAAAGCGTTGTCGTACCCTCACCTGGACGCTAAACCGTCCCCGTCCCCTAACCCTAACCCTAGCCCGAACCCTAACCCTAACCCTTCCCCGAAGCCTGACCCTCACCCGTCCCCTAATCCTAACCCGTACGCTGACACTAACCCGCGCCCTCACAGGTACGCTCCCCCTAAAGCGTTGTCGTACCCTCACCTGGACCCTAAACCGTCCCCGTCCCCTAACGCTAACCCTAGCCCGAACCTAACCCTAACCCTTCCCCGAAGCCTGACCCTCACCCGTCCCCTAATCCTAACCCGTACGCTGACACTAACCCGCGCCCTCACACGTACGCTCCCCCTAAAGCGTTGTCGTACCCTCAACTGGACCCTAAACCGTCCCCGTCCCCTAACCCTAACCCTAGCCCGAACCCTAACCCTAACCCTTCCCCGAAGCCTGACCCTCACCCGTCCCCTAATCCTAACCCGTACGCTGACACTAACCCGCGCCCTCACACGTACGCTCCCCCTAAAGCGTTGTCGTACCCTCACCTGGACCCTAAACCGTCCCCGTCCCCTAACCCTAACCCTAGCCCGAACCCTAACCCTAACCCTGCCCCGAAGCCTGACCCTCACCCGTCCCCTAATCCTAACCCGTACGCTGACACTAACCCGCGCCCTCACACGTACGCTCCCCCTAAAGCGTTGTCGTACCCTCACCTGGACCCTAAACCGTCCCCGTCCCCTAACCCTAACCCTAGCCCGAACCTTAACCCTAACCCTTCCCCGAAGCCTGACCCTCACCCGTCCCCTAATCCTAACCCGTACGCTGACACTAACCCGCGCCCTCACACGTACGCTCCCCCTAAAGCGTTGTCGTACCCTCACCTGGACCCTAAACCGTCCCCGTCCCCTAACCCTAACCCTAGCCCGAACCCTAACCCTAACCCTTCCCCGAAGCCTGACCCTCACCCGTCCCCTAATCCTAACCCGTACGCTGACACTAACCCGCGCCCTCACACGTACGCTCCCCCTAAAGCGTTGTCGTACCCTCACCTGGACCCTAAACCGTCCCCGTCCCCTAACCCTAACCCTAGCCCGAACCCTAACCCTAACCCTTCCCCGAAGCCTGACCCTCACCCGTCCCCTAATCCTAACCCGTACGCTGACACTAACCCGCGCCCTCACACGTACGCTCCCCCTAAAGCGTTGTCGTACCCTCACCTGGACCCTAAACCGTCCCCGTCCCCTAACCCTAACCCTAGCCCGAACCCTAACCCTAACCCTGCCCCGAAGCCTGCCCCTCACCCGTCCCCTAATCCTAACCCGTACGCTGACACTAACCCGCGCCCTCACACGTACGCTCCCCCTAAAGCGTTGTCGTACCCTCACCTGGACCCTAAACCGTCCCCGTCCCCTAACCCTAACCCTAGCCCGAACCCTAACCCTAACCCTTCCCCGAAGCCTGACCCTCACCCGTCCCCTAATCCTACCCCGTACGCTGACACTAACCCGCGCCCTCACACGTACGCTCCCCCTAAAGCGTTGTCGTACCCTCACCTGACCCTAAACCGTCCCCGTCCCTAACCCTAACCCTAGCCCGAACCCTAACCCTATCCCTTCCCCGAAGCCTGACCCTCACCCGTCCCCTAATCCTAACCCGTACGCTGACACTAACCCGCGCCCTCACACGTACGCTCCCCCTAAAGCGTTGTCGTACCCTCACCTGGACCCTAAACCGTCCCCGTCCCTAACCCTAACCCTAGCCCGAACCCTAACCCTAACCCTTCCCCGAAGCCTGACCCTCACCCGTCCCTAATCCTAACCCGTACGCTGACACTAACCCGCGCCCTCACACGTACGCACCCCCTAAAGCGTTGTCGTACCCTCACCTGGACCCTAAACCGTCCCCGTCCCCTAACCCTAACCCTAGCCCGAACCCTAACCCTAACCCTTCCCCGAAGCCAGACCCTCACCCGTCCCCTAATCCTAACCCGTACGCTGACACTAACCCGCGCCCTCACACGTACGCTCCCCTAAAGCGTTGTCGTACCCTCACCTGGACCCTAAACCGTCCCCGTCCCCTAACCCTAACCCTAGCCCAGACCCTAACCCTAACCCTTCCCGAAGCCTGACCCTCACCCGTCCCCTAATCTAACCCGTACGCTGACACTAACCCGCGCCCTCACACGTACGCTCCCCCTAAAGCGTTGTCTACCCTCACCTGGACCCTAAACCGTCCCCGTCCCCTAACCCTAACCCTAGCCCGAACCCTAACCCTAACCCTGCCCCGAAGCCTGACCCTCACCCGTCCCCTAATCCAAACCCGTACGCTGACACTAACCCGCGCCCTCACACGTACGCTCCCCTAAAGCGTTGTCGTACCCTCACCTGGACCCTAAACCGTCCCCGTCCCCTAACCCTAACCCTAGCCCGAACCCTAACCCTAACCCTGCCCCGAAGCCTGACCCTCACCCGTCCCCTAATCCTAACCCGTACGCTGACACTAACCCGCCCTCACACGTACGCTCCCCACTAAAGCGTTGTCGTACCCTCACCTGGACCCTAAACCGTCCCCGTCCCCTAACCCTAACCCTAGCCCGAACCCTAACCCTAACCCTGCCCCGAAGCCTGCCCCTCACCCGTCCCCTAATCCTAACCCGTACGCTGACACTAACCCGCGCCCTCACACGTACGCTCCCCTTAAAGCGTTGTCGTACCCTCACCTGGACCCTAAACCGTCCCCGTCCCCTAACCCTAACCCTAGCCCGAACCCTAACCCTAACCCTGCCCCGAAGCCTGCCCCTCACCCGTCCCCTAATCCTAACCCGTACGCTGACACTAACCCGCGCCCTCACACGTACGCTCCCCCTAAAGCGTTGTCGTACCCTCACCTGGACCCTAAACCGTCCCCGTCCCCTAACCCTAACCCTAGCCCGAACCCTAACCCTAACCCTTCCCCGAAGCCTGGACCCTCACCCGTCCCCTAATCCTAACCCGTCGCTGCACTAACCCGCGCCTCACACGTACGCTCCCCAGAATC